>NW_026881581.1:0-352252 GCF_032173495.1 Musca vetustissima | reverse complement strand
GTCGCTCTGATGGCCGGTTCATTGCTCCGGTCGATGGGATATTCAGATCCATGTAACGTAACGTCTGTGGTGAACACACATGTGGTATCTTTTACTTTTTGGTAATATGAGATCATAACCGCACAACATTGTTGGCAGTGGCAGCAGCAACAGCGTGATGAGCAGCCAGCCAGGCATGCAGGCATATCGGTAGGCCACCAAACTTCAGGATGATAATAAAATTCCTGGCGATGATGATGATGGTTGATGTTGGTGATAATGATGTTGACCACAGTATTGACGGGTTCTTTTCTCCATGTTCGCCTGACCATGATGCTGATGATGTCGATTCCACGCTGTCGTATGAGTTGTTCTCAAAACCACATTATAATTGATGAGAGAAGATGAAATGACATCAATTCGTACTATTGAATTGGGAATGTTTGGCAAAATTCCACGAAATAATTTGACATTGTTTCTGTTGCTGTTGTTTAAATAGTTCTCACATCCAGACATGAAAGCAAAACACAACCATTATACAGTGCGTTTAAGAGAAGTATTAGAAAAAAGATTTTTACACCCTACACAACTATGTTGTCAGGGTATTATAGCTATGGGTAGCCCCAAAAAGTTTGTAACGCAGCGAAATATTGGTCCTAGACCCACCTTTAAGTATACCGATCGTCATATCTCGACCGACTGAGTCAATATAGACAAGGGTGTCCGTCCGTCCGTATGTCTGCCCATTATAATTTGTAAACACGATACAGGCCACAGTTATGGACCAATCTTCACGAAATTTTGCATGTAAGATTGGTTCAGACCAACGAAGACCCCTACTTTTTTGGTAAAGATCGGTTAATATTTAGGTAGTGAAATGGACCAAAAACTTTATTTTTGTCTGATTTTCTGGTCGCTCCAGAGGCCGCAATTATGGAGAAGGGGATGGGGCCAAAAAATAAGCATGCCTGTTTGGATAAAGATCGGTCAATATTTAGCGGCTCAAATGGACCCTGACTTTTGTGTGAAAAATTACAAAATTTGTATTCTATGGCGTAGATATTTACCTCTGAATGACATAGACCCGTAAGTTGATAATATATCCATGATGAGTGGTTGACGTTTAAACTGATATCAATTCGTCGTATGTACTCGGATGTGGGCGTTAGTTAGTTAGTTAGTTTGAAAAGAGGGGTGGTTTAAAACCACCACATGTCCATTATGGGACGTACACTTAAGCCATAGGAGGCCTGTTGTGCGCTCTAGGAAGGAAAGGTATTTAGATTGGAATTATTCTTAGATTTTTGTTTGGTCTCACTATTCTTCTAGGAATTCTGTGTTTTTACAGAAGTCCTTTAGTATTTTCCATTCACACCCCCTTAGGTCATTAAGTTCAGGAATAGTGTCGTTTTTCAAGAATTGGGTTCGGATGCATGCAAAAGCCGGGCAGTGGCATAGGAAATGTTCCAACGTTTCATTGTCTTCCCCACACGCTCTGCACCTGCTGCTTCTCGAACACCCAATCTTGTGTAAATGTGACTGCAGGTTAAGATGTCCAGTGAGAATGCCTATCAGTCTGCTTAGTTCTTTCCTGTTTAGCGTAAGTATTTACTTAGTCTTATCCTCATTTGGGTCTCCCCATAAGATTTTTGTGTTTTTTCCAATCCTCTCGTTATCCCAGAGTGTTTGTGCTCCTCTTTCGCCCATGACCTCATTTCTAGACGTGAAGCGCTAAAAGGTTTTGCACTGTTCACATCTATGTTGATTAGGTCCGTAGCCAACCGAGATGGTTGGCTATCTCGTTTCCTACGACTCCTGACTGACCCGGTACCCATATTATACGTACAAGACCGTGTCGTGAGAAGTTGTTTACTGTTTTTATGCATTCCAGTACAGTTTTTGATGTAACTGTTTTGGATGTTATTGCATTAATAGCATATTTACTCTCTGTCATGATATTTATGTTATTATGCCCAGAGTTAGAACTGAACCATCTTAGACACTCCCTTATAGCTTGAACCTCCGCCTGTAGGATCGTGTTGTGATCTGGCAGGCGAAGTGAGATTTCAGTCCCCGGTTCTGGAATAAAAAGTCCCAGTCCCGTCTTTCCCGCTAGCCGGGAGCCATCCGTGTAACAACAGTTTCCCGGAGGCATATGTGCTAGTGTTCCGCTGCTCCATGAGTCTCTGTCCGGTATCAGGATTTCACACGATGTGATTACTCTTGTTTCAGGTATTCGATCTGTCCGATCGTAGCCTGTAGTATATTTTCGTGCGGTGTGTAGTGTCCGTTGTCGATCCACTTGTTCATGGCTTTAAGTCTTAAAGCTGCGATGGTCGCTTCGTTTTTTATTTGGATGTCAACTGGGTGTATATATAATATAGTTTCCAGTGCCCTGGTTGGTGTTTTCCGCATTGCCCCGCATATGCCTAGACAACAAGTTCTTTGGACTTTCTGTAGTGTTATTACATTACATTTTTTGTCTATTGCTGTCCACCAGACTACAGACGCGTAAGTTAGAATTGGCCTAATAACGTCTTGTAGATCCAGTGTACCATCTTTGGATTGAAACCCCATTTAGAGCCCACGGCTCTCCTACAGAAAGACCAGCATCTATGGGCCTTTTCGACCCGTTGATGTATGTGGTCTTTCCATCTAAGTTTTCTATCTAGGATGAAACCCAGATATATGACTTTAATTTATATTGCTATCACTTTGTTTTGAAAGATTGGTTCTTCATACTGTCCTATTTTTGTCTTTCTAGTGAAGAGACATATTTCCGTTTTGTCCGGATTTACGTTTAGACCCCTCGGCTTCGCCCAGTTAGGGTTCTTTCCTCTTAGAAGTATTATAACGTCGTCTGCATAACAGACTGGTTAAAAACCATCTTCGGTTAAGTTCCTTAAGAGACTACTAATAGTGGTGACCCACAGGAGTGGTGACAGTATCCCTTCCTGCGGTGTCCCTTGTCCTACTTTGTCCCTGATAGTTATGTCTTGAAGGCTACAGTTTATCCATCTATTCCTTAGCATGTGGTTGACCCAGTCTATAATTGCCTGGTCAACACTAAAGGCTTCTAAGGATTGGATAAGTGTTTCGGTGCTGACATTATTAAAGGCTCCTTCGATGTCAATGCAGACTGCTAAAGTGTACATTTTCTTGTCGAAAGTTCCTGCGATGTGGTGTACTACCTCATGTAAAGCGGTTTCCACTGATCTTCCCTTTACGTACGCATGTTGTTTATATTTCAGCGTGTCATTGGGGATGCTGCTCTTTATCATGGTGTCGATTGTCCGTTCCATGGTTTTGAGTGGAAATGAAGTAAGGCTAATTGGCCTGTAGGCTTTTGGTGTTGCGTAGTTTGCCTTGCCGGGCTTGGGAATGAATACTACCCTGGCTTCCTGCCAGGCTTTGGGTGTGTAGGTTCCATAGATCTTGCTTCCCTTGCTACCGTAGCGTCATCACTTATGGATGGGTTCGGTGGGAAGCGAGCGATCATCAGAAGTCTTATTGTTTCTTCAGTCGTTTCGGCTTGAGTGTGGGTTTTTGACAGAAACTTTTTTATTTTTGAGACGTCGTTTACGCTATCGACCTGTTCACAAAAGGTTTTCCAGGAGTTGCGTTTGGCGCTTCTTGTCATTTTGTTGTATTCTTTCTGCTTATCGTGGAAGTTGTCCCAGTATACTGTAGATTTCTTGCGGCGTGCTCTATTGTAAAGTTTTCGGACCTCTTTCCCTTTATTTCGAATCTCCCCGGTCATCCAGGGTTTTTCGAAGGCAGATTTCCTTTCTCGAAGAGGACAACTTTCTTCGAAGGACTTTACTATTGCTTCCGCTAAGTTATTGAGATTTTTGTCTATATCGCCAGTGCTTAGGCTGTCATAGTTATGTTGCCCTAGCCTCTCTGAGTAGTTTTCCGAATTTTATCCAATTTGTTTTGGACTTGTTTCGAAAGTACATGGGTTTCGGCGGTGGCCGTAGGATTTTAAACCTAATATATCTATGGTCCGAAAAGGAATATTCATGTGAAACTCTCCATTCTTGTACCTCGTCTATTAGATTCGCTGAACATATTTTTATGTCTAACACTTTTTCTCTAATTCTGTTAACGAAGGTAGGTTTGTTGCCTATGTTAAGAGTAATTAGGTCGTTAGTATTAATATAGTCTAAGAGGGTTTCACCCCTTTTGTTAGTATTAGTACTACCCCACGCAATGTGGTGTGAGTTAGCATCGCTACCAATCAGTACTTCGTTACCTGTTTCTTTTGCTCTTCTCACCAGTCGTTGCAGCTCCGCCGTTGGTGGTGGTATCGGCGAGTCAAATGGGAGGCAAACTGATGCCAGGTAAATGTTCCCATTCCCGTGCTTCAGTATGGTTGCGTCCGGTGTTGACAACTGTGGAGAGAATAAAAAGCATACGTTTTTGTGACATATTATGCAGGTTCTCGGTCGGGAACCTGTATTTGCATAGAATAATTGGTAATGGTTTAATCCAGAGACCTTGTTCTTAACAGTCCATGGTTCCTGGATTACACCAATGTGTATATTACCTTTAATTAGTTTTTCCATCAGAGCCATTGTTGCCGTCTCACACCGATGGAGGTTTATATGGATGACTTCGATCATTCTTCATCCAAAAGGCGATCTTCTTGGGAGTCAGTTATCTTCTCCTCGACTCCCTCGCCATTATTGTTGGTTTTTCTCCCTCGCTACTCTTTTTGGTTTCTTCTTCTCCTATCTTCACCTTCCCGATCTTGAAGTAGACAGCGTTTGACACGTAGTGGGCTTTGCCTTTAGTCTTGGCCAGACTTGCCATTGAAGACCTGTCCAAGCCTACCACAAGGAGGGTCCCGTCTTTGTTCTCCTCTATGTGGAAGACTTCCCATTTCTTCACCAGCAGTGTCTTGTTTTGCAGACCAAAGACTTCAAGAATGTCCTCTGTCGTGATGTCGCTGCCCCAACCTCTGACGAAGACCGTAGCTTTTTGTAAGTGGGGGATGTCTCTCTTCCTCACAAGCTTTAATTTGATACGAGGTAATCAAATTAAAGCTTGTGAGGAAGAGTGGGGGCAATACTTGCCACTAAATTCTTAAGGACCTCAATGCTCTTTGAGGACTCGAACTCCAGCATTAGGAAGTCCCCTTTGAATTCGCAGCTATTCAGATCTATGGGCTCTCCACCTTGCCGCAGGTGCTCCATGATCTTTTTGTTGACCGCATTCATCACCTCATCATGCGTCTCCTTTTTAAGTTTACCGGATGCACTACGTTCATCGATTACTGCATAGCAGAGCTCGTCCCTGTAGCTAGGGGTCATGCTTAGCCTTCTCTTGCTATCGGTCGACGTGAAGCTCTTTTTCTTTTTTGCAGGTTTGGCATTGGTCTGCTCCTCCGGAGACCTAATCCTCTTCGCCGCTTCCGAGGAAGTGGGGGGAAGGTCAGGCTTATCCTTCAGGGCATCCCGTTCCTGTTTGATTTTGTTTCTCCGGTTCATCCTGGCCAGTTTTCACCTTTGTGCCCCAGATAGCTGCTTTCTTCTTGTTGTGAGCTTCGCTATGTCTTTGCTCACTTCTTCCATCATCCTATCGGCCTCTTCTCTCTTCCGGCATTCTAGGACGGTTATGTCGGTCTTACATTCTTGGTCAGACCCGGAGTTAGAATTCTAGTCCCACCTGCCTCTGAAGGTTGGGTCAGGCTTTCGCCTCCCCGGTGGTGACCGAAGTCTAACTTGTTTGTGCCTGCTGGCTGAGTGCTTGTAGCGATACCCTCGACTACAGATGCCAAGGCACCCACATCTGTAGGAGATTTTTGCTCACGATCGCTGGATGACGACGGGGCGTGACTCGTGGGCAGATCAACGACACCCGCCGGTACTGAGTTCCTTACTTTCCATCTTTGTTTTTTGTTTTAAGGGAACACCCCCGTAGTCAGTTTTGGTCCGCGGGGCAAAAAGCCCTAAAGTGGGGTGATCAGACTATTCCTTTACCTCCAGGGTTTAGCTGATAGTAATGAGATAGTCTGATCATCCAACTTCCCCCTATCCGCCACCTGGGGACGCGCCCGGTAGGAGACTGACAAACTCCCTCGGGATCCTTTTAGTATGTGGTCGGGGAGTTTATCCCGTGCAGTTGAATTTTCCCTTACCAGCCAAATGTTTAAATAAACTTTGAGAATATCATTTTACGTTACGACTATTGTCCAAAATTTATTTTAAAAAAATGTCTAATTATACCTAATTATGTCTAAAATACAGTTTGGTATTGGAGGTTTTCTGCATAGACACGATGAGTCAAGATTCCACACATGTTCTCGATCGGATTCTGGTCGGAAATTTTAATATTTTTCGATTTTAACCATACTATAGTATGGCGACTTTTATGAACTGGTGCGTTGTCCTGCTAAAAACGTGTCCTTGATTGTTGCTGCTTTCCTAAAATGGCAATAATTTGTCTTCCAAGACTTGAACGTACTCCATTGAATTCATCCGACAACATGGAAATGTCAAATAAAGCATTCCGTGGCTATAAAATGCTCCCAAGGCCATCAAGGAACCGCCAACGAAATATCGTATTAAGAAATAACGATATTTCGGTAACCGCCATCTTGGGAGCATTTTATAGCCACGGAATGCTTTATTTGACATTTCCATGTTGTCGGATGAATTCAATGGAGTACGTTCAAGTCTTGGATGACAAATTATTGCCATTTTGGGAAAGCAGCAACGATGAAGGACACGTTTTTAGCAGGACAACGCACCAGTTCATAAAAGTCGCCATACCCAAGTATGGTTAAAATCGAAAATATTAAAATTTCCGACCAGAATCCGATCGAGAACATGTGTGGAATCTTGACTCATCGTGTCTATGCAGAAAACCTCCAATACCAAACTGTATTTTACCTCCAAGAAGTGATTATCGATGAATGGCGGTCAATCGATGAAGACTTGCGAATAATTTTGATCAACAATGTGATGGATAAAATTTTTGAACTTATTCAAAATAAGGGAGGCCCTGCCCATTAATTATAAAAGTTATTTTATTTTATTTAAGTTTTAAAAAATGAATTTTTCTAATTTTGTAAAAGTGCGTCTATAGTTATGCAACACCAGTAATTTTGAAAGTGCAGAATTCGGCGAAACCATAAAGAATAAATTAATTATTTTTGTTGAATAATATGTGTTTTTGATCGTTTTATTGTGAACAATAACTTAATGGATCCATTTTATTTGTCAACTAACATACCAATTGAATTAAAGGTGCGTCTATAGTTATGATACGCAGTGTATAGTTTACGAGCAATGTTTATTTATAATATATTTACGATATTTCGCAAAATAAAAGAATATTATGTCGCCCCATTTTGGAGGTTTTAGCTGAATTTGGTATTCTCTCGTAGGGAGAAAACATATTTGTATAATATATTCAATGTAGGTGCATTTTGCGACATTGTCCCTATTTAATCCAGAAACGTTTTCCTGAAGTAACAGAAATTAAACTATCTTTGCATGATGTTTTATTATTATTATTTATTTTTTTTTTTAATATTGGTGATAGAATTCATCTTCGAAATGAAGAAAACTAATTTGAAATCACGTCAAATTTTCGGAGTTTTTTTTTTTTTTTTTGGCAAAAAAAAAAAACTTAAAATTACGCTGTTTATTATATTGACTAAAAACGTTGATATCTGACGTCCTTCATGAAATATGAATGCGGAGATATTAAATCAAACGTCATAAATGTGCACATTTTCGCGAAATATGAGAAAAATAATAAAAATATAGGAGATTATATCATTATGTAAATAATATTAAAGACATATCCAATTAATTTAAAAATATCTACATGATCTAAAAGATATCAAAATTACACAAGTCTGTGTAGCGGTTTGTATATTACAGCAACAACAAAACAAGATATTGAGAAAAATTATTTGTTTTGCTTCAAATAAATAACTTAATAAAATTTACCTTTTAATTTTATGCAAGAAATTTCAGATAAGAAATTCACCGAAAAATCGACATGTATAAAAATAATCACCTCTTGTGTATAAGTATACACCTTGCGGATTATACTAAAACCCTTCCAAAACATCATGGGGTTCTATAAATAGGAACAAATCTTGAAATAAAACTATATTATGAAATATACATTTTAAATTGCTCAAAATCATTTGATGCGCATGCAGTTTCCAGGAAGTACTGAATTTTTGAAAAGTTCATATGCCTTTAACGCGCATTCGATATACCCATTTCAATGCGATCCATTAAGAACCATTTTTGAGATAGATTGGGTACATCTCTCTTTTAGCTGAAGTTTTTAAAGGTTTGTTTTCACTTATTGAAATGGAAACGATCCACAGAATCCGCAATTTAATCCGCGATATATTTAAAAATATTCGAAAAATATTTCATAAGGGACATAATCCTCATTTTGTAGAGGATATATATATACAGTCGAATTCGGTTAAGTGAAAACGCCTAAATTTTCTCTTAAGCAGAATTTTCAATTAAAAGAACTTCGGATAAGCGAAACTCGTTGCGCTTAAACGAAGTTTTCAATCAATATCTGAAAAATCGTGAAATTTCTAAATAATATTATAAAGTTAATTGAGTAAGAATTTGTTTTTTCGTAGACATTTGAATGGATGGTTGGAAAATGTGAAACATAATTTTGGGGTTGCACATAAAAGTTTTACTGAATTTCGTCGCCCTTACAAAAATTATATTTTTTCTCTTAAACGGTGCTCGTTTCATATATATTTGTGTTTTTGCAATAAAAAAAGTCTTTCTCTTATACAGATTTTCAATTAACCGGTTTTTCTTTTAAGCGAAGTAAAGGGTTTGAAAATTCATCCGATATATTAGTTCACCATTTTTAGTTTCAATTAACCGATTTTTTTCGATAAACCGGCGTTCGCTTATCCGAATTCGACTGTATATACCGTAGTGGACATTCGTTTGAGCGCATATGATGGTTTTGAGATTTTACTATGAAAACACATTAGTATTATATATTTATACCCTACACAACTATGTTGTCAGGGTATTATAGCTTTGTGCAGCCCCAAAAGTTTGTAACGCCGCGAAATATTAGTACTAGACCCACCTTTAAGTATACCGATCGTCATATCTCGACTAGGTGAGTCGATCTAGACATGTGTGTCCGTCCGTCTGTCCATTATATTTTGTAAACACGATAACAGGCCACAGTTATGGACCAATCTTCACGAAATTTTGCATGTAGGATGGGTTCTGGCCAATGAAGACGCCTATTGTTTTTGGAAAAGATCGGTTAATATTTAGTGGATGAAATGGACCAAATACTTAATTTTTATCGGGTTTTCTGGTCGCTCTAGAGGGCGCAATTATGACCCAAACATCGCGAATTTTTACATAGAGAAGGTGATCGGGCCAAAGAATAAGCATGCCTGTTTTAATAAGGATCGGTCAATATTTAGCGGGTCAAATGGACACTGACTTTTGTGTGAAAAATTACAAAATTACTATTCTATAGCGTATAGATTTACCCATGAAGGACATAGACCCGAAAAGTTGTTGGTACATCCAAGGGCAGTGGTTGACCTTCAAATTGATACCAATTATATGGTCGTATGCACTCAGATGTGGGAGTTGCACTTAAATATTTACTGATATTATTTAGTAACCCTTTACCACACTAAAGGGCGGATATATAGCGCCGATCGTTTTAAAATGTTGCATGAAGTTCCAGTTATGGTCAAGGATAACGCCTACAATTTTCGGTGACGATCAGATAATTATATTGTGATGAAGTGGACCGAAAACTTAATTTTTTGTGTTTTTTCGAGTCGATCTATATGCTCCAATGGGAATAAGAAGATCACATCACTAGGGAAGGGAATCTGGACATGTAATTAGAAGGGCCGTACTGAACATTAGTAATAATTGTCGGCCTCTAGTTGGTCCAGATGGTTCAAAAATCGCGAAATATTGCCCAAGCTCAGAATATAAATCCACAGAAAGTTAGTTTTTCGTGGAAGTTGTGTAGGGTATCATATGGTCGGCCCCGTCCAACTATACTGCCCCGCTCACTGGTTTTTAAAATAAAATGTTGAATTTATTTAAGGTATCGAATATCAAATACAAAACAAAAACATTTTTCATACACTTTTCGAAATAAATAAAAATAAGGTATATTTTCCCTTTTTTGCCAGGATATTCGTTGTAGTGCAGTTCATTTTAAAGTAAAAAATGGCGTCATAAAACAAACTTCACAATATTTTTATTATTAAATTAATAATTAGCATGTGCACCGTTATTTTAGGTAACATTTAGGTAGGTGATATCTAACTAGCATTCTTTCACTGCATATTTAAGGTAATTTACAAAAGAAAATATTATGAAGAGTCATACACCTTTGCCACAGGAATCTCATATACGTTTTCAACAAGATTAAACTCTGGTGTGCAAGCCGTCCGTGGTAAAATATTTATATTTTTGTCAGAAAACCAACAAAATTTTTGCTTCGAGGCTGGATGGAAGCGTTATCCTGGAGAAAATTATATCCTTGTCCTCTTTTTAATCAAAATGTGTTACTAAAACGACGTTTAATAATTCATTATGCATTTCAAAATCAATTTTGGTGGACACATCACAAAGTTGAACCTTACATTCGTACGAGTATGTACCCCATACCATATGACTTGCCCCCAGAAATTCGGCTTCGATCTTACCACATGTTTATTTACATTTTCGTGTATATTGCAACTATAATAGTTTGGTCCATACAAAAACAACTTATTTTCGTCAGGAAATATGATCATTTACAATTTATTTGCCCAAGGCATATGCATTTATCAAATTCCACTAATTTCACAGACAGCTAAAAATGTCCTCAATTTTATTGTTTGAATATCGATTTTTAGCTGGTAACTTTCGAATACGTCCTTTACCTCTAAAAGTAGAATTGGAATTGTCCTTTCTGATGGTTGTACACCAAAATTTTTCCTTTTTTAAATGCTTAATCTAATCACACACTCTGAATAATCAATATTTTCCCATTGAATAGATGATATTCATCTCCGTTCCACATAATGGCTTGACCGACCCATTTATGCAAAAAATATGAATAATATTTTTTATTTTATTTTAAAATGAGCTACGCTCAAACGAATATCCTGGCAAAAAAGGCAAAATAAACCTTATTTTTAGTTATTTCAAAAAGTGTAAGAAAATTGTTTTTGGTTTATATTTGATATTCGATACCTTAAATAAATTCAACATTTTCTTTAAAAAAATCTATAATAATAATGTGTTTTTACAGTAAATTCTCAAAAACATCATATACGTTCAAACGAATGTCCACTACTGTATATACATGTGTGTGTTTTAATTATAATCTACCTAAATAATCATAATAATTTCTTTACAGCCTTTCAATGAGTTGCCTCCATTATTATGTATACGAAGTTTAGGTGTTTCCCAACTTTGTTTTGTAGCCCTAGACAATATAAGGCCATCTCGGCGATGCGATGTTTTTTAGTTTACAGATTCTGATTAACGCCTTTTTAACATTCTTTAACACTAGAACGCCGAAGGCGGTCATTTTGACCGCTTTCCAATTTCAAGTACAAAAGCAACTGTGCATTTAATGACACTTTTTTTTTAAATATGGTGACTTTTTGTACCTCATAGAATTACGTTTATTATAAAAAATTCACCAAATTTTAAAAAAAGTGTCATTAAATGCATGATTGCATTTAATCTATTAATAAAAATAACATTAAAATGTATTATTTACAGGAAAAATCCTTAATAAGAACTAATGCGAAATTACGAACCGTTGCAGAAAAGAAAAGATTGATCTCCTTGATAACAGGATTGAAGTGTTTTTCGAACTTGCCTCCGGTAGGTAATATTACACACATTTCTTAACAAAAAACCAGAAAGGAAAGTAGTAAAGTAGGACTGGGCCGACTATATAATACCCTTCACCACTTTGGGTATATTCTAATATGTATCCTAACAGACGACGCGTTTTTGTTATATATCTGTTATATATCCAGGGACTTTAGTGGACTATTTACCTAAAATCGGGCGAAGCTATATATATATATATATATATATATATATATCTGAACCGCTTTTGGCGAAACATTGCACACATCATTCTAGACTTAATTTAGTACGCTGTGCCAAATTTCGTGCAAATCGAAAGATATATGGGGACTTTGGTACACAACTTACCTTAAATCGGACGAAGATATATATGGGAGCTATATCTAAATCTGAACCGATTTTCAAGAAACTTGGCAGACATCATTCTAGACCTTATTCATTACGCTGTGTCAAATTTCGTGCAAGTCAAAAGATTTCCAGGGACTTTAGTGGACTATTTACCTAAAATCGGGCGAAGCTATATCTAAATGTAAACCGATTTTTACGAAACTTTGCACACATCATTCTAATTCAGTGCGCTATGCCAAATTTCGTGCAAATCGAAAGATATGTAGGGACTTTGGTGCACCATTTACCTTAAATCGGACGAAAATATATATGGGAACTATATCTAAATCTGAACTGATATTTCCCATTTTCAACAGGGCTTGTCCTTGGACCAAACAAATGAGCTGTGCCAAATTTCATCCAAATCGGATCATAAATGCGACCTGTACTTTGTTTACAATTTAACATGGACAGACGGACGGACATGTATAAATCGACTCAGAAAGTGATTTAGATTTGACTTATATCAGGCAATGGTTATGGTTCGTGCAGGGACGACTTTTTCTAAAAAATTCAGTAATCCTTAACAACGTTTAGGTTAAATACAGCAGTTTTCGGCCCGGGCCCCCTCCGATTTTTTTCTCTATAAAATTTTAATTCCATAAATGATCGGGAGTACAAATTGTTTTTTTCAAAACATACATTACGTAATTAATAAATTTGTTTATTATATACTTCAATAAATTAGTATCAACTATTACGAATTGCTGTGAACTGTCTGTCTGTCTCTGTTTTCAATTAATTCAAATTTTTGGCAAGTGTTTAAAATTAATTTTATGGTCCGTTACATACTGAATGTTGAGCAATTAAATTTAAAAGCTGCAACTACCTCAAAAGACGGGATTTGTTCGAACACAAATCTGGTTCATCTCAAATGGGGTTTTCTGACTGTGATGAGGAGTATATTTTTGACATTATTCAATACATTGAAACCGCCATTGGTGCGACTAAAGAAAAAAGCTGTATTTAAATGAATGGACTCCTCACTCTGCCTATGAAAAAATGCAGCATACCTAAGTCCCAGAATACAAAACGAGTTATGAGAAATAGTTGGAGAATACGTTCTGCAGTCTATCGTTGAAGAAGTGAAAAGTGCTGTATTCTTTTCAATTTTAGCGAACAAATCAACGGATAAAGTACACCATCCATACAAAAACGGGCTTGGTACGATCAACGGAAAATACAATTTCTGGTGCATTTTCAAAATCTGCATATTGAAAACAGAACACATTTCTTTTGTAGACTCAAAAATCGCTGGACAGATTTTATTAAGACTTTCACAGAACGTCACGACATGTCCTGGGAATAACATAACTTATATAAACCTCTAAGATTCGGCGTGGATGCGGAGTTATAGCATCGAACGTAGTCATGCCTCAGAAATTATGAACATGTAATTTGTATATTGGAATATTTTGAAATACATAAAATACAAAATATGTACATATGTATGTGTGTGTATTGAAATACAAATAGAAAGAAATGATTGACATTATAATTTTTCATTTTTGCCAGTTTTTGAAAAAAATTATTTGAATAAAAAAAAATACCAAAGCAACATTATTCATGGTAGATATATAAGGTTGCCGCAACGGCAAATTGGTAATATGATGTGTCAAAACGACCAATCAGAACACAGCATTTTGAAGTATAAAAATATTATTTTACTTTTAATTCTTTTTTTGAAATTCTTCTCATTTGAGTAAATTATAATTTTATGAATGATAATCATCATAAAAATTAAAATCCGTATTTGTAAAAGCAATATGTGGTCCACGCTGAAGATGTGTTTATAACGCCACGAAATGTTAACCCTATACCCACCCCTTCGTATATCGGATTGGTCATATCTCTACCAGCTGAATCAATCAATCATGTATACCAGTTCACTATACTTCTGTCCGCAGTTATGGACCAATCGTCCTGATATTTCTCATTTAGGTTCGGTTCTGGTCAAAGGCGGCACCGACAGTTTTTCGTAATGATAGGTTTGGTTGCTCTCAAGGGCACAATTATGACCCGAAATTCATAAAACTTTACATTTGAAGCGGACCTGATCAACCAATAAGTATGAATGTTTTAATAATGGACAGTAAACATGATATGTTAGATTTTGTGTGAATAATAACCAATAATCATATCTAATATGTGGATGTATTTGGTCCGACATGGTACATACATATATAAAATGTCTGCTTATTCCAAATACTAGAATTTTGTTGTGGCTGCTAGAGAATCAAATATCAGTTATTGTCGCGGATTTTTGCACAATCAGGGTTAAGCTCCATAGAAAATTTAAGACCAGTGGACAGTCCAAATGTACCGCATTGCTCAGAAGTTGTTAAATATTTCATAAAATTAATTTCAAAACAATTTTAGTAAATTTTGGTCTGAAATTTGCATTTTGTATTTTCCTACGGCGAATCAATCAGCTGCCTTGATACGGTTACCTTATTAATATACCTTGCCATTATTCTTATAGAAAAAATTTCAATTTCAATGATATATAAAAAATGAGAATAAGTTCATTGAAAATAGTATTTGAAGAGAAGACCCTAACAAAATCTAACAATTTATTAAAAACAAAAATATATAATACATGGATTGATTTTCACTTACACCCTTTATAACCCCTTGATTTTAATTATAAAACGATTTATTTCCATCTGGAAAACACGTTAAAAGTAGGATAGTGTGATATTAAGATGTGCAAAATAGTTATTTACTTTATTAAGTTTACTTATCTGTACTGACAATACACGGTTTTGATATAACCAGGTTTGAAAATTGAATATTTTTAATTTTTTAGACGATTTTATTATATATTATATTATTATATATTATAGGCAAGAGAACGCATAGATATTTCACACATTTCTGTATTGTTAATACGAGCATATAAAAATTCAGGAAGCGCCACGGGTCCAGCTAGTATATATATAAAATAGAAAAAATTTGTTTGTTTGTGTGTTACCGATAGACGCAAAAACCGCTGAACAGATATTAATGAGATTTACACAGAATGTCATGACATGCCCTGAAAGTTACATAGGCTAGATAGAGTTTAAAAATTCCGCGTGGATGAAGAGTTATATCATCAATAGTGAACATACCTCAAAATTTCTGAACATGTAATATGGATATATCTTAACGGATTCAAAGTTTTAAAAAACAGAAATCTTTGGTGGGTTACCAAAATGTGTCCATTACCAGAAATTAAGTTTAGTTGACCAAACGGATATTGCTGTATAGATGAAACGACTAACTAATTTGATCTAGGTTTCTTAAAAATACTACGATATATACAGCTAAGACCAATAATCCATTTAGGTTCGGTAATGCATTCTTTTAAAGACCTTTTTAGACAATGAAACAATTAAAGATACAAAATCCAAACTTAACTAGGATTATACATCAGGGATCTGTGCTATATTATTCAGACAGAGAAATGCATGCCAACCATATGGGAAACAGCTGAGAATACAGATATAATGGTTGGTGGAAATGAAGGATTGTATTAGTTTTTGAACGATTAATGAACAACATGTGAATATTGAAGAAAATATATTTGTGTGTGCTACTACAACTGATTAAGACACGTCAAGCCAAATTTGTTTTCAATATTACCACAATATTTTAATCTATTGAATCGAATCAAATATTCTAATACATTAGCCTGCTGCTACCACATTATTACTGATATTACACTACGAAATGTCTAAAGTCGAACAGTAATGTTTGAATTTGGGGCTACTATAATACCTATATATTTCCTATCAATACATATTTAACCATTTTCAAACCAATGTTGCAGTAAGTTTGGCGGAAGGGTCAAATAGCACAAAATAGTAGCTTCTAAACTAAATAATATGTCAATCACTTTAGTAGGGGCAGCGAAGCGCCACGGGCTCGGCGGCTTCTACTTTATGTAGAACATTTCGAGAAGAAAATTCGTGATTGCGTACAAATATTTAACGAATCTATAGGAGAGATAATAAAATCGTTGGAAAAATAGGGGAAATGTTAAATAGTAACGAGGAGTTCCACAAAACATAGAAACAAAATTTGTGGTTGAATTCTCAGTGCCTGAAGGTTTGGTATGCAAAAGTACTGGCCAAATGTCCCATATTTCGACAAACTAATGGTAAATATGTCAAGTAGATTTCTGGTAAAGGAAAAATAGTTTAAACATTATCAAATGTCGTGCCATTCATATAAATATTTTAGACAAATCATACATTTTTATGACAAAATGTTTCAAAATTGTAAGCAGGAAGTAGAAACTGAAGTGGATTTGTGAATCACCACGTGGAAAGTTAAAGATACCCGACCATATAATCCACTTGATGCGATTGTAGTACGTGACGGTAATCTATTTACCAATATAAATAGATTGTTACAAATCTTAATAACTATACCGGGAAGCACAGCATCAGCTGAAAGAAGTATATAATTGTACTTATATTAGTGCATTTAGAATAAAAATGGTATAGAATCGCTATTAGTATGTGGGTTTGAGACAAAGTTGGTATTTGGTAAACCAATTGAGCTAAAATCCTTATTTATATGTTTAGAGCTGAGGTTGGCACGTGGGTTTCTAAATTCAAAATATAGGTGTAACAAAAATATTCTTAAGTACATTAGCTCTGAATTGATGGGTTTTTACGTTGCACCAGGACAATATAACCCATTCACAAACAAAGTATTAAAATTTAATTTTAAATACTATTTTAAAATGATGTTATTGGCACCCTAACAAATAACATCTTGATTGCAGAAACTTCGAGCTCGTTTGTCAAAATGTGTACAATTTATGGTTGTTGGTCCTGGACGCTTATTGATTAAGGAGGGTGGTATACCACAAATGGTATACTTTATACTAAGTGGCGAAGTGGAAGTATCCAAAAGAACCATTAATCCGGTAAGTGTAGCTATTATTTAGGGCATACATGTTGTACATCATTTAGGGGAAATATATGCATGAAACGATTTAAAATATGACAGTCGCATATTTTTATAGTATAAAAATACACGATTTTCCTTACTTACATAGCTGGCTTGTTACAGAACGGCTGTTCCATAAACCGAGCTTAAAAAAGATTTCCAAATCTTTCGGAGAATTTTTCTTTCTAACACCCCAAGAGCTGCCTCCTCTGCTTGCGCAAGTCCCCATGCTTCTGATATAACAGCACGGGTAGTATCAGCGTCTTGTAAAGTGTGAGTTTGGTCTGGCGGCAGATGGCCTTGTTTCCAAACTGCTTACTTAGACCATAGTAGCATCTGTTTACCATCACAATCCTTCTCCGAATTTCAAAACGGATGTCATTCATTTTATTTATGGCGGTACCAAGTTCTCAAGTTCTACAGTTGGTCCGAGTCTACTGGACGTCTAGCGCGTTGATACCATCAGCTTGGTCTTCTCGCCGTTTACTGCCAGACCCACTTAGACAGACTCCTTCTCAATTTGTTCAAAGGTGGCTGTTACCGCTCGCAATGTTCGACCCATTATATCTATGTCATCGGCGTAGGCGAGTAACATGTGTTGTTTGGTGTACAGAGTGCCATTTCAGTTCACCTTTGCGTCTCGTATGACCTTTTTCAGCAGGATGTTAAAAAGATCACACGACAAACTGTCACCTTGTCTGAATCCTCGTTCGGTATTGAAGGGCTCCGATAGGTCCTTTCCGACTTAAACTGCTGACCTTGTGTCACTTAAAGATATCCTGCATAGTCGTATTAATTTTGCTGGAATGCCGAAGGTAGACATGGCTTTAAACACCTCTCTCACCTTTGCGTCTCGTATGACCTTTTTCAGCAGGATGTTAAAAAGATCACACGACAAACTGTCACCTTGTCTGAATCCTCGTTCGGTATTGAAGGGCTCCGATAGGTCCGTTCCGACTTAAACTGCTGACCTTGTGTCACTTAAAGATATCCTGCATAGTCGTATTAATTTTGCTGGAATGCCGAAGGTAGACATGGCTTTAAACACCTCTGAACGGATAGGGCTGTCGGATGAGGCTTTATAGTCGATGAATAGGTGGTATGTGTCGATGTGTTTTTCGTGGGTCTTTTCCAGGATTTGACGCATTGGTGAAAATGTGGTCAATGGTGGATTTGCCAAGTCTGAAGCCGCATAGGTACGGTCCAATAATGTCGTTGACCATTGGCTTCAATCGTTCACACAGCACCATGGATAGCACTTTACATGCGATAGGAAGAAGGCTAATTCCTCTATAGTTGGCACATATCATTTTGTCTCCTTTTTGTGCACGGGACACAGGATATTGAGGTTCCAATCATTGGGCATGCTCCTGACCAGCATCTGATCACCAGTCTTGAATAGTTCGGCTGGTAACCCGTCGACTCCTGCTGCTTTATTGATCTTGAGCCTCTCTATACCATCATCTCTTATTGGTTCTGGGGTTCTTCACCGCCACTATTTGATACCAGAAGCTTTTCAAAATGCTCCTTCCAGATCCTGCTGTCTGTATCCAGATCCAACACGCTGTCTGTATCTGTCACCAGGTTTCCTTCTTCATCTCTACAGGAGGATGTGCTTGCACCAAAACCTTCGGTTTGTGTTTTACTCGTTGGTAAAATTTCCGGACTTCATTCTGACTCCTGTACATCTCGATTTGCTCTCGCTAACTTTTTTCTTGTTCTTTCTTCTTTTTTTCCGAAAATGCGTTTCTCCTCTCTTCTTTTCTCCCGATAATCCTCCATCACATTACGTGTCTGTCTGCAGGGTTGCCCTATACGCTGCGTTTTTCAGATCAGTAGCATTACGACACTCCTGATCGTACCATGGGTTTCTTGGTGGTGGTTTTTGGTACCCAAGTGTTGCTTTTGCTGCAGTATGTAGGGAGTGGGCAATTCGTTGCCATTGTGCTTCTATACTATTATCGGGAGAAGAAGTGCTTTCGTCATGCAGAATTTGAATGTCATGACCAGGGCAGCGATCATATGCTGTTTCTAGACGCTCATAAAATATATCTTTGGTCTGCTCATCTTTGTCTTCGGTCGGGGCACGAGCGCAAATAGGAATGATGTAGAAAAACTTCGATTTTCCTCTATCCTAAAAACCCTCCAAAACTTTGATATCAATTAAATAAATATGTGTACACATAAAAATAAGATAATAGCTAAATTATAGCACAACTAAAATTGTTAAAGTAGGGAGACTTTATTATGACATTTGCCAAAATAGTCGTGATCCGTAACTTGTAATTAATTTCCCTCACAAAAAAGTTTTAATTTTGTTATTTGTTTATTTTATGAAGAAAACGAACATGTTGACCAACTGCATTGAGAAGATCAGTGGACCCGGTGAGTGCATTGGAGATATTGAAATACTTGAAAAGAGTAGGCGTATGCATACATATACGGCAGCAAGTAAGTTCGATTCTTTATTTCAACATACACTTGAACTTTTTTTCTTCATTTTGTAGTTTACTTTAAACCCATGTGAGTCCTTGTGTACTTGGGTAAAATAAACGATACCCAATTACACAAGGAGACAATTTTAAAACACAGTTTAAAGAAAACCCTTAGCTAATAATTTAAAACCCAGTTAGGGGTCTTTCTTCTACCATCATAAGCTATCAGCTTTTGGCTGTCACGATTGCTGCACTGTGTAATAAACATAAAAGTAATTGGAACAAATATGTACAGCTTTCCTGAAAAAAATAACTTTGGTTTGGAACAGTTTACTATTCTAGGAGTACTAATGTATAGACAATATTTTAAGATCCATCATAAATATGTATGGTATGGTAAATTAAAGTAGAATTCTAATCTGATCAATAAATAATATTGTGCAACAATATTTGGGGGAGTGGAATTGAAATGAAATTTGTTACTGTCTGTCGTTTCGAAAGCATGGTACAAATATAAAAGGTAACAGCAAATCCCAGCTGATTTGATTCCAACGTAATACTAGTGTCAATATGAATTTGACAAATTATGTTTTTAAAAATCACCCAACAGGAAAATTGGGAACGCATACAATTTGAAATTGTTCTTTATTAAATGTGCTCCTGTATTCAATTTACTCAATCTGCCTTTGAGGAAGCAAAACTTTCTTCAAGGAATAACTCGCTATTCCCAGCATTTTCATATGTGTTACACATATGTATGGCGATGGCTCAATTATAGGAAAGATGTGGAAGCGATAGAAATATAAATTTGATAGATTTTCATTCATGTTTTTCAATTTTTATTTTGAGGATTCGAAAATATTTCATTTTAAAATAAAAATAATTTCATGATAATTTGTTTGTTTGTTTACATTTTTCTGTCAAATGAGTTGACACTAGTAGAACTTACAACAACAAATTTCAATGTGGTTGTTGTATCGTTTTTTTGTACAACAACACTTGCTGTTACCTTCTATTATTATACCATGTTTCGAAAGTAACAAATTTAGTGTGTATTGAGTTGGTAACGCGGTCTGTGTGCGGTTTTTATCTATGCTAAACAAAAACGACACGAGTCATCCATTTGATTCTTTGTGTCGACAATTTTCCAACTACAATGGTTATGTGTTACCCATTGATTGTCTATACGGCCATCCTTTCAAGCTACCAATAGTATGAGGCACTCAGTAATGCGTCGATTTCACAGATTTTTCATACTACAATAAATGTGAAGCACCCAGTGACAAATAATATGATACACCCAGTTATTAGTTGATTACAGATTTTTAATATTCAGGCACCCCACTCAGTGATACTGACCGAATGTTTGTTCATAAATTTTAAACATTCAGCAACAATCTAGCGACCTGATAACGCAAACTGAAAAATAATTGAATATGTATATTCTGGTATTTAGCTTGACCATATACCTTTTCGCAGTGAATGTAGGTTGTGGCTTTCATTTATTTTGCTTGTAGATGATGCTTTTCAGTGTCGATGATGTTGTTGTAATAGTTTGCCAATGGTTTTTTATATATAAAAATCATTTTCAATTTAGATTTCTCATATCATAAATATAGAGAATTTTTTATATAGTCATAAAAAATATACAGAGAAAAAAAATCATCTAAGAAAACTAGCTGTCCAATAATTCATATTTTCAAACTTTGTACCTTTTGTGAAATTTGTATTATTTTCTTTTTCTGCATTACTTGCAATGCGAACGTTCTTATATCCGTGGTCTATTGTACCAAATAAGGAACCATGTGTCTATCTCGTTTTCTTCTTATAGGTCTTATATTAATTTGATAGAGAGTTTTAATTTTTTACAAAGTTGTCGGATTCGTCTTATATGCCGAACAAAAACGATTTTCTTGGAAGAAACCCATTTTCTAAATTTTTGCAACTGAGATATGCCTTTAGTTTTTAGAAAACAGATTAATTTTCTAAAATTTTGAAACTGAGATATGAATCTATTTGTCCTTCTGGGAACTAATCGTACTCACCATAGTCTTTCATCCCAAGATGCACCATGAAATTGCCCCGTACCATGACAAAAGCTTTGAGAAAGTGGTTGGGGTTTTTAGTAATAGAAACTCACTGGGCGAATAACCCGTCATTGGCACATAAAGAAAGTTGTGACACCAAAGATAGTGTCATGAATGTTATAGTTAGCAACGTTAAGTTGAGGCAATGTCTTAAAAACGCATGCTAACCAAACCCGACTTAGCTGCCGTTAAGCAATAATTTGACTGTGTTTGAATTTGTTTTATCATTTGGATCATCTGTCTAACCCTTTTCTAATTTTGTTGTTAACATATTTCAAACAACTAGTCTCCACTAAATTGCTTAATGACATTAGCTAATATACATTGTTATAAAGGCAATAAAATAATTTCCACCTAAGTTAACTTTATTTGCGTGTTTCTTCGGAAATGGGACATAGTCAAATAAATCAAATCAATATCTGGGTACATTTGTGTTCAATCAAATAGTATCAAATATATGAGAGCATAAAGATACGACAAATTGAATGTCATAGAATTAGAATTTTATTATTATAGACATAGAATTTTGTTATTATTTCTACCAAAAATTATCAATATTACTTCACCTTTACGCTAGCCTCTGTAACTATATATATATACAGTCGAGTACGCTTATAACGAATACTGGTTTTAAGACTTATTTTTCATACAAATCATTACTCTTATAGCGAACTATGGATATAACGGACTTTTTTTTATAAAGAACTATTCGGTCCCAGCATTTAGTTGTCATATATTTTAATTTGGTTATAACAAACTTGCTACAAATATACGTAATATTGACGATGACAATACCCACAAAAGTTAATTTTTAATCTAACACTGGCAAGTTTTATAAAAAAAATGCCAGAAAAAGAGAAGCAGCTTAAAAATTGTCAAAAAGGACACAAAACCTACCGATTTCTAAATGAATATACAGTCGAATTCGGGAATGCAAAAACGAGTAATTTCAGTAAATTTTTTCTCTTAGGCAGGATTTTCAATTTCGTAGATATTTTGCTTGTTTGATTGGAAAAATGTGCGACATAATTTTAGGGGTTGCACATTTCATATATGTATATTTGTGTTTTTGAAAAAATGGGTTTCCCTTATACAGATTTTCAATTAACCGGGTTTCTTTAAAACGAAGTAAAATGTTTCAAAAATCATCCGAAATATTAGTTTAAAATTGTTAGTTTCAATTAACCGATTTTTTATGTAAACCGGTTTCACTTATCTGAATTCGACTGTATATTTTTTCTGCAAAGCCTATGTTATGCTTTACCTTGGATATGTGATGGATCCCCCAGTTCGCTATAACCTTACTCGACTGTATATACATATATATTGGCAATATTGCCAATTTTTAAAAATAGCTGAAGCCGAGGTTCACCCCTCACCATATGAGAAAAATTTAATAGTTTTGGATTTATTGATCTGTTGTTGCAAACTTTTCATTTATTGACCTCCAAAGTTCATTTACGTGGATGCTGTGCCTACTTTAATGTAAACAAGTGAAAAAGCGTTAAGTTCGGCCGGGCCGAACTTTGGATACCCTCCACCATAGATATACTGACATGTACTAGAAATGAAAATATAGGGAACATACCAAAAAGTGGACCTATACCAACATTTCTAAAAACGGATTATGTAAACCTTAATACAAATTTCAGAAATTTATTTATAATGGATAATAATACCCTCAGCATTATGGCTAATAATGGTGTATACACTTTAACACGGTGAAATTGTGCCTCAATGTGGTTCTAGGCACCATGTTTCTTTGGACCAAATCCGTTTCAGAAAATTTAGATTTCATCCAAACTTTGCCCATCTTGTTATTTCTCCAAACATAGTTCAAATTCGAAGATGGGGAAAATCGGTCCACTCCTTCTGGAACCTCCACACAGAGACTAAGTCTAAATGCGGCTATATTTCATTATCGAACCTTACGTTCTAATTTTTTATCTCGCTATCCTCCGCAGGTGAAATGATTACAACAGAGTCTTAGAACCAAACTCAAAACGCGGAACAAATCAGATAGCTATTTTAATATAAAAAAGGGGGTTATATGGGGACTACTCCAAAAAGGGGGCGAATATTAAAAATTTTTGGTAGGAAGATTTGTTACCATATACACGCTCAAGAACCCCAAAATACCGAAAATGGGGGTACCGTTATTGGGAGGTACAGTTATATGGGGCTACCACAAAAAGGTGAATATTAATAATTTTTGGTGGGGAGATTTGTTACCATATTCGACTACAACATACCAAATTTCAGCGAATTCGGTTGAAAATGCGCTCAAGAACCTTATATGGGGGCTACCCGAAAAAATTGACTTATGTTTATAATTTTTTGTAGAGGGATTTGCTACACAATAAGAACTCAAATTAATAAATTACAGCCAATTCGGTGAAAAAATCCGCTCAAAACACCCAAAAACTGGAAATTGGGAGGTACCCTTATATGGAGGCTACCACAAAAAGTGGACCTATATTTATAAATTTTAGTGGGGAAATTTGGTACTCAATAAGAACCCCTTGTACCAAATTTCAGAGAATTCGGTTGAAAACCGCGCTCAAGAACCCTAAAATACCGAAAATTGGGGGCACCCTTATATGGGGGCTACCCGAAAAAATTGACCTATATTTATAATTTTTAGTATAAAGATTTGCTAACCCATAAGAACTCAAAGTACCGAATTTCAGACAAAAGACTCTATGCAAAATTTTGGCGATCTATCTCAATTCGTTTAGACGCTAGAGTGATTACAACAGACAGACGGACATGGGTATATCGTCATAGGATTTTACGCTGATCAAGAATATATATACTTTATAGTCGGAAATGATTATTATGATGAATTACAAACTAATTCAAAAATGTCCCTACAAAATTTCAAGTGAAAATCTCAAGAACTCTTGAAGATATAGCCATTTGTGTCAGCATCAAGTGACGGCTAAGGGACTTCTCAAACTTTAAACGCGTTTTTCTCTTTTGCGAATGACGGGCACGATAACTCAAAAACGTCCACCATTTTGTTAATTATCGGGCGAAGTCAATAATCATACGAGAGCCAGACATGTACCCTTTCTAACACCGTTGGAATTTTCGGATTCCGATGTTCCAGTGAACATTGCGAGCGGTAACAGCCACCTTTGAACAAATTGAAAAGGAGTCTGCCAAAGTGGGTCTGGCAGTAAACGGTGAGAAGACCAAGCTGATGGTATCAACGCGCAAGACGTCCAGTAGACTCGGACCAACTGTGGAACTTGAGAACTACAGCTTCGAGGTAGTTAAAGACTTTATATACCTTGGCACCGCCATAAATAAAACGAATAATATCAGTTTTGAAATTCGGAGAAGGATTGTGATGGCCAACAGATGTAACTATGGTCTAAGTAAGCAGTTTAGAAACAAGGCCACCTCTCGCCAGACCAAACTCACACTTTACAGGACGCTGACGCGCTTGGAAATCTTTTTTAAGCTCGGCTTATGGAACAACCGTTCTGTAACAAGCCAGCTAAGTAAGTAAGTATGTTCCAGTGAGGAGTTATCATGCCCGCCATCAAAAATAAGGGCTTCTCTTTAATAACAGAAAACAACAACAAAACAATAACAAAATTTTTTGTAAATTATTTTTCTTCTCTTTTAAATCTTCAAATATATATGTGCAATGTTGCAAACCTTAACAAGCATTGGTATTGATTTACCAGCCCATTAAAAATCTTGAAAAATGAAATCGTGAATGGGGGGGAGGAGTTCCCTTAAGCTATTTTCTTTCTAAAAAACCTTTGTGGAAAAGTTTGATCTTTGCCACCCTTTTATTTTAATTTAAAAACACTTAACATTTTCATCGCCACAATATCTGTGAAATTGACTGATCTATGGAATTCTGTTGATCTTAAAATGTTTCAGAATCAGCAGTAATTATATTTGTGTCACGTGTACTTAAAGCTTTTACCGCTTCTTTAAATGTATGTCATGATTTCAGCAAAATAACTCTTTTATAGGACTTTCAGAACAAATTTTCTCATTACCTTCATTCTGAAACAGTTGCTACAATGTGGGTTTCTAAACATAATTCTAGTAGTTTTTCATCTATCATTTTTCGAATTTCGAAACTACCTGTTATATAAATCAGTTTTGAAATGAGTATACTCTACTTATACACACATTAAAATACCTTCTTTATGATATACTGGTCTACTCGTCCAGCATAGAGGAAAACGGCTATTTTTTGAAACTTCCAATTGAATTTCATTCATTTTTTTCTCTTGTTTGATATTATTATGCCACGATAATGTACACAAAAAGTTAAAATATATTTAACTCCAAAGGGCAACGTGTTGATGTTGTAGTTGTTTTATTATCGACGTTGATCGACGGATGGATCAACGGATCCATTCTTCTTATGTCTTTAGCATTGAAATTTAATTTAAGTGTACATATATTTAGAAATATTATTTTCATGTTTTCCCGAAATATAAGATCTGGAAATCGCGGGAATATCGGTGTCAAATTAATCAAATCAATCCTCTAATTTTATACATGACTGTATTTACGGATATCTTGTGTACGGTTGTGTGTGTAAGAGAAATTCGTTTACCATTTCCATTTGTGTAACATTGATGTGGAATCTCAAGGCACCCATCGCTAAATCGAAGTCACTCAAATATCGCCCATTATAACATGATGGGTTATGGCATGAATCACTGTTACAAGTAGTTGTTACCGTTCGTCATTTATTTACATTTAAGGGGGTGTTGTGCTAGGGAGGTTGGCTAGCGACCCAAAACAAAACGATGGAAGTATTTCTGACGTTGACGGTGAACGATATTTCTACTATTGGCTGCCTCGCACAATGTGCACATACATACATACACATCTTCAACCATTGTTTTCGTAAACTGTTTTCATTTCCAGCGAATTGTCTTAACTTTTGAAATGCAGTTTCAGCAACAAAATTACCAAAGTGTGTTTCTGCTATTTGCACAGATGTAGTTGAACTTTTGGTTGTATTTGATGAAGATTTTGAGCGCATACTACGAGTCGTTATGGAGAAACAATGGTTGGAAAAGATGAACTCTCTCGAAGCCTTGGAATATTTTCAGTTTTTCACTAAAGATCAGGTTAGTGTTGAGGAAAGAAACACAAATTGTTGGTCTAATGTTGACATCCCTAGATAATCCATGCATGCAAGTTAGGTTCATTACGGCAATATGAACCACTTGAAACAATTTACAACGAGGACGAGGGACATCTAAGCTATGTCTGTTTTGTTTTAAGCGGCGAGTGTATGATATTGCAGTGTCTCGAAATATCGGTAAGCTGACATGGGGATGCAGTTAATTCATCACTTCACTTGTTATTGTTTATTTTGCATAAGGCTGCGGAAAAACGCGGAACCCCATTATATAAATTATCTGGATGGAACTTAGAATCGGGTAATAACATTATTACGGACAATAAAGAAGTGAGTACCATTATTTGACTAATAAATTTCCATAATCCACTGTGAGTAAATTGCTGTCAGTTAATATATAATTTCGGGTTCCACGTTTTTTTCTGGTTAATTATACACTACACTGGTATTATGTATTTATACCCTTCACCACTCTGTGGTACAGGGTATTATGTCTTTGTGCATATGTTTGTAACAGGCAAAAGGCAACGAGATAGACACATGGTTCCTTTTGAGAATATGCATAGAATCACTTTCTGAGTCGATTTACGCTTGTCCGTCTGTCCGTCCGTCCGTCTGTCCGTCCATGTATTTTTGTGAACAAAGTACAGGTCGCATTTATGATCCGATTTGGGTGAAATTTGGCACAAGTCGCTTGTTCGGTCCAAGGACGAACCCTATTGAAATTGGGAAAATCGGTTCAGATTTAGATATAGCTCCCATATATATTTTCGTCCGATTTAAGGTAAATGGGGCAACAAAGTCCGTCTATATCTTTCGATTTGCACGAAATTTGGCACAGAGTA
The DNA here is from genome assembly GCF_032173495.1 of Musca vetustissima. Lineage (NCBI taxonomy): Eukaryota > Metazoa > Arthropoda > Insecta > Diptera > Muscidae > Musca > Musca vetustissima. The sequence continues at coordinate 324,574 of NW_026881581.1, read as the reverse complement.
ATTAATTAGGTCCAGAATGATGTGTGCCAAGAAAATCGGTTCAGATTTAGATATAGCTCCCATGTATAGTTTCGTCCGATTTTATGTAAATGGTGCACCAAAGTCCCTATATATCATTCGATTTGCTTGAAATTTGGTATAGAGACCTTAATTAGGTGCAGAATAATGTGTGCCAAGTTACGTGAAAATCGGTTTAGATTTAGATATAGCTCCCATATATAGTTTCGACCGATTTTATGTAAATGGTGCACCAAAGTCCCTATATATCCTTGGATTTGCACGAAATTTGGCATAGCGTACTGAATTAAGTCTAGAATGATATGTGCAATGTTTCGTGAAAATCGGCTCAGATTTAGATATAGCTCCCATATATATATATATTCATCCGGTTTAAGATAATTTGTGCACCAAAGTCCCTATATATGTTTCGATTTGCACGAAATTTGGCATAGCGTACTCAATTCAGTCTAGAATGATGTTTGTTGAGTTTCGTGAAAATTGGTCCAGATTTAGATATAGCTCCCTTATATATTTTCGTCCGATTTTATGTAATTGGTGCACCAAAATCCCTATATATCTTTCGATTTGCACGATTTTTGGTAAAGGTTACTGGACTTAGTCTAGAATGATGTGTGATAAGCTTCGTGAAAATATACATAGCTAGGACGATTGACAAAACGTACTGAAATAATATAAATTAGTCTCTGGCAAATTTCCCTGAAATCTGTTCAGATATAGGTATATATCAAAAACGCGACGTTTGTTAGGATACATATCTAGAATATACCCAAAGTGGTGAAGGGTATCATATAGTCGGCCCAGTCCGACTTTACTACTTTCCTTACTGGTTGTATTATGTATTGTGCATATGTTACAAACATATACAAAAGGAAACACGTCCAAAACTTCCTCAATACAACATTCCATCAGTCATTTTAATTTCAAATTTCAGGATATCAACCCAACAGTAATTTTAATTCCAAAATTCTGGAATCCAGCTCTATCCGTTTTCACAGAATCAAGTTAGAACAAATGTAGTACAATTTAGTACACATAACGCTTCCATATCTCAATTCTATATTCCAACAGCATCCATCCGTTCGCCCAAATCCAAATCTAATGCCGTTTAGTACTTCTCATACACATAAATACGAATTTCCAAAGATGTCTCTATAGCTCAATCTTCAACAGTAATCTTAATTCCAATTTTCAGGTTTTCAGCCCCATCCATTCAAGTAAAATCCAAATTGTACTAAATATAGTACCATTTAGTACTTTTCGTACCAATAACTACGAATTTCCTGAACTACCATAATCCTACACTCCAACAGCCATTTTAATTCCCAATTTGAAGATTTCAGCTCTATATGTTCACATAAATCCAAATCCAATATAGTACTATTTAATACTTTTTGCACACTCAAGTACGATTTTTTAAACCTACCTCAATCCTGTACTCCAATAGTAGTCCTAATTCCAATTTTCAGGATTCCATACGCTCAACTAAATGCAAATAGTAACAAATTTGTACCATTGAGTACTTTCTAAAACCATTTCCATACATCAACACCACTTCCCATCCTATATTTCATATAAAAGTTCAAGATTCCAGCTATATATGTTCAATATATATATATATACAGTTAGAACTAAATTTAGTAAAGTTTAGTACTTTTCGTGCACTTATAGTTCGAATTTCTGAAAACCCTTTTGTACATCTTTCTAACTTTCCATCAGTGACCCACATTTCAGAATTCTAGCTCTTCCCTTTCGCAATATACAAAGGCTACCGTATTTGGTACATTTTCGTACTTTTCACATTATCAGCCTTATTTCACACCTACACGCAAACGACAACTCACACTTCAGCCGTTTCGTCTGGGCGATTATCTGTCAGTCAGTCACTCACTCACTTCAGCTCTTTTATATATTAAGATATAACTCTCATATTTGATTTTAGTCAATTTGATCTATATATATACCAAATGGTGCTTGGAGTGTCGCGTATAATATTTTGTTTAAATCGGTTTATATTTATATATAGCTTCAATATATATTTTCGTCCGATGTCATGCAATTGTGCACCAACCCCATTGTTCAATTGGTTTAGATGAGATATAAATAATAAAAAAATAAACAACGTTTATCCGATTGAGAAGCAATTTAGCTCCAGCATTCCGAATGGTTTTGCCAAGATTGCTTCAGTCCAGATTTACATGCAGCTCTCACATATAATTTTTTTTCGATTTCGTAGACATGGTACACCAAAGAAGATACATACATATAACCTCGTTCGCGATATTTTCGTAAAATGTTTGTATGGAAAGAATCTTGCCCTTACTTAAAAAAATAGTAATAATAAATAAATAAGAACATAAGGACTGGAGTATCGTATCTCATCTCAAAAATTATCATCATTTTTTAAAATTCATTTATAATACGAATTCAACAATATGATATAGAATGTATAACCGTGCTAACATTTATTATTCCGGAATCATTTGTACATATACGTACAAAGCTATTACATTTAATTTGATATTGTATTATATGTTTCAATATTAATCACGATTAATAGCACACACAAGTTCTAACTGACCACAAACTAGGAAACGTTAAAGCAAACTTGCCAATGTTAATATAAATCAATATGATACTACTGAACTATATTTTTTACAAATTCCACTTTATACTATTTTGCCTTTTTAGAACAGATACAATACAAAGAAACACTTCATTGATGTAGGTTCAATAACATTCGGAGGAATTTTTGGACTTGGAGAAAGGAGTGAAAGCCGCGTTATAATGGCACGAACAACTGTACAATGTTTAATGATTCCAAGATTTTGGCTTTTTGAAAGGCAACAAAATCCTGGCAATATATGGCAACGTAGAAGGGTTTTTCTGGATTCGACTATACCGTCCCGCCAATCATTACTTAAGGACTTTGTATGTACTGGGCAGTGGCAGGCATTTAGAAGTAATACAATTCAAAGCTTCGTATTAAATTCATCTACCTCAAATCCAACTCGTATTGAAGATGTTCCTATCATTTGCCAAATAACTGAAAGCAACAATTAATTGTATAAAGAAATAAATTTAAATAGTAAAATAAATTTTGTATTTTTATTTCGACCTTTTGTCGAAACTGATTAGACCGAAAACGATTATGTTAGCGCATAGTAAGCGATATTGTTGTTGACGACAACTTCGGCGACTAAACACCATACTTTTCGTTGATGACTATATCAACGACAAAGTAAGCGAGTATGTCGTTAACGACAGATTCACGTACCCTGTCGTTTGCACAGTCGTTGATGACTGAATAACTATTGTCATCAACAATTTATATTTCAAATAAAAAATATATATTGTAAATACGCCGAAACTGCGTTTCGAAAAAGGGAGCGAAATAAAGCACGAACGTTTTAGTTTCTGATTCTAGAACTTTATTGATATAATAACAAATAAATAATAACAGGTAAAAATAGAGAACAGATTACTTGTGTTACGAGTAGCTATCGTGACGAGAAGCAAACGAACAATAGCAATGCTGAACAAGTGAGAAAGCGTTAAGTTCGGCCGGGTCGAACTTTGGATATCCTCCGCCATAGGTATATTGACTGTGCATATAATGACACTTTTTTAAATTTGGTGACTTCTTTACAATAAACGGAATCCTATGTGGTACAAAAAGTCACCAAATTTTAAAAAAGTGTCATTATATGCACAGTTGTCTTTGTACTTGAAATTGAAAAGCGGTCAAAATGACCGCCTTCGCCTGTGCACGTATATTTTGGTTCGAAAAAAATATTTTTTGTTTATTTAGTCTTCAATTATACTTTTTGACAGTCAATGAAGTCTTCAGCTGGCCTTGCCGGTTAACCTTATGAGAAAACCTTGTACACTCATTTCAAATATTTGTTCATTTTCTACTAAAACGTCAATTAAAATTGTTCTAGCTAAGATATTTCAATGAAAATTGGAATATTTATTCATTTGAAGATCGAATATTAGTTCTGACTGATATTGGACGGTCATGGATACAAATAGCTAAATACTTAAAAAATCCATAGTATGGTCCTAAATGGTCGTGAAAATACAAATATATTACCGAAATGTTCACATCTGGTTGCTCAAGATTGTTAACTGACGCAGATACTTGAACGTTTATTGAGAAAAAATTATACTGGAACACCAAAATCAGCTGCCAAATCGATAAATAAGCAGGTTAGTGATTGGTCTGTTCATAGATTTCTAGGTGGAATATTTTTTACAAAATATTTGATTTATAGAGCTGGATAAATCAAATATTTTGTAAAAAATTAAAAAAAAAAAAAAAATGAAAATCGGAGGATTGGAACATGTGATTTTGTCTGATGAAACTAAAATTAACCTTTCCAATCAGATGACAAAGAATATTAGTGGCGCCGCTCACATGAAAATATTTAGTGACGTCAAATAAATAAAACTGTAAGACGGGGAAAGTTTGATGGTTTGGGGGTATTTCAAGTGTTGGAACGTTTTGATTGAGAGTATAATGCTGATTAACATAGAAGGCACAGTGAAGAAGGATAATTACTTCAAAATTCTTTAAAACTATTAGGATTTACAATTTCAACAAGATAGATTTCCTAAGCACACCTCAAAAATTTTTAGAAGTTGGTTGTCTAACTAAAATGTTTAATTGATCAAATGGCCAGCATAAAATCCGTATCTTAATCCTATCGAAATTTTGTGAGCACTTTTAAATAGGAGCCTGGCCCTTATGAAAAAGAACCAACGAACATGGATGAACTTTGGCAAAGAGCACAAGAGGAATGTAAGAAAATCCCAGGTGCAATCTTAAAAAAATGGTGGAGAGTATGCCAAAGCAAAGGTTGTGAGCAAAATATTAATAATATATATTTTATTTTTTTTATATATATTTTATTTTTTTCTTATCCACGAACAAACTAAGCTTGTTTATTTTTGTTAAATATTCATGATGTATATTCTGAAAATATGATGAATGACAAATCAAAATATGTTATATTTTGTTATTAATACAAATAACAAAAATAAAACACCTATATTGAATTTCACTGAATATGACGATTTCATTGTGGAAAATGTTACCCTTTAAGAGTCCTTTGTTATGGTAGGCATTCTTAAAAGTGGGCCAACGGCAAAATAGCACAACTTATTACTGTCTGCGTACAAATTCCAATATATAGGAGGTATAAGAAATCTTGTTTCGATCTATCCAATTTGTATACCTTTCACCACACTGTGGTACAGGGTATTATGTCTTTGTGCATATGTTTGTAACAGGCGAAAGGAATCCGGATAGACACATTGTTCCTTTTGAGAATATGCATAGAGTCACTTTTTGAGTCGATTTACGCATGTCCGCCTGTCCGTCCATGTATTTTTGTGAACAAAGTACAGGTCGCATTTATTATCCGTTTTGGATGAAATTTGGCACAGTTCACTTACTTACTTGGAGAAAATCGGTTCAGATTTTGATATAGCTCCCATATATAGTTTCGTCCGATTTTTTTGTGAAAGATTAACCAAACTCCCAATGTTTTGTCCGATTGGGACAAAAATTTGCACAGATTACCAAATTAGGTCCAGACTGATGTCTACGAAGTTTTGTTAAAATCGGTACAGATTTAGATATAGCTCCCATATATAGTTTCGTCCGATTTTTTGTGAAAGATTCACCAAACTCCCAATGTTTTGTCCGATTGGGACAACATTTTGCACAGAATACAAAATTAGGTCCAGACAGATGTCTGCGTAGTTTTGTTAAAATCGGTTCAGATTTAGAATTTTGCACAGAGTACTGAATTTTTTCCAGACTGATGTCTGTGAAGTTTTGTTAAAATCGGTTCAGATTTAGATATAGCTCCCATATATAGTTTCGTCCGATTTTTTGTGAATGATACACCAAACACCTAATATTTGTCCGATTGAGCAAAATTTTGCATAGCGAATGCAATTGAGATGTTGTGCGATAAGGTTGCTCAATCATGTCCATGTGTTTATATATAGCTCTCATACATAATTTTCTCGATTTCATACAAATACAACGAATCCAAGTCTGCCCGTTTGATATGCAATTTTCATTGATTTCAGAATGGTATGTACATGGGGTTTTTTTCATTTGGTTCAAATATCTATCTAGATAGCACACCTCAATGGCCCTATATACTGGATATTGTACATCTCTTCATCTCTTGTATGTACCCAAAGTGGTGAAGGGTATCATATAGTCTGCCCGTCCGACTTTCCTTACTGGTTTGACATAGTTTTTTTTGCCAATAATGACAACTTATAGAATATTTTATCCACATACGACAACTCTTATTTTTGGGCGCTGTTAATACCCTATAGGAAATGTCTTTGTTAAATCACTACTGACTTACTACTAACATTGTCACAAGTACTATTGATCGACTATACTCAACACAATGCTGTTTACTATTGACATTTAACATACGCATGTCATTGAGAATGAACTAGTGCCCTGGTCAGTAAGTCTGTAGTTTGTAGATATAGATACGTCACATATGTGAACAAGGTCAGTAGTAAGTCAATAGTTTGTAGATATAGACATAAGATCACATATGTCACTTGTAATAAATCTACACATGGACAATATTGCTATTTTTTTAACATAGCTGAAGCCGATCTGACATTGTAAAGTTTTCATGATATTGACCTCTAAGCTTTATTTGGGTGGAAGCTGGGTCTATTTGAATGTAAAAAAATTGGTGAAAACAGGTTGAGGCGAACCAGACTTTTATGTTCTCTATCGATTTGAGACTAAACCACTCATTTCACGGCCTTCGTGCCAAAGAAAAACTAGAAGCCTACAAAATGAGGACTACGTCTTTTATGTATCATTTTTCAAAATTTTATCTGCATCTACCTTTAAATGATTCTGAAATTTTGAAGCTCGATATTGAGTGTTTTTTGAATTTTGGTGAAAATTTTGTGCGATCTAATTTCTGAAAAACCTATTTTTCGGGCCAATTTTTTATATGTATCGATTTTATTTGCATTTTCTGTGGATCATTTCAGTTTCAATAAATTATCTGTTACGGATTTTGAACTGTTGCGAAAACAAAACGTTAAAAACTTCAGCGAAAGAGAGATATACCCAATTTATCTCAAAAATAGTGTGAGCTGAGTCATCCATGTTTCTTAATGGACCGCATTGAAATAGGTATAAGTAGATGTATTTTTTAGTCTGCACACCGAAATCGGATGAGCGTTAAAAGCATATGGACTTTTCGGAAATTATTCGCGTTTTACGAGTTGTTGGTTACTTCAATGCAATATGTAGTACATCTTAGCCGTAAAATATATATGGATTGGAAGATAAACTTCAGAACTCTTGGAAACCGCATGTGCATCAAATGATTGTGAGGCGCGATTTCGACAATATTTAAAATGTATATTTCATAATATAGTCATATTTTAAGATTTATTCCTTTTTATAGAACCCCAAGATTTATCAGAAGGGTCTTGATATAATCCAAGGTATATACTTATACACAGGAAGATAATATTTGTATATATGTAAATTTTTCGGTGAAATTCGGGTAAAATAGAAGAATAACTTGAGTGATTTTGATATCATTTGATTCATCGCGGTGTTTGAATTATGTAGATATTTTTAAATTAATTTTTAGGTGGATGCATGTCACGAATAATTAAAATAATGACGTAATCTCCTATATTTTATTACTTTTCTGATATTTCGCGAAAATGTGCAACTTTTTCGCTTTTGTTATAATATATTCATATTTTACGAAGGAAGTCATATATCAATGTTTTTGGTGAATATAACAAACAGCGCAATTTTAAGATTATTTCTTATGCCCAAACCTCGATAACTTTTGCGCGCACCAACCAAATATTTGATTGCGAACGAATTCAGAGTTTGGACATTTTTCTCCATTTGTGTACTATCAACCATTCATGTAGTACTAAAATAAAAAAGCCGATTTGTTGAAAGTGGAATATTAAAAAGTTGGCAAATACCTTGAATAATCTTCAATAACACTGAAACGTATCACTGTATAACATTTAATCAAGCTAAGTACATTTATTCAGTCAAAATTTGGCATTTGGTTATATGAACAACAAAAAGGTATGCCAATGGGATCCCAAACTCACCAATAATTGCGGACATAGTTATGGAAAAATTACTTGACGAAACTATAAACAAATTGACTACGAAACCAAGATTATTAACAAAATATGTAGATGACATATTTTGCATAGTTAAGAAAGACCAAATTGACAATACCCTTGTAGTACTAAACGAATATAACAAACAAATAAAATTCACAATGGAATGTGAATCCGAAAATAAGCTCCAATATCTTGACTCAATGATACATAGAGAAGGACGCAAACTAAAACTAGATTGGTACCAAAAGCCGACTGCATCCGGAAGAATCATAAATTTCCATTCCAAACACTCTCGGAATATTAAAATTAACACTGCCACAAATTTTATAAGGAGAGTGCTCAATATCAGTGACAAGCAAGTTCACCACAAAAACAAAATAAAAATCAGACAAATATTAAAAATGAATGACTTCCCGAGCCAAACAATTGAAGATTTAATAAAACATGTAAAAACATGTTTGTCAAAACTAACGATAATTCATGGTTCTTAAAGCAGTGTACACACTATCACTTTTGAATGTCAGTTTTTTTTTTATCGATTACTGACTGTCCAACAACCATGAATATTGTTACGTTCTTGGATTTTACTTAATCCCGTGTAGACGTTGTTTTATTTCCCAGTACAGTTCGTACTAAATGAAACGCGGGTTCTTTCTGATTACGATTATTACAATGAGTTTATTGCCACACTTTACTTTGCACTTCACTTTACAGCTTTACGTTACTTGACGGTTTCAATTCGCGATCTGATTCACAACTGACTAACTGCCTTGCCATTTCCTCTATTTATATGGGCCATGCCTGTCGCTACAGAAGTTTCTAGACGATCTGGTAACGTTACAATTCAAATTCTTAAATTAACGGAATTCATCTAAATTAACTTAAATCTAAAGTTATATTCGTAACATTGCCCCCCGCTTAAGCCTGTTCGTCCCGAATAGGCACAGTTCCCGTTCCGTAGGGGGCCAGCCGCTCCAAATGTACAACTTACATCTTTGACCTGGGACTGTCGCTCCTCTGGATGCGATAAACGACGTCATTTATTTTCGTGACAATCTTGTAGGGTCCTTCCCAGTGCGTTTGTAATTTGGGGCATAGTCCTTTTTTTCGTTGTGGATTGTACAATAGTACCAGTTGCCCTTCTTGAAACCCATCGGTATTTGCCGCTCGATCGTACCTTGCCTTCATGCGGTTGCTAACCATTTTTATTCGATGGCGAACTGCATCGTGGACTTTACTAAAAGAGTTTTGACTGTCTTCATCTTGGTTCACATCGTCGTTTGGGGTAGCACCGAATATCAAATCGCCAGGTAGCTTTAATTCATTTCCGAAGAGAACTTTGGCTGGGGTCCGGGATGTGGAATCATGAATGGCCGATCTATAAGCCAGTAAAAACTTTGGAATATGTTCATCCCAGTCTCGTTGGCCACTGTCCACCACTTTCCGTGGATGTTCTTCAAGGGTGCGATTGAATCTTTCCACCATGCCATCTGATTGTGGATGTAGGGGCGTCGTTCTGGTTTTCTTGATTCCGTAGGAGTCACACATTTCCTTGAAGATCGCTGATTCAAAATTCCTACCTTGATCGGAATGAACCTCAGATGGAACATCATAGCGACAAATCCAATTTTTGCTGAACACATCCACAATTGTCCTGGCTTCTTGATTTGGGATAGCATAAACCTCTGGCCATTTGCTGAATCAATCCATGACAACTAAGACATACCGGTTCCCAGAGTCGCTTATTGGGAACGGTCCAGCTACATCCATTGCGATTCTTTCGAAAGGGGCTCCTGAATTATACTGCTGCATGTAGCCTCGGCTCTTCCGTGTTGGACCTTTAGCTCTTATGCACCTTTCACAATTGGCGATCCAGTCGGCGATGGATTTTTGACAGCCGACCCAGTAGAATCTCTGCTTTACCTTTTCAGCGGTCTTTGATATGCCAAGATGTCCTCCACTTGGCCCATCGTGAAACTCCGACAAGACATCTCTTATTTTGGAGTCTGGGACGACGATCAAGTTCCGGTGAGATTTACCGTCCTCGCTTTCCCATTTGCGAGATAAGCAACCATCTATTATAAGTAGACTGTCCCACTGGGTCCAATAGGATTTTAAAAGAGGGCTTTCGGAGGTAATTTCTTTGCGACTAGGTCGCTTGCCCGTTTCTATGGCAGAAATTATTTTGCCCAGAATGGGATCTCTTCGTTGTTCCGTCGACCAATCTTCACCCGACTCAAACTGCAATTATCGGACATCAACGATATTCTCTTTACACTCAGCCTTTGAGCAATGCCTGCATTCTACCTTGCATGGCCGACGAGACAGGGCATCAGCATTACCGTGTTTTCCGCCTTTTCTGTGCTCGATTCTGAAGTCATAACTCTGGAGCCTCTCAATCCAACGGGCTAGTTGACCTTCCGGATTTTTAAACTGGAGCAACCATTGGAGAGCAGCGTGGTCGGTCCTCAGCAGGAAATGCTGGCCATATAGGTATTTGTGGAAGTGTTTAACGCTCTCAAGGACAGCAAGCAGCTCTCTCCTCGTCACACAGTCATTCCTCTCAGGTTTCGACAATGTCCGGCTGTAGTACCCGATGACTTTTTCCTGTCCGTCGATTTTCTGGGAAAGGACGCCACCGATGCCGCACGCACTTGCGTCTGTGTCCAGAGCAAACTTACCGCCAGGTATAGGGTATGCCAAAATGGGGGCTCTGCATAGCATGTCTTTGAGCTTTCTGAATGCCTCTTCTTGGTCGTTGTCCCACTGAAACCTCTGGCCTTTTTGCGTCAAGCGGTGTAGACAGGCGGCGATGTTGGCAAAATTTGGGACAAATCGACGGTAGTAGGTGCAGAGACCCAGAAAGCTTCGCAGCTCATGGAGATTTAGGGGCTGCGGCCAATCTCTGACGGCTTGAATTTTCTCCTTATCCGTCGATATGCCCTCCGGCGTCACGTGGTGCCCCAGGAACTTCACCTCTCGTTGGAAGAGACTGCACTTTTTTGGGTTTAACTTGAGGCCTGAAGACGAAAGCTGCTGTAGAACATCCCTTAAGTTCTTTATGTGTTCGTCGAAGTTGCGTCCCATGACTATGATGTCATCCAGGTATATGAGGCACGACTTCCACTGCAGCCCTTTTAACACACGCTCCATCAGCCTTTCAAATGTAGCCGGGGCGTTGCAGAGTCCGAATGGCATGACATTGAACTGCCAGAGACCCCCATTAACGCCAAACGCTGTTTTCTCTTTATCTTTCTCGGCGATCTCTACTTGCCAGTACCCACTCTGCAGGTCGAGGGTGGAGAACCATGACGTCCCGGCTAATGTGTCCAATGTGTCGTCGATTCTTGGGAGCGGATAGATGTCTTTCTTGGTGACATCATTCAACTTTCGGTAGTCCACACAACATCGGGTGCTTCCGTCTTTCTTCTTGACCAAGACCACTGGGGAGCTCCATGGACTTGACGATGGTTCTATTACACCACTCTTTTCCATTTCACTTATCAGCTTATGGACCTCGTCTCTTTTTGCCAGGGGAACACTTCTTGGAGGCTGTTTAATGGGTCTCGCGTCTGCTGTATTGATTTCATGCTTCACCACTGATGTTCTTCCTTGGTGCTCTTTTGTCAACGCAAAGGTAGAGGCATATCTCCATAATAGCTGTTTAGCCTTGTTCCTCTCGGAAGGTGATAATTGGTGTGTCCACTCTTTTATGTAGCCGTCGAGGTGCTTCTTCTCCTTGGCTGCTGGCTTTTCGGTGCTAGTTTACAAATTAACTACAGCTTCAGCTGGTGTGCATTGTCCAACATCGGAAAATTGGCAAATTTACTCTTGCTTGTTTGACAGGTTCAAAACTCTAACAGGAATCAATCCGTCCTTGTTGCTTTTCACCAGGGCATTCGCTATTAGGATGTTACTGTTTATGTTTTCTGCTGGTTCCACCACCCACAACTTCTCGGCTCCACAATCTCCATTCATTGGTACCCATATTATTGCTTCGGCACAGGGCGGTATTATCTCTGGATGGTCCGTAGTCAGACGTCTAATGGGTGTACTTTCATCGTAGCCCACGTTTAACGGAATTTCGACGTTAGACCAGGTCATCACACGCTCTTTCATATCCAGATTGATACCAAAGGCAATCATAAAATCTGCGCCTATTATCACTTCGTCTATGATATCAGCAACTATAAACTCGTAATTCTACGATTTATTGGCAATAGTTACTCTCAGGGTAATCTTGCCGTGTACTGCCGCGGGCTCCCCCGTTGCTGTGCGCAGTCTGACTCCATTAATTTGCGTTACTTTTCCCTTTACCAGATATGATCTTATAATGGACTTTGATGCGCCAGTATCTAACGTCAGAACTCGCTTATCACCATTGATGTACCCAGTTGTTGTTAGGTTGTGACTTTTCTGTTGTACTATTGCTATGGAGATTGCGGGGCCATCGTCGATGGGAGCCAGTTCATGCCCCGCTGGACTGGCTCGATTTAATTTAACGGTGACTCATTGGTGGATTGTTGAGCCATTCTTCTACCATCTTTCGTTGGAGGTGGTGACGATGACCTGGATCGTTTGCGCTTAGCTCTGCATTCGCGCGCAATATGACCTGCTTTATCGCGTATGCCATTTACAAAGGTTTGGTTTTAATACGGTCCACCAATGGGTGATTCTCTCCTGGATACGCCATTAGCACCAAACGTTCCACCTCAGCTGCAAAGTCTTGCAACGTCTCGTTTGCCCTCTGCACTCTTCCCCTTAATTCCATAAGGTAGATGTTTCGTTTATGTTCGCCACCGTACTTACGTTCCAGTGCAGCCATAACATCTTCATAGTTGTTTCTAGAAGCGACAGGAATACTCTGCATAACATCAGCAGCACTGCCCTTCAATGCCAGTAGTAGTGCCACCGCTTTGTCGCTGTCGTTCCACGAATTTCTAGAAGCCACTGTCTCGAACTGTAACTTGAAAACATTGAATGACGTAGAGCCGTCGAATACAGAAGGTTTGATTTTTAGTGTGTTATCAGGAACTCGCATTGGACCACCTTTGATTTCCAGTTCCGAAATTTTCTTCTCCAGATTCGTAAACCTGTGGTCGTGGGCAAGAAATTTCTCGTCAACCGACTGCACTTTCTTATCCAACTCCTTAACTTGGACCTCCACGGTTTCCACTCTCCTTCCAATAACTTCTGTAATGTACTCGAGTTTATCGTTCATTCTACAATTCTCTGACTTGAGTTCATCTAACTTTCTGGAATTCTCTTCGAACATTTTAGCCAGCATTTCTGTATATTTTTGATATGTTCTGACACCACTTCCTGAGCTGGATCAATCACGGATGCTGATTGGCATTACTGGCATCTCCCCTACACATTTCCTCTGCGGATACCGTAGGGCGCGGATGACCTACCAGCGGGGGAAGTAGTTGTTTTGCTCTCTTTGCTATTTTAACTCATTGGAATATGTATATGTATTAGTAGAAATAGATAAGCGATCCTCTGCGATCACAAGAACTCACACTTCACTTGTCTTGTAGCTATCGAAGAGTCAACTTGCTAACTAACCGTCTTATCGAACTAACGTCTACGCGTTAGTACTAACAGGCCTCTGACGCCACCACACCAAATTACAAAGGTAATTTATTTGTTTGTTTACGAAAAGAAGAAGCACCAATAAACCAAGATATTTAGAATAATTAAACTAATCATCTCTTGCGTTTTCTTTCTTGTTATTTCTTCTCTTTCTTTGCATTTACACCACACGCGCGTATCACCATTAACTGCTTGGGAGCTCTCGTTGTCGTCATCCCCCCGCTCCCTTGAGTTAATTAATTTATCACCCCCATCCACCACACAACGGTGAGGAGTCGAGCAAGTCCCTCGCCTAAACATTTGGTCGCATCGAGCCAGATAATAAGTAACCAGCCGGGTATTTTTTGTTGTTTGCTTGGATTGAAGTCGCCGCCTATTTGTCGTTGCTCTTTGGAGAAGAAATCATTTGAAATCACCTCTCAACTCATCACCGCAACAACAAATCACCATACTAACACCAGGTACGTAAACTCAGATTTCTTTAAACAGTGAGCTACCGCGAGTGTTAGTATATTTTGTTTGTCTTAAAATTCGCATAGCAAAGAATTATTGCATTGGTCGACTTTCAATTACCCCTACGCGTGTTGTTTAACTAAAGCACCCTAAATACAGTCCACTTAAACAATTTCGTTGTTACGAACCTTGCATTTCGTTTGTTTGTACTGATCACCCTACGTCGCGTTGGTCATACAAAACGTTCTTTGTTGTGTTACATATCACTCCACCAGTCTAAAATTATTCCTTACTCATTATAAAAAATAAAAAAAATCACCGCTCCATATATTGTTCGTTTGGTTAATTTGTTGCTTTTCCCCCTCACCAACCAAACGCAATAGCTGTTTTTGTAATCTCCCTCGATCACTTCTTTTTTACATTGTCTAAATTGCAATAACAACACAAGCATCACTTGTCGTGAATGCACTTTGGTCGTTTGGTTTATTTGTTGTTTAAATTCTCACCAACCAAACGAATTTGTCGTGTTGTTATCCCCCCTCGTTTGTTCTAACAAGCAGAGTTAAATTTTTAATATTTGCAATAACAACATTTCATCTCTTCACTCACCTATTACTCGAAAACAATAACAACAATCATAACCCAACAGTCCACTGTCTTGTTGTTTGGTTTATTTGTTACTTACTCCACCACCAACCAAACATTCCTGGTTGTTATTGTTGTTCGGCTGTACTGATCGATTCTCACATAATAATTTGCACTGTCATATTGCAATAACAACACACGAGCATTCCACGCGCTTTTTTTAGCGTCACCTTGGTATAACAGAAAATATACCAACAATTGTTGTCGGCTCCAACTCTCACTGTTGGATCGTTTCTCGCGTCGTGTGTTGTGTGGGTGCGTAGCTGCTTACGCATAGACATTTCTCTGTTAGCGTCGCTTGTGTTTTATTCTGTTTTGTGTGATATTCGTTATTCACCACACTACAGCACAGTGGTACCAAGCGACAAAAATTGTGGATTTGCAATAATTAATATTAAAATTATTTTTTGAATCTTTTCGAAATAATTACTGATTATTGGTAGGGTATTTAATATTTTTGGACATTTGCACCCTACAGTCGGCAGCTATTGCACTCTATTAGAGCAAATAATACTTGAGTAAAAGTATTAATTTTTGGAATATTTATTCATTGTTTTGGTTGTCTTTACTCATTATTTTTGAACATTTGAGTACTCCTTGTTGAGTTTTTTGAAATTTTTGACACCTGCACCCTACATTTGGCATTCACCGCCTCAAATACACCCTACCATTGCACAGTTGTCCCAATTCAAATTTTTTTGGCCAAAATTATTTAATACAACATAATGTATACTTTTCGTTTATAAATAGATTAATATTTATTATAATAATATTAATATTTATTGCAAATCCGTTAAAACGCATTTCTGCAATCATAAAATACAATATAGTACTATTTATTAGGGTTTTAGATATGCAAAGACATACAAAATGTTAGGGTACAAAATGTGATGTTTTAGTGCAAACATGAGTTGTAAAACAAAATAAAATGCGGTAAACATAATTCAAAATTTACTCTTTTTATAAAAGTATGACTAAAACAGGCTTATAAAAGGTTGTTTTATACTATTAAGTAAAGAAAATAAAAGAACT
The DNA here is from genome assembly GCF_032173495.1 of Musca vetustissima. NCBI lineage: Eukaryota > Metazoa > Arthropoda > Insecta > Diptera > Muscidae > Musca > Musca vetustissima. Next base: position 308,659 of record NW_026881581.1, on the reverse strand, counting down.
CTATTAAGTTTTAAATTAATTAATTATTGAATATATGTAGATATTTCGTTTTCCAGAACTATATTTTCATCGCCATATTCTTCTTCGAATTCTTCATCTGTGGTTTCATCACAATCAGTATCATTCGCGGGCCGTAATTCATCGTTTAGTTCACAAACTAACAATTCGATTACTTCAGATGGCAGGTTTAACCGCTTTCTTTCTTGTAAGTGGGCGTTTAGGCGTATAGATGATATAAGTGGATCAGATGTATCCAATGCTCTATTAAATACGTCTGTGAGATTATTGACACGACTACTGTTTCTATCTGTCATTTTTAATCTGTAATAATCTGTCATTTTTATATATCTTATAATAATAATATAATAAAAATCTTTAAAATATCTTAAATCGGACGGTACGGCTATGTCACAGTGTGAGCCAATTTTCAAAAAATGTTTCAGAAATGTTTTTTATACTATTAAAACCTTAAATATCAATTTTAAGAAAAATCGGATGAAACTTTGTCTTTATCCACATTTTCAGTTCAATACTATATACAATAAAAACATCAGTTTATAAAAAATTTCACTCAACTTAAAGTAGAAAAATACATTTTTTCTAAAAAAGGCAAAATATTTCATCTGAATATGATAGTACATACCCCTGCCAGCTTCCAAAACTTTTTTGGAGGAGACGATATTTTTACATTTTTTCTAAAGTTTATGAAGATTTCAAAAATATTTGTAAAAAATAATTTTCAATATACACACAAACTTTTATCTCCCTACCCAGATATTACAACTCTCTTCGTTTTTTTATATATTATGAAAGCACTTATTATCAGCTTCCAGATTCATAATAACTTTGGTCTGAATTTCGTATACACATTCGACCACACAGCACACCAAAAAGTATATATTTTACACCACACAGTCTGTTCTATTTTTTATACAAAAAATTTTCAACTTTAGCATTACACCAACGAGCGGCTATTAATGGTATTTAGAAAAACCAATTATTTTCGGATGGTTTGAAGTGTTTTTTATTATTCCGCGCAAAAAAATTATAAAAATATGAAACTTCAAAAAAAATAATTTTGGCCAAAAATTCTGTGATTGCGACAACTGTGCATTGGTAGAATTTGCAAAGTTTGAGGAATTTCGTTGAACATTTGGAACAAATAATTGCATTTTGGGGTCGCATTAAAGTAGTTTTGTGACCTAGGGGAAGTTTCTTCTAATTTTCCCTACCTTTGTGCTACTTTAACACTAGAGATTATAGTTATTTTTGTTAATATTATTGGAGGTTTTGTTGTAATTTGCATTTTTTGGTTGAGCTATAGCAATCTTTGTTAAATTTTGGGATTTTTTATTCAATTAATTGTTGTTTATTCTTCAATTGAGAAATTTCAATTTGCGCGTTTTCACATATCAGTAAAAAAAATGTCGATAACTCCTCTCACTCGTTTTATTAGAGCTACTGAAATTGTTTTGAAAAGTGTAGCGTCGTTTGAAAATGTAAAAGAATCTACGTATTCTACCTACAACCTCGAAATTCGTAGTTCAGAAATTTGAAGGTTGTGGAATAAAGTCCAATGCACTTATGATGAGTGCAAAACCTTCCTGGCGACATCTGAGACTGCACAGGATGATATAATTGATGTCGTTGAGGAAAAATACAACGCTTCATTTATTGCATATACTTGGTGTATATCCACCATTAACCGCCATCTTGATCGGCTTCAATCTCCAGCTCTAGAAATTTCATCTCCTGCTATAGCTCCTCTAATTTCACCACCTCCACCAGACTGCAATGACTCCATTTCACCTAGTGCACAATTAAATATTTCACCTTCCGGCTTGTCCTCGAGCAAATCCGTCAATTCGGTTTCTGTGCAGTCCACCACCTCTCTCGTTGCTCCTGAGTTTCAATCTTCTACCACCCCAATAGCTACACTGGTCCACCTGTCGGTAATAGTCTCATTGTACCACCTATCGACATAAATATTTTTGCTGGGGATTTCATATCTTGGCCCACCTTCCGGGATCTCTTCACCACCCTTTTTATAAATAATTGTCGTTTATCTGGCATTGAACGTCTCTGTCATCTAATGCAGAATACCACCGGTGAGGCTCGTGAAATCGTTTCCAGATTTCCACTCACCAATTGTAGTTTCCCTTTAGCGTGGAAAGCTCTCTCAGATACTTACGAAAATAAACGTATCATAGTAAATTGTCACCTCAAATCTTTGTTTGACATCCCCTCCGTCGAGATTGAAACTATTTCTGGCCTTAAAACTATCCAACGTGGGATAAATAGTTGTCTTGCTGCAATGTCAGTCTATGACGTGGCCACGGATCAGTGGGATCCAATTATTGTATTTGTTTGTTTGCAGCGTTTGCCAAAATTAACTTTGACTCTGTGGGAGCAAAGTATCAAAATCAAATCGTCGTTGTCTACCTGGAGAAAATTAGATACCTTTCTAACAGAGAGAATACAAACTTTGATGTGCATAGAAAATATCCTCCCTTCCGAAAATGTATTGTTATCGCAAAAGAAAATGACTTCTCCCAACTCTTCGAAGAAGTCACAGCAAAATGTCGTTCCACCTAAATTGTTGTCGGTACATAATTCAAAATGTCTTACCTCTGATCGAACTACAGTTTCGTCAACAACATCTTGCACCATTTGTCCTAATCAGAGTCATCATCTGCGACTTTGCCCCCAGTTTTTAAAACTTTCCTTTGAGGACAAATTTTTGATTATGAAGAAAAATAAGTGTTGTATAAATTGCTTATCCCGTGGTCATGCAGTAAAAGACTGCAAAAGCAAATTTAGTTGCAATGTGTGCAAACAAAGACACCACAGCCTTCTTCACCGGCCACAAATTAATAGAGTTGTTGCTTCTTCCAAAACTCCTCCGGCTTTCACCAAAGTCAAAAGTCGAGAATCTTCTTTTTTGTCGCGGTCTTCGGACAAAAAACTTAAGAATCACCAGATACCTCACCCCTCCCATGATACCAATGTTCTCTTAGGAACAGCAATTGTTAATATAGTTCATAATGGAAAAACGCATCCTACGCGTGCCATTATTGATCCTTCTTCAAAGGTATCTATTGTTAGTAGAAAACTTAAAAATGCAATTGGCATTTCGGTTGACTCGACGAAAAATTGCAAATCTCCTACACCAAGAGAAGTTTGTTCTCTTAAGTTGTCATCCCCTAAAAATTCGTCCAGAATTATTGAAACAAAGGCATTTGTTCGGCCTAGTGTTAAAGGGAAATTGTTTTCACCTCCACCTATTTTGACGTTGAAATCTAAAATTCCTTTAGATTTAGCTGATACCTTTAATGGTAGCCCAGTAGATTTGCTACTTGGCGCTGATCTCTATCCCCAAATATTGGAAGCTGAACCACCAAAAATAGTTTTGAATTCATTGTTGGCCCAAAAGTCTATTTTCGGGTACTTGCTCACCGGTTCACTTCCTCGCCCTACTAGCACCTAACATCGTTTTGAACTTATACATCACCCATTTACTAAACATATCGCTATGCTATTTAATTGTAACTTTGAACAGCTCACTTGAAATCTGAATTTACGTTCTTTTAAAGATATATTAACCCATATTCCATTGTATTTGCTACTTAGTCGGTCGTAGCAAGGGGGCCGGAATGTATATTTTTGATATGTTCTGACACCACTTCCTGAGCTGGATCAATCACGGATGCTGATTGGCATTACTGGCATCTCCCCTACACATTCCCTCTGCGAATACCGTAGGGCGCGGATGACCTACCAGCGGGGGAAGTAGTTGTTTTGCTCTCTTTGCTATTTTCACTCATTGGAATATGTATATGTATTAGTAGAAATAGATAAGCGATCCTCTGCGATCACAAGAACTCTCACTTCACTTGGCTTGTAGCTATCGAAGAGTCAACTTGCTAACTAACCGTCTTATCGAACTAACGTCTACGCGTTAGTACTAACAGGCCTCTGACGCCACCACACCAAATTACAAAGGTAATTTATTTGTTTGTTTACGAAAAGAAGAAGCACCAATAAACCAAGATATTTAGAATAATTAAACTAATCATCTCTTGCGTTTTATTTCTTGTTATTTCTTCTCTTTCTTTGCATTTACACCACACGCGCGTATCACCATTAACTACTTGGGAGCTCTCGTTGTCGTCATCCCCCCGCTCCCTTGAGTTAATTAATTTATCACCCCCATCCACCACACAACGGCGAGGAGTCGAGCAAGTCCCTCGCCTAAACAATTTCTCTTAAATCGTCACCCCTGGCAGCTACTGACGAGACTTCCCCACCGTTGGATTCCCCTATTTCCGATAAATCCACTTCATCCTTACTGTCAAACTCATATGTATCGATGTTCATACCACGGCGCTCGAACTCATCCAACAGACGTTTTTGTAGTTCAGCCTTGTTGCCAGTAGAGGACAATTCCAATTTATTGAGCTCCTTCTTCAAGTCTTCCACTCGTAGATCCTTAAACTTCATCGTAGTATTATCGTAATCTCACTTCCGACACCAATTGTTACGTTCTTGGATTTTACTTAATCCCGTGTAGACGTTGCTTTATTTCCCAGTACAGTTCGTACTAAATAAAACGCGGGTTCTTTCTGATTACGATTATTACAATGAGTTTATTGACACACTTTACTTTGCACTTCACTTTACAGCTTTACGTTACTTGACGGTTTCAATTCACGATCTGATTCACAACTGACTAACTGCCTTGCCATTTCCTCTATTTATATGGGCCTTGCCTGTCGCTACAGAAGTTTCTAGACGATCTGGTAACATCTGGATTACGAACAATCTACCAATGCAACACACACATACAAACTTACATTGAGTGAACAATAACAACAACACATATACAGGCGAGGCAGTAACAAAGAAAGAGGAATTAAGCGATCATCAATGATGACGTTTAACAAGAATTGTACGTCAATAACAAAATAGAAAATGAAAGAGGAAATGGAAGGATGTAGGAAAAATCTATACAGTAGTTGTTGTTGTGAAGTTATTCGAATAAACTGCGTAGTAGAAATTTACGTTACAATTCAAATTCTTAAATTAACGGAATTCATCTAAATTAACTTAAATCTAAAGTTATATTCGTAACAATATTTTTGTGGTTGCCTAATGAATGACAATCATGAGAGGCCACACTATCAAACAAGCAAGAGTGTCATTCAAAAATGCTAGTGTGTACACCGCTTAAGAAAAAAAATAGTGGGCATGTCGATTTCAAAAGACTTGTAACTATATGAAGATTATATATTTTTCACAAGATTATATATTTTTCACAAGATTATATATTTTTTCACATTAAAAAATATTTGTAATTATAGTTCCGTTCCAGAACCTAAAAGAATCTACTCATTTTACATGTTTTGCAACTTTTTACTCGAAAACCGTTCCTCAACCCACAAAACTAGTAAAACATTGAATCAAATTTAAGAGAGCACAAAACAAAATGGCGTTCTCTTTGTAAACTTTTTACTCGAAAAATTTGGCCGAGTAAAAATGGTAAACAGGAATGCCTACTTCTGATTGGCTGTTATGTTGATTTTGAAGTATTGCCATCTAATTTTGACAAATTTACTAGATTTGCGTTCCCGAACTTTTCAAATTATTCTGTACTCTGAGAGAAATTTTGAAATGTTTCACTTTTACTAGATTACTATTAAAAAAGTACTGGAACAGACCATATGATATTTTTATCGATGCCGTCCTTAGGAAAAAAATTAAGGTTTTCCTATAGTTGACATTTTGGCCCAAAATTGAAAAAAAAATGTTAAATAAGTCTTCTAAATAACGATTAATTTATAAAAAATCAGTTTTGAATGGCTTTACATAATGGAAGACATGGTTTTAATCTCAAATTCTTTTAACCTCTGATATGCCATGCGGAGAATTGGATAAGGTGTTCCTGAAGTCGGCACCATGTTTTATAATTGCAATATTTTAATAAATAAAATTTTTTATATACATTTTTTAGTACAACACTGATGGAAACGTCCGACAATATAATTTATTAATGAAAATAGCAGAAAAATTTATTAAATAAATAATTTTTGTTTAAAAATGAGCAAATTGAACTTTGCAAATTAAAAAAAAATGTTTTGAAGAATTTTTGTGTTTGATCATAAAACAGCTGATCCAAAAATGGTCGAGTTTGCAAAATCTTACTGCATAAAATTCTTTCAGTAAACTCCAGTAAGTTTGTTGTTGTTGAACTGTCAAACTTACTCTCTCACTTGACTCTCTTTTACTGGATTTTTGGGTAAACAGACAACATTTAGTCACAATTGTTACCAAATATCGAGTAAACAGACAGAGCTATTGTCAGCACCATCAAAATAGCAATGAACAACTACAACATAATTGACAACGAGACTAACAACCAAAGCTTACAATGAAGACTAATCATCTTCACTGTGGCTGTTTAGCAAGATTTTTATCAAGTTCAGTGTTGCCCATTGAAATGTTATAAATTATATAACAGAATTAAATTTATTTTTTCGAACAAAGACAATTAAGGTACATTTACATATACTATTTTAAATCGACTGGATTAACGAAATCCAGAAATACACCCTAATTGTTTACACATACCATTAATCATGATCTAAATGCCGATCAGCTGATATTTGGTAGTATACATACAAAATTATTATTTTGCGCCAAAAATATTTTGAAAAAGAATAGAAGAATTACCACAATGGAAATGCTTTTGCAATACTTTGATGCAATAGTAAAAAAAACTAAAAACACAAAAATTCTATAAATAATTTGTAATTTTCTTTGATCTTCCATTTTAGTATTTGTCAACCGTTAAATTTTAAAACAAACGGCATGTAAAAACAGTTGCAAATTTTGGTACTTTGTGAGAGAGTTGTATTTTTTCGTACAAAACCCGCGTTGTATCTCAGTAGTATCATGATTTAAAATAAACCCTGCCGCACAATGATTTAAATTTGTATGAGAAATCATGGTAAATTCAGCCCAATTAAGAAAATAAACCCTGATTCACCTTTTAATCATGATTAGATGTTATATGTAAATTCGCATTTAGTAATAATTGCTAAAGGTTTTTATTTAATATATAATTTAGTTTTTATTACTATTATTGACAGTTTTTGGTTACGATTTGACAAGTTTATATTACAAACAAAACTGAAAATGAAATGTCTTTTTTCTAATATCTGCGTTGGCAACACACAAACATAAAAACAACCCTCGTCTGATTGTTCGTCGGCAACGAAATATGAATAGGTAGTCGGACTGCCGATTGGTCATAACAAAAAAAAAAAAACTCGCATGTGAAATGCGTGCTTAGTGCGAATGATACGATTTAGTCATAATGTCAATATTTTTTAGCAGTAGCTGTTTAAAACTAATGCTAATATTTTTGATGCTGCATTTTAAACCCTTGGAACTAAATTTTTGGTAGACTTTTTACTCAACTTACTTTATATGCTACCCTAAAAAACAATATAGAGCATTTTCAATACCAAATATCTTAGGGGTATTATCAGAGTAGGTGTGTGGACTATGCGTCTAAAGTGGACCACCCCCATATCTTAGTATATGGTTGAAATCATTATGCAATAATAAGGTGATGTATAAAAAAAAACATTGTTTTTGTCTCGATTATCTGTCAAATTTTTCCATATAATATTTCAAATGGTTGGGAAAAAATTACCCACTTTGACAGTTAATCAAGACATCAGCTGCGCTAAATGGACTGTCTATTCATTGTGCCATGGTTGAAATATTACATTGCTGCCTTGATATATACTATGGTATAAGGGAAAACAATATGCAATATTGAAATTTTTTTAAGCTCTTATTGAAATCTGTTATTTGAACATTTTTTAGCACAAGATTTAAACAATTTGCTTTTTTCAAAATTTTAAACCCATTTTTAGCAGCACTGGCCTTTTTTTTAATGTACGGGTCCACATTATCTGCTTCCACTCGTCCACATTACCCGCCAAATTTTTTCGCCGTTTTGACTTTTTTAAGTAATATGCAATAATTTTTTATTAGCAAATATATATATAATGTTTGACCTTTAATATATTTAAACAACATATCAACTATATTATTGAAAAAAATTGTTTTCATTTTTTTGCCATTGTTATGCTGACAATATCAAAATAAGTGTTGGTACACATTACCCAAAGTTACCGTAATGTTACTTTATGTGAGCTCTGATAAATCCCAAGGTATTACGGTCCAGCTAGTATTTTATTATTTCTGTACTGCCGTCAATATTATTTGTAATAAAAGAAAAATAAGAAGAAGCATAGCCAGCTTAGTTGGCAGTTTTTATAACCAATGATTCTTATTACATAATATGTAGACAATTTTTTGAAAATACAGAGAGTAGACAAAAGCGATACAACACTATTGACCGACTATACCCAACACAATACTTTTTACTATCCCTAAATAACGGCATCCAAAATCAGTGAAAACTTAAGGGAAATCTTTCGGCAAACTCAAAATATAAAAAAAATGATTATCATTGTCATTTAGCTCATTTAGCAAATTTACCGTGTATTACAGGGTAAATACCCGGTAAATTTGGTATTGGGTACCAAATGTCCATGCAAAAATGTACAAAATGTAGGGGTACCCTACAAAGGTACCCCTATTTTGAGTACTTACCTAAAAATTGGGTATAAACAAAAATTGGGTAATTAATGTCAAAGCAAATATTGAAATCCTAAATGGGGTCCCAGGATCCAAGTTTTGATATAGCCCCCATATAACCGCTTTTTCCCGATTTAAGGTATTTTTTGTCTATTAGACACATTTTGCAACCAAATTGGCTGTAATTTGGCACAGAGTGTTTTCTTTGGGTACCAAATGTCCATGCAAAAATTTATGTATGTAGGTCTACGTTTACTGGTACCCCCATAAAAAGGTACCCCTATTTTGAATATTTACCCAAAAATTGGGTATAAAGTCATTAACTGCCGAACCACTTGACATAGGCGGCCAAAATTTGGCTCAGATGGGTCCAACTTTTGATATAGCCCCCATATAACCGTACCTCTCGAATTAAGGTACTTTTTGTCTATTAGACAGGGTAGTTGCTAGCCCTGAAGGAAATGTGGGGTGTTTTATCGCTTTTGTCCACTATTGTGGCGACACACGGTGGAAAAAAATACCGATCTAGCGCGCAGAAAAAAAAAAATTAACTTGGAGGAATCTTTGAAACATTAATGCAGTTTTAAAGTAGAGTGTTGAGTGTACTTAAGTGCGTATAAAATAATCCTTATTAATAAGTTAGAATGGAATAACGGTACATTTAAAATAGATATTTTTCCAATGCTAAAATGGTATTCTGTGAATATTATTATAGAATTTTGTCAATTTTTGATATATAGTATTGGTATTTAATTAAATGGAATAGTTATGTAACGCAAAAGTTATTTTAATTTAGGTGTTTCGGGCTAAATATATGTAAGGTCCGTTTTTTTTAATTCCTTCAAGTAAAATAGGGGTTTCGTATGGAGTGCAGACGAGTTCAGCGTTGATTTTTTTATTTTTTTGTGTGTCTGTCTAGAATATTATACTAAATTTTTCCTGCGACTCTCGGATTTATGGCAATTTTTAAAAAAAAAAATGACAATTTGGTGTAGGAAGCGCTTTTAAAGTTTTGTTCAAATACAATTAAAAATTTGTGAATTTTGTTGATATAATTGGTCAAATATGACATGGAATAGATCACAGTATAGCAGATAAGAAAAAACAAGTTCAAAATGTTCGTCCTAAGGTTCCAGAGAAATGGGTGTGAGTATGAAAATGAGGGTATGTAAGTAAGCTGGCCCAAACAGTGATTTTAAACTCATGCACTGAATATACATTTATTCCAAATGTCTTTCTAATCTTTAATCCAAACAGGAGTGAATCTTATAAAGGAACAAATCGGAAATATTCTAAATACAAAAATAGACGATCCAGACATAGAGGTGGAACACATTTTCCATTTAACAATGATCGACGGCAAGGTATTAATCATCTACCCAATCATGTGGAATTTGCGGTGCAACACCAAAAGTAATAAATGATTACAACAAAATTTCGTCATTAACACCAAACATCAACTTATACGAATACGGCCTGTCTACCTTACATGCAAGGATTCGATGTTTAGAATGTATATTGCACATTTCATACCGACTGGTTTTGAAAAAGTGGAAGATAATTAGCTCCGATCGGTCACTTTTCGAAGAAAGGAAGGCACGTATCTTTAATGATTTGAAGGAAGAAATGCACATTATTGTTGACACACCTAATTCAGTATCCGAAATAACAAACGATGGCAATACTGCTAGGCGTTTTTTTAACCAACCTGGCTTGGCATCGTCTATAACTGGTGTTGATGAAAAATGAATTAAAAATTTTAGTATCAGCCTTTCAACCCTGGTCTGTGGATATGCTATTAACGCAGAATGATTTTAAGGAACTTTCTGAGGAAACATTTATTCTTTTCGTTGAATTGTATACTTGGTTCAATATGCCTTCAAGCGTACACAAATATTAGTGCATGGAGCTGATATAATTAAATGTGCAGCTTTGCCCATAGGAATGTTGTCTGAAGAAGCCATGGAATCCAAAAAAGGACTTTCGGAACCACAGGGAACTGTACACCAGAAAAATGAATCGTGAGGAAACAATGAGGAATCTTTTCAATAGGTTGCTATTTTTTCTGATCCAAAAATATCAAGTTGGCCTCGTAGTACATCTCTTAACCATCGATATAGTGAACCACTATCTGAAGAAGTCCTTAAACTAGTGGAGGATCCAATGCTACCAACTAATTCAGATCAAAACTCGGATTCAGAATGTGATTAGTATTTAATAAGTAATGCCTAAATTTTATAAAATATATATAGTTTAATGTTTTAGATATATAATATTAACAATAATAAATAAATATATATATATAACCATAAAAGTGTTTGCCCTTAACCCACTTTTTACCCTCCAAATGTTTCGGAATTTTTAAAAGAAGCTCCCATTTTAGGAGTACAATTAGTTATAAGGAAAAATGTTGCTTATTAAAAATTGTTTAAAAAGCTTCAAAATAGTAATTTTCACCTAAAAATTTAAGTTTTTTCTAATAAAAATTCGGCGATTAGTGGGTTAATTAAAAAAAAAAATACCAAATTTTTCATAAAATAATTAAAATTGTCCATCTAAATCTATTCTTATCCAAAATATCGATAAACATACAGTAAAACATCTACTTCTATTTTCTGCACGCTAGATTTGCATTTTTTCCCACTGTGCGACATGTCTCCATATTATATTTTCAACTTGTGTTCATATCATGTTGTAAGTAGAAGCATTTGTTATGTTAACAGCAAACTGAACATGGTTATGATCAGAGATGGTCCGTCAGAAAAGAAAAATTATATTAGACGTCAAAACGAAAACATTAATATTTTTCAATATTCAATTCAATTTTAATTTATATCATCTTTTTAAAGCACATTTGGACTATTTTTAAAGAACATTTTCAAATAAATTATCTTACAAAATTATAAATTGCGCTGTGTCTTGGTTGTGTTTCTTATTTAAAGGCGAAACAATTAGTTTCCGCTTCGACAAAAAAACATTTCATACAGGTATATGGCGATTTCGACGTTTACACCTTTTTGACAGTCGAAAACCTAAAAATTCGTATGGAGGGTACATTAATACTGTCTTTTCGTTTGTAAAGTATATGGGCAATATTGCCAATTTTTTAACATAGCTGAAGCGGAGGTTCACCCCATTATAACTCGGGAACTACTTAAGTATATGATCTGTCGCTGCAAACTTTTCATGATATTGACCTCAAAACTTTATTTGGGTGGAAGCTGTGTCTACTTTAATGTAAAAAAATGTGTAAAAACAGGTTGAGGCGAACCAGTTTTTTATGTTCTCTATCGATTTGTGACTAAGCTACTCACTTCACGGTCTTCGTGTCAAAGAAAAACTAGAAGCTAACAAAATGGGGACTACCTCTCTTATGTATCATTTTTCAAAAATTTAACTGCATCTACCTTTAAATGATGCTGACATTTTGAAGCTCGTTTTGAAGGAGTTTTCGGAAATTATCCGCGTTTTACGAGTTTTTGGGTACTTCAATTCAACATGTAGTACATCTTAGGCGTCAAATGAAATTTCGCAAAAAATACATAGATTAGCATATAAACTTCAGTACTTCCTGAAAACCGCATGCGCATCAACTGATTTTGAGAATTACGTGATTTAGACGCAATTTAAAATGTATATTTCATAATATAGTTTTATTTTAAGATTTATTCCTACTTATAGAACCCCAAGATTTATCGGAAGGGTCTTGCTACAATCCGCAAGATGTATACTTATACACAAGAAGTGATTATTTTTATATATGTCAATTTTTCGGCGAAATTCGGGTAAAATAGAAGAATATTTTGAAATTTCTTGTATAAAATTAAAAAAAATAAATATGATGACATTATTTCTTCGAACCAAAAACAAATATTTTCCCTCAATATCTTGTTTTGTTGTCGCTGTAATTTACAAACCGCTACACAGACCAGGGATGCGAAATGAAATTATTCAAATTGTACTGGCTTTCAATAAAAAGTGTACTTTTTTCAGTCCGATTTTACTTTTTATATATTTTTTATCAAATTTTTTATTGTTATTAACAATTAATAAAAACATACATAAAAAAATTAATTAAAATTTGAAGCAGTCGAATCATGTATTCTGTTCCTTTCTTTGGTTTTAATTATATTTTGATATGAAAATACCCTTTCCACATCTGTAGATGAATGTGGAACATATAATAACCCTCTAAAAAGTTGTGATATATAAGGAAACATATCTTTGTTTAGTTCATTTTTGACTTCAGCCACCTTTGACCAACAACTGCATGTATTGTCGCTTTTGAAAGACTTAAGAATTTCTACACACATTCTGGCATCCTCAGACTGCATTTCTAATTTGATATTATTTATAATTTTTGTACATATTGCAAGAACAAAACCAGTAAGGAAAGTAGTAATGTCGGACGGGGCCGACTTTATGATACCCTTCACCACTTTCAACAGATGAATCCTAACAGACGTCGCATTTTTGAAGGACCTGTAAAATGAAATTGGATCCATAAACATGTCATTCTGCAACCTATACTAAATTTTGCATTTGGTCAGATATAGAGTTGCTTCTTACAATGGGATAAAATTATGTAAATCAATTTAAAGCAAATATCAATCGGACACCCTTTGATATAAATATCTGATAAACCTGAGGAGTTTGGTGTACCATTTACTTAAAATCGGACGAAAATATATATAAAAGCTATATCAAAATCCAAACCAAACCATCGAAACTTGTCACAGGTATTGAGTTCTTGATGCATCATTTACTTAAAATCGGGAGGAAATATATATGGTAGCTCTATCAAAATTTGAACAGATTTCAACTACAACTTCCATATGCTAGGTTATATTAACTTCAATACGTTGTGCACAATTTTGTGTCAATCGACCTAATGTTGGTCTTTGGTGTACCATCTAATTAAAATCGGACTAAAATATATATGGGAGCTATATTTAAATTGGAACAGATTCCTACAAAACTTGGCAGACGTTATGCAATATTAATTTCAGTACGTTGTGCAAAATTTTGTAGCAAACGGCCTAACTTTGTGTCTTTTGTGCACCTTTTACTTAAAATCTAAATCTGGACCGATTTTCACGAAATTTAACACACATCATTTTAGACTTTTTTCAGTACGCTATGCCAAATTTCGTACAAATCGAAAGATATATAGGGACTTTGGTACACCATGTACATAAAATCGGACGAATATATACAGGGATGGTCCGTGCGACGAGTTTTTAGGTTTTCGACTGTCAAAAAGGTGTAAACGTAAAACGTCATATACCTGTATAAATGTAGTAAACGTCATTTATTTGAATATTATTACCATACACAGTTATTTTCATAAATATACATTATTTTTACATATATCTGAATATTCTTTACTAGAACTGATAATGTATTATAATGTATTGACGTATGTATTATACGTCGGAAATGTATGTCATTTACGTCACTGTTTCTGACGGTCCATCTCTGAATATATACATGAGAGCTATATCTAAATCTGGACCGATTTTCAGGAAACTTAACACACATCATTCTAGACCCGATTTACCGGACCGTTTACATTAAATCGGACGAAACTATATATGTGAGCCATATCTAAATCTGAACCGATTTTTCCCATTTTCAATACGGTTTGTCCTTGGGCCAAATAAGTGACCTGTGCCAAATTTCATCCAATTCGGATCATAAATGCGACCTGTACTTTGTTTACAATTTAACATGGACAGACAGACAGACAGACGGACATGCATAAATCGACTCAGAAAGTGATTCTATGCATATTCTCAAAAGGAACCATGTGTCCATCTCGTTTCCTTTTGCCTGTTACAAACATACACACAAAGACATAATACCCTGTACCACAGTGTGGTTAGAAAATTCTGAAATAATAGAATTGAGCCTTAACTTTTGGGAATCAGCTTCGAAATCATTGAGTGTAAAATAATATTGAAGTTATTTCCACTGCGCCAAAATTGTTTCAATAACTTCTTGACGTGAAAGCAATCGAGTTGTTGAGAATTTAAAAACAACATGAATATCTGTACCGATATATTCCTGAAACAATGAAAAATCATCTCTCTCATAGAACTGTTACAAAAATAATAATTAATATCTTTACTGAATTTGTCAATCTGATCGGGAATACTGAATTCTGAATTGGCATAGGACACTACGTTTAAACTATGGGAAATTCATCCATTCGTAACGACAACGGGGGATGGCAATCCATTTCATATTGTATGCTTAAGCACTTATAATACTTTTAAGTGAGAATAGTTTGATACAATTTAGAAATAGTGCTAAATATGTCATTGGGGTGCTATTGTATTTTTTACTTCCAAATAGTGCTAAAATTAGTACAATTGTACCAACTTTTGCATCCCTGACGCAGACTTGTGTGATTTTGATATCATTTGATTTATCGTGATGTTTAGATTATGTAGATATTTTTATAATGAAATTAATGCAATGTCCTAAATTTTTATTATTTTTCTAATATTTCGCGAAGATGTGTAACTTTTTCTCGATTATTATAATATATTCATATTCTTATTTTTCGAAGGAAGATATATATCAACGTTTTGGTTAATATAATAAACCACGTAATTTTAAGATTTTTTTCTTATGCCCACAATTAAAACCTCGATAACTTTTGCGCGCATCATCAACCAAAAATTTGATCGCGAACGGTTTCGGAGTCAGAACATTTTTCCTATATGTGTACCAAAACTTATTGATGTACCACGAAAACAAAAAGCCGATTTTTTGAAAATGGAACATTAAAAAATTGGCAATATTGCCCATATATTCTTGATCAGGGTAAAATTCTATGACGATCTTGCCATGTCCGTCCGTCTTTTGTAATCTTCTGAAGGAATTGAGATAGATCGCCAAAATTTTGCATAGAATCGTCTTTTGTCTGCAGGCAGGTCAAGTTCGAAGATGGGCTATATCGCTCCACATTTAGACATAGTCTAGCCATAGGGTACCGCCAATTTTCGATATTTTGAGGATTCTTGAACTTTTCAACCGAATCCGCTAAAATATGGTACATTGGGTTCTTCTTTATAAATCTAGGCCCATTTTTTCTGGTAGTCCCATATAACGGTACCCCCCAATTTACCGTAGTTTGGGGTGTTTAAGCGCATTTTTAACCGAAATTTGGTACAATAAGAATTGGGTACCAAATTTCCTCTCTAAAAATTATAAATCTAGGTCCACTTTTTCGGGTAGCCCCCATATAAGTCACCCTCAATTTTCGGTATTTTAGGATTCTTGAGCGAATTCTCTGTAATTTGGTATTTTGTAGTCACATATGGTAACAAATCTTCCTAACAAAAATTATTATTATTTGCCCCTCTTTTAGGGGTAGTTCCCATATAACCGCCTACTTATATTAAAATAGTTAGCTAATTAGTTCCGTGTGTTCCCCATATAGACGTATTCTACCATAGTATAGGGGATAATTGTTACTCGAAATAGTCAGTTTTACTTTAAAAGTTATGGAATTCTAATACGATTTAGCCACCGGTTGAAATCAATCCGCTTTCTACGGAAATCTGGATAAAAAACTCGAACCTGGCGATAATGAAATATATCGGCCAGAATTTGGCATCTCTCCCATAAAATTATACCTCCTAAAGGAAAGAGACACAAAACAGAAATATCGGGTTCGAAATTGACATATGTCGGTCATTAATTGGGCATAACCCTCATATAACTATAACCCCACATATAAAATAAATTGCAGTAGTTTGAGGATTGTATATTCTACCATTCGTTATTAGTATCAGTCCACGATTTGGGGTTTGCAATAAAAATTGCTGAAATTTATATTTGGTATACATAATGGTTTGTAGAATTATCGGTATAGGTTTACCTTTTTGGTATGTTCCCTATATTTTCATTTCAAGTATCTGTCAGTATACCTATGGTGGAGGACGAAGTTAACGCTTTTACACTTGTTTATATCAAAATAGTTAACTGATTTGTTCCGCGTTTTGGGGTATAGCCGCATTTTGTACTCGAAATTGTAAGATAATTCCCTACAAAGTATAGAATTCTAAGACAATTTAGTCGATTTAATGATTCTATCTTCGGAGAATATCGAGATAAAAATCTAGAACGTCAGGTTCGAAAATAAACTATATTGGCCCGCAATTAGGCCTACACCCTATATAAAAATAACTACCGATTAAATATTTAGAGTGAAATAACTAATTGTGATACAAAAAGAAAATTCTAGGTTCGATATTGAACTATATCGGTCCTCAATTAGGCATAGCACCTCATATAATGATAACTCCAAATGTTCCGTAATTCCTACACGACGTAATTAATATTGATCCCGCTTTAGGTGTAGCCTCCAGGGACGTACTCATACAGTTTTTTTTCTGCAATGACAATTTTCATATTCCACACCACCCCAAAAAAAAATCCTTCGTACGTTCACATGTTCCACTCTACCATGCGTCGTCAATATAAGTCCACTTTTTTATTGCGATTTAAATTTGTATTTGGTATACATTATGGTTTACAACAACAATTGTTGTTACAGGTATACTTCTTGTTATGTTCCCTATATTTACATTTAATGCAACCTATGGTGGAGGGTATCCAAAGTTCGACCCGGCCGAACTTAAAGCATTTTCACTTGTTTAGAAAAAAAACAAAACGGATAATTAATTGGCGAAGATAAAAATTTGAGCCAAATAAATTATAAAAGATATGCAAGTGATATATGTGACATTGTGTCTATATCTACAAACTACTGACCATGTCACTATGTAGTTCATTTTCAATGCAAGCACATGTTAAATGTCAATAAATAATAAAATGCATTGTGTTGGTGACAATGTGATAAGTAAGTCAATAGTGATTTACTGTAGGCATTTCCTACATGCTAATTCGAGATATTACATTTTATCACAATGCCACTAATGTTGATCATCCAAATGAAATAAAAATAATTTCATTAAAAAGTTTAGAGTGATCTGTGTGGTAACAAGATCTTGACCAATAACATTAGTATTATAATATTTAAAAGCTGATTCTATTTTTCTGTTAGATATGTTTTTTATAGGAACATTTTTATCAGTTAGCAGGATAAATATTTAGTTTTCTTTTTATTGTTTTATAATTTTAAATACTTTTCTAAAAGTCCATATCAAATTTCAAAACTTATACATGTAAATAAAAAGATTGTCTATAAATATTAAATATTATATTAGAATATTAAAATATTTTTCCGTAAATGTATTTCCGACTATTTTGTCATACTATAAAATTTCCGTTCCAGAACCTAAACAAATCTACAACTCTTACAGAAACCTACAACCTAGAAAAATTTTTAACCAACTTTGAAAGACACAGACCAAAATGGAGTTTTCTTTATAAACTTTTTACTAGGGAATTTGGGCGGGTAAACATTGTAACCAGGATCGGCTGTTGTTTTGACTTTGAAGGAACAGAAAAAAATGTCACATTTAGATAATATGCGGCTAACGTCATATTGGCTATTCCGTAACCATGGTTTTGTGACTTCATCAGGTACGTATCCATGGTATCGGACTTCTGAAGGTACACATTTTTTCTATAAAGGACATATAATAATTTAGTTCGTTAATAGGTAAAGTTAAGCAAACATGGCTACGGATATCAGACCCAAAGTCCCAGAAGGCTTAAGAAATCTTATGAAAAACTTCACAAGAGAAATTTTAAAGGAGAAACCTTCCAACATTTATTGGTTTGCCGAAAATTATTTTCTCTCCCTTTTACCCGAGAAAGAAAAATACGACGTAAGAAGCTTTGAGACCTTTGTTTCAAAATACGACTTTTCCAAGATTACCACTCCGCAACACTACAATGTTCCAATGGCTTTGGCACATACCATTATACCTGATGGTTTGACAGAGCTTATAAAGGATATTATAAAATCCATTTTAAGGGAACAGCCCACAAATTTGTGTGAATTTGCTGTTGAATACTTTCGCCATTTAAGACTTTCAAATAAGGATTGTGATACCAAGGAAGTAAAATATGATGCGTATGAATATTATTTTCAAAACAAGGATCGATTTATATATACGCCCTTTGTGAAATGTTTCTGCGGCCGGTTTTTGGGTCAAAACATAGGAACCATCAAAGATATGAATGTTGACCCCCTCAAGTCAAATAAATGTTGCCCAGCTCCAAAAAAAGCCAGAAGCGAAGTTGTGTCATCAAAGCAGTATAATCACTCTATTCGTGTCATTCAACGATTCTTTCGTCAATATTTAGAAAAGAAAAGAGGCAAACTATATGTTCCTGCACGAGAAATGAACGAAGAAACAGCTGCGTTAATTATTCAAAAAAGTTTAAGAAATCTGCTTATATATAGAAAAGGGGAAAATTCTATTAAACCACAGGAAATATTACATAATGTTCCAGGACTACAATTAAATCAGGTTGAAAATGACAACCTCTCCGAAGAGGCTTCGTACACTTCAGCTTCTACTGCCATACTCTCTGCTTCGGAGTCAGGTCGAGATATGGTTGACGTTGGCACGACAGAAAGCATAGTGAAGGTGCCTATTATTGAAACCGAAGAACTGGAAAATGATGAAGAAAACATCATGGATAATAAAATGTTAAATAAATCCATCGAGTCAGGAAAATATTGCAACGAGACATTAACTGATGACGATAACAGAAACCATCGGAATGATGGACATATAGGTGAGTGGAATATCATGAATACAACTGTATTTTTTAACTCCGTATTTCGAGGATTAGTTGTAATTAAAATGTATTCTTTTCAAACAATGGATCCACACAAACCATGACATATTTTTTAAAAATTCTGTAGCAATAAAAAGCCACTTATAACCTCAAATATGATAGCGACCTATATTACATGGAATTTGTTAATGTGTACAACATATACTATAAAGTAGGGGAGACTGGGGCACATTCGGCACTTTTTGTTTAGAGCTCTATATCCAGTCTCCCCTACTAATTAACAATTAAGTCAACATGACTAATACACTTTGAACAAATGTGAGAAAGTGTCTTAACCACTACGGGGAATGAAAGAGACAAGTTTTATGACTGCTCTTATCCAAATAAAATATACGAAATTAAATAATAAAATAGTATAGTATAATTGAAAATAATATAGTTAAAATGTAGTTAAATTGGCAACTCGAGGCAAAACCTCGAAATATACACCGGAAACCCCATAAAGTACATATATATATAAAGTTGCGGCGCAAAAAATAGAAACAAACTTAACAAAGTGGTTTCAATGCATTTTTTTCGGAATGGAAATATGAATTTTCATAATTACTAGACCAATTTGAAAGTATATTTAAATACATATTTTGTGTACTTCAATTACCAGTTTCTCCAACCAAGTTGTTTTTTAAGGAGTTCTAGTGATATAGGTGCTATTTTAGCAACAAAATTACTAATAATTATGCGATTGAAACTCAAATTTGTACAGCGCACCAAATTGATATGTGTTATGTTTTGTTGAAATCGGTTCAGATTTTGATATAGCTCCCACACATATTTTCGTTGATTTTATGTAAATTATATATTAAAGTCACTATATTTCTTTCGATTTGCAACGAAATTTTGCATAGGGTATTGGATTCAGCCTAGAGTGACATAGCCCCCACACATATGTTCGTCCGATTTTGTGTAAATGGTGCATTGAAGCCCCTATATTTCTTTTGATTTGTATGAAGTTTGGCATAGCGTACTGAATTGAGTATAGAATGATGCGTACTAAGTTTCAGATTTCGATATAGCTCCCATATACATTTTCGACCGATTTTATGTAGATGTTGCACAAAAGACATAAAATATTCCTGCAATAGCGATAGAATTATGCCAGGGAACTTTTCCGTCCAGTGGGAAACAAAATTAACTTATTATAGCTGATTAGTTAAAAAGAAAAGAAAAAAGGAATACCGAACTTTGGGGTACCGTTATATGGGGGCTATCGTAAAAAATTGGCCGATATATCTAATTTTCAATACTAAGCATCGCAGAAGTAACATTAATATATGTTCAGAATTTATATATTCAATATTGCGAGCTTTAGTATTTTTCAGGAGTGTAGTTATGTAATTTTGCATTAATAAATTAATATTTTTGGAAAATCGCCTATTTTTTACCACAAACCAATTTGAAAAATAAGGAAAAGCTTCACCGATTGGCTTTATCCAACGAGAGCTATACACTCCCAGAAAAACGTGTTGGAACCGATTAGATTATTAGTTTTTGAATTATCGTGCCCGCCATTCGTAAAAAAACCTGCTTCGAGAAAAATGCGTTTAAAGTTTGAAAATCATTCTTTCCGTCACTCGATGCTGACACAATAAATCGGCTATATCTTCAAGAATTCTTAAGGTTTTCATTTTGTAGGGACGTTTTTGTGTCTTAGTGTAGTTTCGAAAAAATACATTAAATTTTTTGACACCGAGAATGGGGGTCCCCTTATTACTACTGTCCGTTTGAATTTCTTAAATTAGATCGCTGTTTTTTTACGTTAGATGTCTAAATTTTTGTGTGAACATGTTGTTTGATTAAAAGAACAATAATCAAACAAAAAGTCAATTTCGAATTTTTATGTAGTTACGTCCGTTTGCATTACATGTGCAGAAATATTTTTGGAAACTAGTACTAAAAGGTACTAAAACTGTATTACGCCGGAACGGTTGGAAGTAGAACTCGGAAATTTGGTATGCAGGTTTGTCAATGATAAGCAAATCGGAATGTGTGAACAAATTTTGGAAATTAGTACTAAAGGTACTAAAATGTACTAAATATTATACTACGATAACACAGGTAGGGATAGATATCTGATAAATGCCTATGCATAACATTTTTTTGGAAATTTGTACTAAAGTGGTTGTTTAAGTTCGATACATTTCTTACGGCAATGTATATGTTCGATACATTGTTTCCCCTTCTACAGCATTACAATTAATCACTTTAATTGGCCGCTATATCCAGTCTCCCCTACTAATTAACAATTAAGTCAACATGACTAATACACTTTGAACAAATGTGAGAAAGTGTCTTAACCACTACGGGGAATGAAAGAGACAAGTTTTATGACTGCTCTTATCCAAATAAAATATACGAAATTAAATAATAAAATAGTATAGTATAATTGAAAATAATATAGTTAAAATGTAGTTAAATTGGCAACTCGAGGCAAAACCTCGAAATATACACCGGAAACCCCATAAAGTACATATATATATATATATATAAAGTTGCGGCGCAAAAAATAGAAACAAACTTAACAAAGTGGTTTCAATGCATTTTTTTCGGAATGGAAATATGAATTTTCATAATTACTAGACCAATTTGAAAGTATATTTAAATACATATTTTGTGTACTTCAATTACCAGTTTCTCCAACCAAGTTGTTTTTTAAGGAGTTCTAGTGATATAGGTGCTATTTTAGCAACAAAATTACTAATAATTATCCGATTGAAACTCAAATTTGTACAGCGCACCAAATTGAGTCTAAAAAGACGTGTGTTATGTTTTGTTGAAATCGGTTCAGATTTTGATATAGCTCCCACACATATTTTCGTTGATTTTATGTAAATTATATATTAAAGTCACTATATTTCTTTCGATTTGCAACGAAATTTTGCATAGGGTATTGGATTCAGCCTAGAGTGACATAGCCCCCACACATATGTTCGTCCGATTTTGTGTAAATGGTGCATTGAAGCCCCTATATTTCTTTTGATTTGTATGAAGTTTGGCATAGCGTACTGAATGGAGTATAGAATGATGCGTACTAAGTTTCAGATTTCGATATAGCTCCCATATACATTTTCGACCGATTTTATGTAGATGTTGCACAAAAGACATAAAATATTCCTGCAATAGCGATAGAATTATGCCAGGGAACTTTTCCGTCCAGTGGGAAACAAAATTAACTTATTATAGCTGATTAGTTAAAAAGAAAAGAAAAAAGGAATACCGAACTTTGGGGTACCGTTATATGGGGGCTATCGTAAAAAATTGGCCGATATATCTAATTTTCAATACTAAGCATCGCAGAAGTAACATTAATATATGTTCAGAATTTATATATTCAATATTGCGAGCTTTAGTATTTTTCAGGAGTGTAGTTATGTAATTTTGCATTAATAAATTAATATTTTTGGAAAATCGCCTATTTTTTACCACAAACCAATTTGAAAAATAAGGAAAAGCTTCACCGATTGGCTTTATCCAACGAGAGCTATACACTCCCAGAAAAACGTGTTGGAACCGATTAGATTATTAGTTTTTGAATTATCGTGCCCGCCATTCGTAAAAAAACCTGCTTCGAGAAAAATGCGTTTAAAGTTTGAAAATCATTCTTTCCGTTACTCGATGATGACTCAATAAATCGGCTATATCTTCAAGAATTCTTAAGGTTTTCATTTTGTAGGGACGTTTTTGTGTCTTAGTGTAGTTTCGAAAAAATACATTAAATTTTTTGACACCGAGAATGGGGGTCCCCTTAATAAAAACATACTACTGTCCGTTTGAATTTCTTAAATTAGATCGCTGTTTTTTTACGTTAGATGTCTAAATTTTTGTGTGAACATGTTGTTTGATTAAAAGAACAAAAATCAAACAAAAAGTCAATTTCGAATTTTTATGTAGTTACGTCCGTTTGCATTACATGTGCAGAAATATTTTTGGAAACTAGTACTAAAAGGTACTAAAACTGTATTACGCCGGAACGGTTGGAAGTAGAACTCGGAAATTTGGTATGCAGGTTTGTCAATGATAAGCAAATCGGAATGTGTGAACAAATTTTGGAAATTAGTACTAAAGGTACTAAAATGTACTAAATATTATACTACGATAACACAGGTAGGGATAGATATCTGATAAATGCCTATGCATAACATTTTTTTGGAAATTTGTACTAAAGTGGTTGTTTAAGTTCGATATATTTCTTACGGCAATGTATATGTTCGATACATTGTTTCCCCTTCTACAGCATTACAATTAATCACTTTAATTGGCCGCTCTTCGGAGCCCAATGGGGAAATCTTCTATGCATATCTTCCAGGATCCTCATTCACCTAGTTCGGATTGTGGGGAGAGTTTCGCTCTCTTCTACTATATCTCCTGGAAGCAACATGCGCTTAGTTCGGATGCAGAGAGGCGCTTTCCAATGCTGTGGTCGTAGTTGTTGATCACGGCCTTGCTGTAGCTTTCTTGCCCATCGCAACATCACTTGTTTACCCGCTTTCGTAAAGTAAACACTTGCTTTCTAACTCTCGTTGAATAAACATCTCTCGCTATCGTCGTTAACGCACGTTAAGGTAAAGTCTTGTTTCTAACGAAACCCATTCACTTTACAATAAAGATTGAAAATATTTACTAAACTATATTTCGTTTTCCTTTTCTTTATTTTTTGGGGTTTCACTGCATCTCGGTATCACGCCAACATTTTGATGCGCTCGAGCCGGATATTTACAAGCATCGTTGTTGCATTTGGATCCAATTAAATCGGATCATCTACCAACAAATTTCGAAACCTTTGCTAATTTGGTCTCTGACACATCTGTTTTAATGAAAAAAACATCATCCCCCCTCACCAAACACAACACATCATCAACATCAAAAATTGCATCATCATCCAAACAATACATCATAAACTCAAAGGTACGTAGTTCAGCTTCTTTTATATTGAGCATACCGCTAGTGTTGTCGTTTTTTTACATTTCGATTTACAAAAACAAAAAATAAATATTTGTAGCGGGTTTTAGTGTGTGTCTTTGAATATTTTCCAATTAAAATGAAACACACCAAGGTTTTCTACATAAAACGTTATAATATTTTATTAAAGCAATAATCTTACATTGTTGACAATTATTCCATATGCCTCAGACATGAATACAAGGGACTGCCATCGCTTTCACCAAGTATTCCATGTAATTAGCTTTGGAAGAATAAGTCAACCGGCCACATTATCATGTTTCCAAGAAGACTTACTTCTTACCGTATGGATTGTCTATAAGAGAATCAAGGTCTGTTGTGTAAAACCATTGTCCTTTTATAGCGATCCAAACAAAGCTTTCAAAAGTATTGATCGAATATAATTCAAATTAACTCAATATCTTAACTGACAAATAAAAGCTTTTCTTTACGTTAGCAAACTAAAGGATAAAAGAGACAACATAAACAACATTAAACTAACACTCAATCAGTGATCAATAGTCACTCAATAACTGTTGCGTTTGTTCGTTCACTCAATTTGTTTTGAATATTCGTTACAAACAATAAATATTTACGCAGTGCAAAGGTTCAAAGTCTAAACTAAATAATGTTGCACAGTGAATCAAAACAAAACAACAAGGATTAACGATAGGATAATAATATAATAATGACTTATACTAATGTTTTTTTCTTCTTATGAATATTTTATGGAGAAATAATAAAATATCTTGCTACAATCTCCCTTTTTGGAGTGCGGCTTCGGTCCGAAAGCACGACAACACATCTTAGGACTTCCTTGGTCTTCCTCTCTTGCGTATGGGATGCACAGGCTGTGGCATAATATTAGTAGTATCATCAGCATAAAGTGTCAATGCGGACGCATGATATGTACCAAGTGGAAAGTTGATATTTTCAGGAGAAGCTACTTCATAGGACGATGAACCAATTTTCCTTGTTATCTCTTCGGAACAAACTTTGATGTTACTCCTTTTGACGCTTGGCTAAGGACATGGGTAGTAACCAATACTGTGGCTCCAACATCAAAATGTGGCTGTGGTCTTCTGTGGGAATCATATATTTTCTTGTTTGCATCTTGTCTTCCTTGTTCGCACTCCATGGAATCTTTAAGGATTTTTGATAAGTTGCTCATATAAGTCGAAATTTGAGGAACAAAGTTTTCACTTTCTACTAGAGATCTTAAATCGTGATGTACGTCATCCAAAGTTCTCAATTCCCTTCCAAAAGTCAGAAATGCGGCGGAAAATCCCGTGGATTGACATTTGGCGGTATTCATGGCAAATCTAATTGCACTTATATGGGTGGACCAAGTATTGTGATGTCCTTGAACAAGAATAGCCAGTTGTGCTTTCATATCGCGATTCTTACGTTCAACTGGATTCGCCTGGGGGTGGTACACTGGGGTAAATTGTTGTTGGATATTCATGCAGAATGTTACTTGCTGCATTATGGCAGAAATGAACTGGACTCCATTGTCAGTTTTAAGCCTTCTTGGGATTCCATAACGAAGGAATACCTCTTCTATTAGGACCTTAGCACATATTTCGGCAGTGGCTTCTTTCAAGGAAAAAAGCTCAGTCCAACGCGAAGCAACATCTTCGGCAATTAATATCCACTGATAACCATCAGCAGTTGGAGGCAGTGGCCCAAAAAGATCAACAGCTAGAACTTCAAAGCGTTGGTTGGGACTGGTTGTCTTCATAAGTCCAACAGGCTTTATGTTTGTTGCTTTATATCGCTGGCAGTCGATGCATGATTTAACATATTTTGTTATTTCTGCCCTCATACCTGGCCAGAAATATCTCTTAGAGATTCGTTGCATGGTTCTCTCCACACCATAATGTCCAGCAGTACTATCATTGTGATATGTATTTAAAATTTTAGGACGCTCGTGCTCAGGAACAACAAATTGTGCTTCATCGGTTTCATCATCATTATATCGATACAGGACTCCTTCGTTCATAATGTATCCTCGATTAGCCCAATGACTCAAATCTTCATCCTCAGATTCCAATGAATTGATGACCCGTTTTATGGCTTCATCCTTCATTTGTTCTGCACGTACTTCTTCTGGAGTTCTAGTAGGGAAATCAATTTGGATGTTTAAAAGAGGAGCAGTATTTGATTCATCATCAAAACCACTTGGACGAGATAACATGTCTGCCACGGAGTTAGATTTTCCTGGAGTGTATTCTACTCGAAAGTTGTATTGTTGTACCTGCAAAGCCCATCTGGCTAAACGACCGACAGGACACTTGACGGTTAGTAGCCATTTCAATGGTTGATGGTCAGTCATCATGATTATTTCTGCTCCTTCGATGTAACCTCTGAATCTTGAGCAGGCCCAAACAATTGCCAATGCTTCTCTCTCCGTGGTAGAATAATTTCTTTCAGCACTAGAAAGCAATCGGCTCACATATTCTATGGGATGTTCATCCCCTTTCTCCCCCTGGATCAAAACTGCTCCGAGAGCAAACGAACTTGCATCCGTTTTCATTATAAATGGCAAGCCATCCTGAGCTTGCCTCAGTATTGGTGGAGATATTAGCCTCTGTTTTAATTCATTAAATGCAACTCTCTGTTTATCCCTCTAAATCCATGTAGCAGTTTTCTTTGTTAAATCTGTAAGGGGTTTCGCTATTTCAGCGTAATTGCATATGAACTTACGATACCATGAGCATGTTTGAATAAAAGATATCAACTCCTTCAAGTTTCTGGGTTCTCTTTTCTCCGAAATTGCCTCTGTTTTTGCTGGATCTACGGCTATACCGGCAGGAGTTAAAATATGGCCAAGATATTTTACTTCCCGGCAACAAAAACGACATTTTGAATTGTTTACACGAAGTTTATATTGGTCTAGACGCTTAAACACCAAATCCAAATCTCGTAAATGTTCTTCAAAGTTTTCCGAACATATTATTAAATCATCCAAGTAGGCAAATATAAATACTTCACTCAGGCCAGATTTAAAACGGTCTATAAGACGTTGGAATGTGGCAGGGGCATTTCTGAGGCCGAATGGCATCCTTGTAAATTTAAACAACCCAAATGGTGTTATGAAACATGTTTTATCACGATCTTTTTCGGCTACAGCGATCTGGTAATATCCACTCTGAAGATCCAATGTGGTCATAAACTTAGTACTTTTGGCGGCATGTAACAAATCGTCCATTCTTGGTAAAGGGTAGCGATCAGGCTCAGTAAAACTATTCAGTTTTCGGTAATCGACGCAAACACGTATGCCTCCATCTCTTTTTGGAACCATTACAACTGGCGATGCCCAAGCAGATTCACATTCTTCCACTATTCCCAAATCGAGCATACGGTCAACTTCTGCCTTTAACTCTTTAGTCTTCGCGAAGGATAGTCGATAAGCAGGCGAAAATATTGGAGATTTACTACCAGTGTTAATGGCGTGTTCCATAAAGGGTGTTGGTTCACAAATTTCTCCAAAAATTTCCCAATGGGTTTTCAAAAGTTGGTCCAATTTTGACTTTTCTTCATAATTTAGACAATGTCCGTCCGAAGGCTTTAAAATAGTGAAATCCGCCATAAATAGAGGGGTGAAAATTGAGTCTAGATACTCGTCATTTTGTGATTTAACACGAAAAAGTTCAGCTTTGTTGCTACGCTCTGGAGTATCTTGTTCGTGCAGAGGTAGACAATCTTTAAAAATAGCTTGAATAGAATGTGGAGAATAGTCATTTCCGGTAATTTCCGGTCCAAAATCCTCAAATTCAGACATGTAGACTTCACGGTGGTACTTCTTTTCCACATGTACTTCATCTCCATGTTTCCTTTTCACAGCATCCGACGTTGATGCAGGCATCACTTTTGGGATAGGCTTTATGTTTCGATTGGCCACTTTAATCGTCTCGAGCAGATTCAAATTTAATGGCAAACAGTCTGGAAAATCGAAATGGCTATTTGGATCATCTTCAAAACACCAATATCCTTGGCCCATATTCATAATAATAGCTGCTTGCTCAAGAAAATCTGCTCCCAGCAATGTTCGATTATTGGCGGCATTTGGCAAAATAACGAATTGTATATTTAATGATCTGCCACCAATAAATATTTTGCAAATAGTGGACAGACATTCTTGCACTGATCTGCTGCCGTCTGCTAAAGATATTTCCATTCGCACCTTATTGTATATGCAACCATGGAAATCCATTACCTTCTTTAGATTGGCACTAGCGATACTGGTACGAGCTCCTGTGTCCATATATGCCTGACCTGGTACACCGAACATCTGAATATTCGCCAGTGGAATCTCTCTTCCAACTGTACGAAGTGACATATTATTAAAACCAACATGTCCTTCAGCATGTCCTTTATTTTTGTTTCCGCTGCAGTTGGGACAATTTGCTCGAACAAATCCTGGAGCATTACAACCATAACATGCCAATTTCGGTTTTTCCGTATTGGTTTGAGCAATATAATTGGCTTGTTGCCTAGCTTCGGATTCAATTTTCTCCTTCTTAAAGCAATTGTCTCTAGTATGACCCTTTTTGCGACAATACGTGCATCGAATTGGACCACCGGCAGCTACATTCTCAGTGTTCACAACCTTGCCACGCTCACCTAGGGAATCTTCAGCTTCTCGTGCATCATTGAGTAATTCGTCGAAATTTGCCACTTTATGCCGAAAAACTCGATCACGAATTTGGACGTGAAGCATTCCAAACAGGATGTCAATTTGGTCACTTTCAGACGGAGCTTTTGGAAGTTTTGCAAATAATGCTCTCTTCTTCCTAATGAAAACATCAGTGGCTTCGTTTTTCTGCTGCTTTCCATCAAAAATTTCAGCATATATGCGCCATGCTGGCTTTGCTGGACAAAAGGCGTCACGAAGCATCTTCACTACATCCTCAAATTTCTTCGCTTTAGATTTTACACCACTCCACCACTCAGAAGCGTCGCCTAACAATAACATCGGCATGCTGTTGATCGCATCCTGATCACCTATATTTTCCACCGTTTTAAACGTAGTGATAGCTGAGATGAATTCCTCCAGCTTAGTGGAATCTTTTTCTCCATTATACCTAGCCGTGCAGTGAGTAAACGTGCCAACTTTAACATTAGCTGCAGCTACGGCTTTAACCAGCTTCTCAAACTGCTCGGTTGTTAGAGATGTACTCGTCATTGTTTGTAAACGTGGACTTTTTCTTCTTGGGGTTACAGGAATTTCCATACAAATTAATTGGGTTGAATTATGTTTGTTGGGCGCCAATTATGTAGCGGGTTTTAGTGTGTGTCTTTGAATATTTTCCAATTAAAATGAAACACACCAAGGTTTTCTACATAAAACGTTATAATATTTTATTAAAGCAATAATCTTACATTGTTGACAATTATTCCATATGCCTCAGACATGAATACAAGGGACTGCCATCGCTTTCACCAAGTATTCCATGTAATTAGCTTTGGAAGAATAAGTCAACCGGCCACATTATCATGTTTCCAAGAAGACTTACTTCTTACCGTATGGATTGTCTATAAGAGAATCAAGGTCTGTTGTGTAAAACCATTGTCCTTTTATAGCGATCCAAACAAAGCTTTCAAAAGTATTGATCGAATATAATTCAAATTAACTCAATATCTTAACTGACAAACAAAAGCTTTTCTTTACGTTAGCAAACTAAAGGATAAAAGAGACAACATAAACAACATTAAACTAACACTCAATCAGTGATCAATAGTCACTCAATAACTGTTGCGTTTGTTCGTTCACTCAATTTGTTTTGAATATTCGTTACAAACAATAAATATTTACGCAGTGCAAAGGTTCAAAGTCTAAACTAAATAATGTTGCACAGTGAATCAAAACAAAACAACAAGGATTAACGATAGGATAATAATATAATAATGACTTATACTAATGTTTTTTTCTTCTTATGAATATTTTATGGAGAAATAATAAAATATCTTGCTACATGGTGTGCAAGTCTGCCTAACTATGCTACATATACACTTCGCTTCTTGTTAAACTCTCCATTAGGGAGAAAAAACACTAACAACAATACGAATACTCATCGTGCCCTTATTCTAATTTCTTTTGTTGATCTCAAACCTACCAACAACTAATACATCACATCAACTCTCCTTGTTTGTTCGTATAAATATAACAACAATAACATCCTTTTTATAGCGTCTGTTTGTTAACATTCGATCCACCAACAAATTATTTCTCTTCACCACTATTACTGTTCAATCGTTCTTTCCCCCATTCACTGTTGGTTCATTCTCGTTGTGTTGTTGATCGTGTGATATCAACAACAAATATCACTCTCGCATTCCAGCCGCTCACAATGAGCCGACTAACAAACAAACGTACCAACAAGCTCTTGCTCTCCCCACACATCTCTGTTGGTTCGTTGTCGTTGGTGTGTTTGTAGTGCGTTAGCCGCTCACTCAACACTGCTTGTGTTTTATTCCCTTTTGTGCGGTATTCGTTGTTCACCACTGCACAGTGGGTCCGTATGAAAAATAGTAGATTTTTATAAATAATTTTTTAAAAAATATTTAATAAAAAATTGTTGTTATATTTGTTGGTCTACAGTAGAATTTTGGACTTTTTGACGAAAAGTGTCCCACTTTCGGCATTTCACAAGCGCATACAAAGCATTAATTTGTTAATTAAAAACTCTTTTTGGGAAATTTTTATTGAAATTGTTGTAATTTTTTGCGACAAAATAGATATTTACTTTGACAACAAAAATTATTTGTCTGTATAATTATAGCATAATTTGAAATTTCGTGCACCCTACTGTCGGTAATTGCGATTTTTAAATGATTTTCGTAAATTTTTCTTCTTTTTTTGGAAATTCCACAAAAATTGTTGTTTTTAGTTGTTCCTATCGACTATATTTCCTCTTTTTTCATCGATCCTTTTGCAAATTCGACTGTGTGTAGATTTGTTGGGCTTTTTTGCTTCACAGCGTTTACCTAAACTAACTGTAGCTTTGTGGGAACAGAGTATTAAAGATAAATCTTCGCTATCGTCGTGGGAAGACTTAAACAAATTTCTTACTGAAAGGATTCAAACTTTAGCTTGTTTACGAGACATGAGAGGTTCTCCTTCTAGTCCAATTTCAAAAAGTAAAATCAAATCCCATGTAGCTACTTCTGCGGTTAAACATAGATCAAATTCATGCATTCTTTGTCTAAATGAATCCCATACATTACGCTCATGTCCAAAATTTAGAACTCTTTCGTCTGAAAAAAGATTTGAAGCGGCTAAAAACAGGGTTGTGGGTTAAATTGTCTCTCTGTAGGACATTCCGTCAAGAATTGTGCCAGTAGTAATAACTGTAATATTTGTAAAATTCGCCATCATACTTTGTTGCATAGGCCTACTTCTCCTCCTCAATCATCTGGGATTGGTTCTCCTCTATCGTCTAGGTCTTCGAATCCTATAGCGACAAATGTTGTCAATCCTCCACAAGTAGATGGCAATGTGGCATCAAATTCTACTGGCACTAGTCCTAGAGTATTAAATAGTCAGGTGTTTCATACCTCCCAAACTTCCAACTTATGCCACTTCCAAGAAAAATTGTTCAATTCGCATCGATTCTCGCTTAGATTCGTCTTTATTTGTTGATGCCATTGCTTTCGTTCTTCCAAAAATATCTGGAAATCTTCCTTCAGTGCCACTTAGTTGTACTCTTACTTATTGCTTGCCCAATCTTCCTTTAGCCGATGCCCACCTCTTCAATTGTAGACCTGTAGATTTGTTGTTAGGGGCAGATTTGTATCCACAGATCTTGAAGGAAGAGACGCATCGAAGTGTTTTGTGTTCCCTCTTAGCCCAAAACACGATATTCGGCTGGATTCTGACTGGTCCTATGCCTTCGTCCTCAGTCCAGGTCTTTAGGACTGCGTTGGATTTTGCTGAGGATGAATCTCGCCACAGAACACTACTCCGACTTTGGAGACTTACATATGTTCCCAAATTGAAGCATCCTTCGCCGTCGGACATGTTCTGTGAGGGGAATTATCGTCGTTGCGTCCGATCAAAATTCATCTAATTTTCGTAAATCTCGCTTACCTAGATTTCGTTGCTAGATCAGTCTTTCCTTGCTTTCGAACAGTTCACTCCTCCTCAAAGATCTCAGTCTCTATCGCTGTCATAGATTGAACGTCAAGCATTTATCGTGGCGTTTTCTTGCCAATTTGTTTGGCTTCTTGCAGAATTCGTTCACGTGATTTCCCTTCATGATGGAAATATATATATATATATATATATTTCGTAGCCTTTGTATCGAATATTTGGTTCTCTATAATTGTATTTCGTTGGTTATCCATCGTCTCCGTACTCTAGTTATGTCTGCCTTTCCTCGGGGAAAAACTTACTCGAGCCCTTTGATATGAAGTTGTTTACGAATTCAGCGTGTCGTATCGTCAAAGGTTTGTATATGTCTTCGTCTGCTTTTCAATTAAAGCAGTTTCTTAGAAGTCATTCCTTCATTTTGACATCTCTTTCTCATTTTGGGTTGTCGCGTTTGTTATATGACAGAATTTGTTTACTTTCTTACTTGCTTAACTTCTGGATCTCTTTTTGCGAAATTTTTATTGAAATTGTTGTAATTTTTTGCGACAAAATAGATATTTACTTTGACAACAAAAATTATTTGTCTGTATAATTATAGCATAATTTGAAATTTCGTGCACCCTACTGTCGGTAATTGCGATTTTTAAATTATTTTCGTAAATTTTTCTTCTTTTTTTTGGAAATTCCACAAAAATTGTTGTTTTTAGTTGTTCCTATCGACTATATTTCCTCTTTTTTCATCGATCCTTTTGCAAATTCGACTGTGTGTAGATTTGTTGGGCTTTTTTGCTTCACAGCGTTTACCTAAACTAACTGTAGCTTTGTGGGAACAGAGTATTAAAGATAAATCTTCGCTATCGTCGTGGGAAGACTTAAACAAATTTCTTACTGAAAGGATTCAAACTTTAGCTTGTTTACGAGACATGAGAGGTTCTCCTTCTAGTCCAATTTCAAAAAGTAAAATCAAATCCCATGTAGCTACTTCTGCGGTTAAACATAGATCAAATTCATGCATTCTTTGTCTAAATGAATCCCATACATTACGCTCATGTCCAAAATTTAGAACTCTTTCGTCTGAAAAAAGATTTGAAGCGGCTAAAAACAGGGTTGTGGGTTAAATTGTCTCTCTGTAGGACATTCCGTCAAGAATTGTGCCAGTAGTAATAACTGTAATATTTGTAAAATTCGCCATCATACTTTGTTGCATAGGCCTACTTCTCCTCCTCAATCATCTGGGATTGGTTCTCCTCTAGTGTTGGTTCTCCTCTATCGTCTAGGTCTTCGAATCCTATAACGACAAATGTTGTCAATCCTCCACAAGTAGATGGCAATGTGGCATCAAATTCTACTGGCACTAGTCCTAGAGTATTAAATAGTCAGGTGTTTCATACCTCCCAAACTTCCAACTTATGCCACTTCCAAGAAAAATTGTTCAATTCGCATCGATTATCTCTTAGATTCGTCTTTATTTGTTGATGCCATTGCTTTCGTTCTTCCAAAAATATCTGGAAATCTTCCCTCAGTGCCACTTAGTTGTACTCTTACTTATTGCTTGCCCAATCTTCCTTTAGCCGATGCCCACCTCTTCAATTGTAGACCTGTAGATTTGTTGTTAGGGGCAGATTTGTATCCACAGATCTTGAAGGAAGAGACGCATCGAAGTGTTTTGTGTTCCCTCTTAGCCCAAAACACGATATTCGGCTGGATTCTGACTGGTCCTATGCCTTCGTCCTCAGTCCAGGTCTTTAGGACTGCGTTGGATTTTGCTGAGGATGAATCTCGCCACAGAACACTACTCCGACTTTGGAGACTTACATATGTTCCCAAATTGAAGCATCCTTCGCCGTCGGACATGTTCTGTGAGGGGAATTATCGTCGTTGCGTCCGATCAAAATTCATCTAATTTTCGTAAATCTCGCTTACCTAGATTTCGTTGCTAGATCAGTCTTTCCTTGCTTTCGAACAGTTCACTCCTCCTCAAAGATCTCAGTCTCTATCGCTGTAATAGATTGAACGTCAAGCATTTATCGTGGCGTTTTCTTGCCAATTTGTTTGGCTTCTTGCAGAATTCGTTCACGTGATTTCCCTTCATGATGGAAATATATATATATATATATATATATATTTCGTAGCCTTTGTATCGAATATTTGGTTCTCTATAATTGTATTTCGTTGGTTATCCATCGTCTCCGTACTCTAGTTATGTCTGCCTTTCCTCGGGGAAAAACTTACTCGAGCCCTTTGATATGAAGTTGTTTACGAATTCAGCGTGTCGTATCGTCAAAGGTTTGTATATGTCTTCGTCTGCTTTTCAATTAAAGCAGTTTCTTAGAAGTCATTCCTTCATTTTGACATCTCTTTCTCATTTTGGGTTGTCGCGTTTGTTATATGACAGAATTTGTTTACTTTCTTACTTGCTTAACTTCTGGATCCCTTTCGATACTGTTCAACTTACATCGGGCCATCTATCTAGTCGTTCTTCCTCGTTCGCCACAGTATCCAATAATAGTCGATGTCCTTCTAAGCCTTATCAATAGACTTCTCTAGTTAAAATTTGTAATATTTACTTCAATTCCACAATAGAAAAAAATCTAAATTTTCTTAGCTAATATACAATTTCAATAACTCGTTGTGCTCTGTCATGAGCAATCACTTAGGTCCAACAAGGAATTGTTCGTCGACCAGAGACTAAATTAGTTGTAAATAGTAAAGAATAACTTCATCGTACATTCTTTTTGTCAAAATAGTTGAAAAATAATTAATCTCAAATTGAATTATATCCACTCCTGCTCAATAAAACTGAACTACTATACCTATCGATGCATTTAATTCACAATGCAATTACTAACCCTATTTTAAGTCGCGCACTAATCTAATATCGGTTGCCACGCAGCTAGCGCAGCAAGGTGGGCGGCAATGTTTATACATTGTTTTCCCTTCTACAGCATTACAATTAATCAGTTTAATTGGCCGCTCTTTGGAGCCCAATGGGGAAATCTTCTCTGCATATCTTCCAGGATCCTCATTCACCTAGTTCGGATTGTAGGGGAGAGTTTCGCTCTCTTCTACTATATCTCCTGGAAGCAACATTCGCTTAGTTCGGATGCAGAGTGGCGCTTTCCAATGCTGTGGTCGTAGTTGTTGATCACGGCCTTGCTGTAGCTTTCTTGTCCATCGCAACATCACTTGCGTTCGTAGAGTAAACACTTGCTTTCTAACTCTCGTTGAATAAACATCTCTCGCAACCCACTCACTTTACAATCAAGATTGAAACACATGTCCATAATTTTTTAATAATAAGTCTCTTAGATATTATAAAAGTGGTAAAAGAATGGATACATAATGGAAAATAATATATATGATTAAAACCAGTGAGCGGAGCAGTATAGTCGGACGGGGCCGACCATATGATACCCTACACAACATCCACGGAAATGTTACTTTGTGTGGTTCTTTATTCTGAGCTTGGGCAATATTTCGCGATATTTGGATTTACTAATATCCAGTACAGCCCTTCTAATTACTCGTCCAGATTCCCTTCACCATGTGTTGTTTTGTGATGTACGGGGCCTACAGATCGACTCAAAAAAAAAAACACAACAAAATTACAAAAATTCCACTGCTACCCATTACTATTATCTGATCATCACCGAAAATTATAGGCGTTATCCTTGACCACACCTGGACCCTCATGGAAAATTTCAAAGCGATCCGCGCTATATTTCCGCCTCTAGTGAGGTAATGTGTTACTAAATAATATGTAAGTACGTAAGCAACTGTAAATATTTAAGTGCAACTCCCACATCCGAGTACATACTACAATGTAATTGGTATCAATTTAAAGGCCATCCACTCCTCTTACATATGCTATCAACTTCTCGGTTCTATGTCCTTCAGGAGTAAATATATAGGCCATAGAATACATTTTTTTTCATTTTTCACACAAAAGTCAGGGTCCATTTGACCCGCTAAATATTGACCGATCTTTACCAAAACAGGCATGCATATTCTTTGGCCCGATCTTCTTCTCCATGTAAAAATTCGCGATGTTTGGGCCATAATTGCGGCCTCTAGAGCGACCAGAAAAACCGACAAAAATAAAGTTTTTTGTCCATTTCATCCTCTAAATATTAACCGATCTTTACCAAAAACAATAGGGGTCTTCATTGACCAGAACCCATTCTACATGCAAAATTTCACGAAGATTGGTCCATAACTGTGGCCTGTATCGTGTTTACAAATTATAATGGACAGACGGACGGAGGACAAACATGTCTAGATCGGCTCAGCTAGTCGAGATATGACGATCGGTATACTTAAAGGTGGGTCTAGGACCAATATTTCGCGGCGTTACATACTCTTGGGGCTACACAAAGCTATAATACCCTGACAACATAGTTGTGTAGGGTATAAACATGAGTTGAAATAAATTAAAAAAATGATTGAACTACAATAAAAAAAGGTTTCTATTACAATTGTTAACAAAAAGAACGAGTAGTAAATCAAATAAATTGAATGTATGATCAAACCCAACTTTTTCAATTATTAAAAATGTTGTAGAAGCCGTTTTTTGAAATTACTTATATTGTTGATGCATTGCAAATCGGATGGTAAATGTAAAATTTTCTCTCAGAAACCAGGCTCTTTCGACGAAAGGGTATAATTATTCTTCCCCTATGTGATCTTGCAAATGTAATACGTTGGTTTTCGTTTGAGAATAGTTTTATGAAGGAGTTGTAGAGATTTGATTTTAAGAAGTGAGTCGAAATTTACTCCATACAGGGATTTAGAATACTGTGAGACATTTTGTCTGTTACTTAGGGCATACAAGTAGTATCGTGTTATGCTATTAAATGCGACATTCAATTTGTGACGACAGAGAGAATCACAATTGTCAAACAGCTCACACCCATACAATGAGCTTGGAACTAGGAAGGTTTTGGCCAGCAGACAGCGAATATTTGGAGGTGTGTATGAATGTGTTAGCCACAGAGCCCTTAATTTTGAGTAGGCTTGTCCTACGACAGCATTGATATGGTTGTTCCAGCTTAATGATTTGTTGAAAATTACTCCAAGATTTTTGGCGCTGGATACCAGCTCGATTTTTTCATTGTTGACAAGAATGTCAATATGCTGCAATGATATTTTTCTGTTTTTGTGAATGATCAAGCATTTTGATTTAAGCGGATTCAATAATAGGCCATTAGCTTTAGCCCACTCGCATAATCTAGAGAGATCCTGATTAAGAATTTCTACACACTGATTTATATTGTTTAGGGAGCTACTCAAAAATACTTGCACATCATCTGCGTACATGTGTGCTTGACTATGGTGAAGTTGATCAGCAAAATCGTTCGCGTATAAAAAGAAGAGGAGCTGACCTATGATGGATGCTTGGGGGACTCCAGTTTTACAGCCAAAGGTTTAGAGATCAAGGTTCCAGTGTAAGCTGACTGAGATCTATTTGAAAGATAGGACGAAATTAGTTTTGTGGAAGTTGTGGAAAAATTAAAAAAAAAACGACGAAGTTTGAAGCACAAGTTTTGATGGTCGACGGTGTCAAATGCTTTTGAGTGATCTAGCAAAACAAGAAAACATATCTTATTTTCGTCAATCTCGCACCTTATAGACTCTGAAACTTCTATTAGAGCAGTGGTGCAACTGTCAAGATAGACCAAATGTCATAGGAAGAATTTTCCGCGAAAAAAACGAATACACTAGAATTTTGGTTACAAAATAAATAACAAGACTCGTAAACCGCAAATAGGTTGTTGAAGGAAAGATTATGAGAAAAAATCTAAAAAGTGGAGAAGAGGAAATGGCGGGCTTGGGTTTCCCTTAGAATATGAACCACCAAAAATTTATTTTTTTCAACATTGATTAAAAATAAAAAATGACATATGAAGAAATGTTGTTCAGTATATCCAGGGTTTACTATAATCGTGTTCGACTGTAGTAAGCATGGTTTTATCTCACTTGTATAGATTAATAACATTAAAGAGTAAAAATGGGTACTGAATTAATTGTTATTAATGCATTCTGCAAAAACATACAACATTATTCCTTTAAAAATCTGATCGCGGGTTGAAATTTTTTTAACACACTAACCTAATAGTTTTCAACCGATTGTTGTGCTTAAGAAAGCTAATGAAATTATCCGAGAAAGGATTAGCTTTGTTCGTTATATGTGTAGTTGCTTATAACCGTTGTTCGTTATATCCGGTTTCTACTGTGGAAATCTGCGTTTTCTCTTTTAATTTTTGCCTCAAAAACAGGACTATAAGTATGCGAAAAGTACTTAAATGAACTAAATTTAGTACAATTTCGTAGCATGATAAAAACTTGAAATTTGGAATGCGAATAAGGGTTGAGATGTAGGGTCTATTTAAGAAATGGTTTTGAATGCATGAACTCATGTATACGAAAAGTACTATATGGTACTATATTTGGTACAAATTAAATTTGGAGATACAAATCGAGCTGGAATCGTGAAATTTGAAATTAACATTACCGTCGGAGTGTAGGATTGGGATATGAACGTAGTTTTGGTACTTTGTTACTTATCTGTACGAAAAGTACTAA
Organism: Musca vetustissima; assembly: GCF_032173495.1. NCBI lineage: Eukaryota > Metazoa > Arthropoda > Insecta > Diptera > Muscidae > Musca > Musca vetustissima. Next base: position 269,583 of record NW_026881581.1, on the reverse strand, counting down.
ATCGTACTATAATCGGTACAGTTTGGATTTGGGTGAACAATGAAATTTGGAGTCAGGATCACTGTAGGGGTGTGCGATTGGGGTCAGGTTTCAGTTTAAGAAATTAATACTTATGAGTACTAAATTTGGTACAATTTGAATTTTAGGTGAACCAATAGAGCACAATAGAGCTAGAATCATAAAATTTGGAGTCAGGATCACTGTTGAGGTGTAAGATTGAGGTATGTAAAAGTTTTAAAAAATTTTACTAATGTAGACTAAATTTGGTACAATTTGAATTGTGACTGAACCGATAGAGTTGGAATCCTGAAACTTGGATTTGGGATCACTACGGGGGTGTATGGTTGGGGCATGTAAGAAGTTTTAGAAATGTTTACTAAGTGTACTAAATTGGTTACAATCTAAATTGTGGGTGAAGCGATAGAGTTGGAATCCTGAAAATTTTATTTAGGATCACTGTGAAGGTATAGGATTTGGGTATGTAGGATGGTTTGAAAATTGGTACTACTATGTACTAAATTTAGTACAATTTGAATTGTAGGTGAAGCGATAGAGTTGGAATGCTGTGTAGTTGTTTGCCTATAATATTCTCAAACAGATAAAACAGTTACTGGCGGGAATATCATAAGTACTTATTGTATTCTGTTGATCATTAGAAATGTATTGTGAAGTCAGTTGTAGGTAAACAGAGGCAAACATTGATGTTTTGTTTTGTATGCACTTAATGCCACACATATAAAAATTGCATATTTAACAGTTGTATGTTGTGCAAACTCCTATTTATTATTAAATATAAAGTCAGGTACCTTAGGTAAAAAATCAGTTCTTTAAACGCAAACTCTAATTATAAGCACCTTTTGATAAAAAATAACATTTGTACAGGTTTTATTGTCTCTAAAATTATAAACAATATTTCGATAATTCCAAAACATATTTAACATTATTCTCTTTTGCTATTTATCTTGTATTTACCAAAATGTTCATTTTTTAATATTGTTAACATTTTAATATAATTATAATAAAAGGGCACGTGCCACAGTTGATACTTTTTAATCGCTGCTTGTCTCACTAGATTATCGATTGCACCACCAATATTGCGAATATATTTGTTGTACAACGAGTATCTGAGGGTACGAACAAGTAAATCATAACAAAATTCAAAATATGTTTGGAACTGTTTATCTTTTGACGAGTAGAGAGAGTTCATCAATACAGAGCATAACAGAACTGTTATACTCGTTCTCTCATGTGCACCAGTAGTAACAGATAAGTTTTTGGTGTATTTGGTTTTACAATACTTTGCACGTCTTTAATGCAGTTTTCTGTGAAAATAAAGTAATATGTTGATACATGTTTAAATATTACCCACATTCGCTAACGAAGTAGCGGGCATAAGCTAGTTTAATATATTTTTTCGACGCGAACGACAAAATTAGCACCTCGCACTAATTTTTTGTTAACCAAATAAGACTCCTATTGTTTTTGGTAATGATCGATTAATATTTATGGCAACAATATCACAAAATATTACAAAGGAATAGAATGACAAAATTTGAATCTTACGGGGTAAATGTTCATTCTAGGAAAACATGATTCGCCCCGTCCGACTATACTGTACCGCTCACTGGTTTTTATATATTTTATTGGAAACGGATAAATAAAAATTAAGAAAAAATAGAAGTTTATAATGTTAATAAGTATAATTTCATGTAATTATATAATTAAAGTAATCTCATTTTAAAATTTCTGTAACATGTGCGTGACGGATAAAAATTGTTTCGGAGCTCTGATCTGTATTTAAAACAGTGTTCGCAAAAAAAAAAAAACACAAACACTAAAAATTTTTTGGCGTTAGTGTTCCGGTACACAAACAATAAAAATATTTTTAGTCTTACTATACCGGAGTACAACGAAATTCGTAGTGTTCCACATTTTGATACACTAACAACGTTGGGTACCGCAGTCGGAACACTCAAAATCGTAGTGTACCGCTGTCGGTGTACTAAAAATCGTAGTGTACCGTTGTCCGAGCACTAAAGATCGTAAGGTTCCACTGGCCGGAACGATAAAAATCGTAGTGTTCCTCTGGCCGGAACATTAAAAATCGTAGTGTTCCACTTATCGGAAAACTAAAAATCGTCTAGACTTGGTAAAGATAACAGGTTGTGTAAAATTTGGTTCAAATGGGGCATTCTATTCGCCTAATATTGAACTTATAAATATTGAATATGTTGACCATTTGTGTGGGAGGTACCACACAATGGGTTGTGCAAAGTTTCGTTCAAATCGGACATCCATTCGCTGATATTGGATTTATAAATATTGAAATTTTCGACCCCTTTGTGGGAGAGGTACCAGAGGGAGTGGGCCAATGGCTCCCATCTTCAAACTTGATTTATTCTTGGTTATGATAATAGGTTGCGCAAAGTTTGGTTCAAATTGGACATTCCAATCGCCTGATATTGGATTTATAAATACTGAAAATTTCGATCATTTGAGGGGCAGGTATCAGAAGGAGTGGACCAATGGGTCCCATTTTCAAACTTGATCTGGGCTTGGTAAAGATAATAGGTTGTGCCAAATTTGGTTCAAATCGGGTATTCCATTCGCCCGATATTGAATTCATAAATATTTAAAATGTTGACCATTTGTGGGGGAGGTACCAGAAGGAGTAGACCAATGGGTCCCATATTCAAATCTGATCTAGGCTTGGTAAAGGTAATAGGTTGTGCAAAGTTTGGTTCAAATCGGGCATTCCATTAGCCTGATATTGGATTTATAAATATTGAAAATGTGGACCCTCCGTTGGGACGTACCAGAAGGAGTGGGCCAATGGGTCCCATCTTCAAACTTGATCTAGTTTGGTATAGATAATAGGTTGTACAAAGCTTCGTTAAAATCGGATAGTCTGTTTGAATGTTATTATATAATTAATTTTTAGCACGATTTTGACCATGTTGTGGGGGAGGAAGAAGAAGGAGTAAACCGATAATCCCCATCTTCGAACATAAACTAAGTTTAAGTTTATTAAAAAGTTTTAAGTTTATTAAAAACAATTTCATATATTTATTTAAATTAAAAAATATATATTTACTTAAATTAAACAATAATATATTATTTATTTTAATTCAAATGCTTTGAAAGCTTATTGTAATGAAAACCAGTAAGGAAAACTGTAAAGTCGGACGAGTCCAACTATATGATACCCTTCACTACTTTGGATATATTCAACAGATGTATCTTAACAAACGTCGCATTTTTGAATGACCATAAAATGAAATTATATCCATAAACATGCCATTCTGCAATCCATACTAAATTTTTCATTTCGTCAGATATAGAGAGGAAAATATTATTTAAATCAATTTAAACCTGAAGAGTTTGGTGCACCATTTGCTTAAAATCGGACGAAAATATATATAAAAGCTATATCGAAATCTAAACCGATTTCATCGAAATTTTTTCACAGGTTAGGTTATACTAATTTCAGTATGTTTTGTGTGTATCGGTCGCATTTTGAGTTATTGGTGCATCATTTATCGGGAGAAAATATATATGGGATATATCCAAGTCTAAACCAATTTCAAAACAAAAAAATCCATACGCTAGGTTAATTTAACATCAGTGCGTTGTGCACAATTTTGTGTTTATCGCCCTAACTTTAGGTCTTTGGTGCACCATTTACATAAAATCGGACGAGATTATATATGGGAGCTATATCTGAATCGGAACCGATGTTCACGAAACTTAACACACATCATTCTAGACTAAATTCATTACGCTGTGCCAAATTTTGTGCAAATCCTAAGATATATAGGGTATTTGGTGCACCATTTACATGAAATCGATCGAAAAAAAATATATGTGGGAGCTATATCTACATCTGAACCAATTTTTACGAAACTTAGCACACATCATTCTAGGCTTACTTCAGTACGCTGCGCCAAATTGCGTGCAAATCGAAAGATATATAGGGACTTTCGTGCATTTACCTTCAATCGGACGAAATTATATATGGGAGCTATATCTAAATCTGAACCGATCCCAATTTCAATAGGTTTCGTCCTTGGGCCAAATAAGTGAATCATCCAAATCGGATCAATGTACAGGTCGCATACTTTGTTCACAAAAATACATGGACGGACAGGCGAACGGACAGACGTGCATAAATCGACTCAGAAAGTGATTCTATGCATATTCTCAAAATGAACCATGTGTCTATCCCGTTTCCTTTTGCCTGTTACAAACATATGCACAAAGACATAATACCCTGTACCACAGTATAGTGAAGGGTATAAAAATAAAGTATGAGATCCATTTTAAGCCTTTGGAGGATTAAATCAAATGTGAATTGTCCACAATTTTTATGGAATTTACAACAAACGATTATATATTTTTTTTAAATGAGTTTTATTCAATTTTGATTTCTGTACAAAATGCTCTTATTATTTCAGTGGAATGTGTAATTTCTTTTAAAGTAACTTTGGGTTGTTTCCAATGAAAAACTTCAACAGATTTGTCCGAAACCACATCGTCCAAAATATCCGCATCATTTAACATTCCATAGCAAATCCGTCATCGTCATCACAATGCTGATATTCTAAGAAAAAACGGCTAATAATCTATACAATGTTAGTTTTGCATGCACAGAAAATGTGGTCATTAAACGAAAATGGACTATAGGCGAAGTGGACTAAAGAATAAATAATTTTATGAATTTGAAAAGAAATTGTCAGTAAATAGTACTATTTTCGCTTACATCCGTTTTTGGCCTTTAAGCATAATAAGTATATAAACGAAAAATACTGTAGTATAAATTCGCGTATAGTCCACAATAACTGTATATTTTTCAGAAAATAAAGTTACAGCTGTGTACCCCATTATACAAAATTTGAGATTGCGTTGTGTAAAAATGCGGAGGAGTGTATATATTAAAATCATTATTTTTAAATTTACATTTTTTATGTTCTTCTTACAGATCTTTCAAATTACTTAGTAATAAATTCAAACGAATGCAACAATTGTGGCAGTGGTGTGACAAGTGAGAATAAGGGGAACCAGGATCCGAATTGTGTGGAAGAAAATAATATTGGTGATACTCATATTAAGGAATCGGACAATGAAGTAAATATTACACCAAACAGCTGTCAAAAGCAAGACGAAGAAATAGTGGAAACCCAATTAGAGGGAATCTCACCTCAAGATCAATGTAAACACAATATGACAATTACACAATTTTGTGAAAAAACAGTTTCACCATATGATGACACTAATGAAAACAGTCATTCGAAAGAACCTAAATCATTGAATGTAGCCAACAAAGCATCTAATATTCCTACTACAGGAAATGTGAACGAAATAACTCCATTGGAAACATCCAATTCAAGCGAATCGACGTACGATAATGGGTTATATAAAATTAATCGGGATTTGAATGTTAGTAATGAAGGATGGGAAGACAAGACAAACCACGAAGAAGACAAGAACAATTCGGCAGATAATATTGATGAGAATAGTAAAAACTTTTCAGATATTAAAAATGTTTTCAATAACAATGTTGGAAAAGGAAATACATCTCTATCAGACGAATACAAAGAAAAAGATGCACATTACGTCGAAGTTGATACCGAGATCCAATGTGGATCCTGGAATGGAATAAATAGAAAAAATGTTTTCATTGATAAGAAGATTGAAGGTGCAGAATCAATGGGGTCAATGAATGAAAGTACTAAAAATGAAAATATAAGGAAATGTGATAATAAAGAAGAACCAAACCTAGAGACAAAATCAGAAAATGCAGACGACGTTGAGAGCGGAAATAGCGTGCTATTTGGTGAACATGAGCGTGAAAAAGAAGAAAAAAACGGTAGTATGGATTGCGGCACGTCGACGAAGTCAATAATCAACAAAAACGATTTACGAACAAATAAACTTAATAGACACCCAATGGCCACTATATTACACACTACTGAAGAAATATCATTCACAATAGATTCGCCGATACAAAATGAAATCAAATCATATAATCTTGAAAATCCAATTAATCAAACTAATGTTGATTCCGTTATGTCAAAGGAAGATTCAACGCTACAGAAAACTATTGCGGGAGAAAAAGAACCAACCACCCGAGAACCAGAGTTAATAAATAACGAAAGTTGTCTGCCTAATAAAACGGACGATGTCTTAAATTGTTCCAAAATTGAAGAAAAGCCAGAACATCTTCAAATGACGGAAGTCGAGATAAAAGAAATACAAACTAAAACCCATGAACAATCCCCTGATATTGACAGGGAAATTAATAGTGAGCTTGAAAATCAACATATTAGCGATACGAATAAGGACTTAAACAATTTGAATGTAAATGCAAAAGCGGAAAAAATGTCTGAAACAGAAGATTTCAAACATGAAACACTACGTGTAATTGACAATTTAGGTGGGGAAACAACTAATAATAAGTCACATAAAACAGAACATAGCATGAATGGGGAATTGAAATATAACCCCCACGAAAACCACAATCAAAATTCCCAGAATGAAGCAAATGCAAAAAACGCTAATAAAAGTGCTAACGCTAATAAAAACATCTCAGATTCTGAGGTAACAGACATTGAGCATCAAAGCTCTCTAAACTTCGTGAAGAAAACTCCATATTCAAACCCAACTATATCTGTAATAACTGGGAACTTCGGTAATGCGGAGATAAATGAAAAATCACAAAACGTAAAGGAAATGGAATTAGAACATCAATACACTGAAATATCCCAGAAAACAATTGAATTAGGTAATTCAATTCCTATAGAACAAATAACATCTGATAGTTTGAAGGAACTACCGAATATAGACATTAATATCGAAGAGTCATCAGATATTGAAATGCATCAGCATTTAAATTTCGCTCAACAAGATAACAATTCAGATATCATTGAAGAAACGTGTGTAAAAGAAATAGAATTGACACATCAAATCTCTAACATTTCAAAAGAAACGATTGATTTAGATCAAATAAATCCAACAGAACCAATAAACATAGATATTAATATCGAAGAAACAACAGATACTGAAGTGCATCAGAATGTTAGAGACGATACTACTAACATCATCAAAGAAACTTGTACAAAGGAAATAGCTGATAACCCTGGCTTAGCTAAAGAATCAACAAACAGGGAGGAAAGTGAACTTGAGCAACAAAACTCTCAACCTCCCCAGACAGAAATGGAATTGAAACATCAAAATTTTAAACTTTTCCAAGAAAAGATTGATACATATCAAATAAATCCAACAAAACCAATAAAGTCGGAGTGCTTAAAGGGACTACCGAACATAGATATTAATATCGGAGAAGCACCAGATACTGAAATGCATCAGAATATAATATATGATGCTAGCAACATCGTTGAAAAAACTTGTACAAAAGAAATTGCTGATAATCATGACGTAATTAAAAAATCGGCAAATATGGGAGAAATAGAAATTGAACATCAAAAATCTCAACTTCCCCCAAAACCAATTGAATTATATAATGAATTAGAACGAATAATGTCCGAGGATTTGAAGGAAGATGATAATATTAAAGAAACACCAGACATTAAAATTATTCTGAAATCAACAGACACTGATGAAATAGAGTTGGAAAATCAAACAACCCAAAATTTGAATAAAATGATTGCATTAAATAATTTTAATCCTGTCGAATCAATATCTTCCGAGGATTTGAAAAAGCATCCGAACATAGATATAAGTATTCAAGAAACACCAAATATTGAAATGCATCAGAGTTTAAATTCCACTCAACAAGATGACAATATCAAAAACATCGCAAATAAAAAATTATCAAACATTGATGAACTAGAATTGGATAATGAAACCTCTCAAATTTCAGGAAAAACAACGGTATTAGATAACTTTACTCACGCAATGTCAATAACATCTAAGCATTTGAAAGAACAGCCGAATATGCAAATGACCATCCAAGAAACGCCTGATATTGAAATGCATCAGAGTTTAAATTCCACTGAACAAGATGACAGTATCAACAATATTGAAGAGAGTTTTTCAAAAGAGATTGCCGAAAATCGGGTCGCAAATAAAAAATTATCGAACATTGATGACATAGAATTGGATAATGAAACCTCACATATTTCAGAGACATCAATGAAATTAGATAACTACACTCAAGCAAAGCCAATAACGTCTGAGCATTTGAAAGGACAACCGAATATGGAAATTAACATCGGAGAAATGCATCAGAGTATAAATTCCCCTCAAAAAGATGACAGTATCAAAAACATTGAGGAGAGTTGTTCAAATGTGATTGACGATAATCGGGTCGAAAATAAAAAATTAAGAAACATTGATGATCTACAATTGGATGATGAAACCTCTCAAATTTCAGAGAAAACAATGGAATTAGATAACTCCACTCAAGCAAAGTCAATAACGACTGAGCATTTGAAACAACAACCGAATATGGAAATTAACATCGAAGAAATGCATCAGAGTTTAAATTCTACTCAACAAGATGACAGTATCAAAAACATTGAGGAGAGTTGTTCAAAAGAGATTGCCGATAATCGGGTCGCAAATAAAAAATTGACAAACATTGATGACCCAGAATTGGATAATGGAACCTCTCAAATTTCAGAGAAAACTATGGAATTAGATAGCTCCACTCAAGTGAAAGCAATAACGTCTGAAAATTTGAAAGGACAACCGAATATGGAAATTAACATCGAAGAAATGCATCAGAGTTTAAATTCCACTCAACAAGACGACAGTATCAAAAACATTGAAGAGAGTTGTTCAAATGAGATTGCCGATAATCGGGTCGAAAATAAAAAATTAAGAAACATTGATGATCTACAATTGGATGATGGAACCTCTCAAATTTCAGAGAAAACTATGGAATTAGATAACTCCACTCAAGCAAAGTCAATAACGACTGAGCATTTGAAACAACAACCGAATGTGGAAATTAACATCGAAAAAATGCATCAGAGTTTAAATTCCACTCAACAAGATGACAGTATCAAAAACATTGAAGAGAACTGTTCAAAAGAGATTGCAGACAATCGGGTCACAAATAAAAAATTAACAAAAGTTGATGAACTAGAATTGGATAATGAAACCTCTCAAATTTCCGAGAAAACAATGGAATTAGATAACTCCACACAAGTGAAACCAAGGGATTATAAGCATTTGAAAGAACAGTCGAATATTGAAATTAACAGTGAAGAAATGATTGACACAGAAAAACATCTGAATTTAAATTCGACCCAACAAGATGGTAATACTAAAATCCTAAACGAAATTGCCCCTAGTCAGAAGATAATTAAAAGAACGCCAAATATTGAGGAAATAGAATTAGAAAATCAAACCACTGATCTTTTACAGAAAACGATTGAATTAGATAATTCAATTCCAGCCGAGCCAACAACATCAGAGGATTTAAAAAAACTACCGAATATAGATATTAGTATTGAAAAAACATTAGATACTGAAATGCATGAGAATTTAAATATGACTCGACAAGATTCCACCACCAACATCGTTGGAGAAACTTGTATAAAAGAAATTGCTGATAATGAAGAAGATTTTAAACATTTGACAGGCATGGAGGAAACAGAACTGAAACATCAAAACACTCAACTTTCTCAAAAAACGGATGAATCAGATCCATCGATTCCAGCAGGATCAATAATGTCCGATGATTTGAAGGACTTACCTAATATCAATATGCATATTGCAGAAACAGAAGCTATTGAAATGCACCAGAATTTAAATTCCACTCAAGAAAATGACAATTCTATGGTCATTAAAGAAAAATGTACAAAAGAGATTGCTGAAAATCATATGGTAGTTAAGAGGTTAACAAACATTGATAACCCAGAATTGGAAAATGAAAACCCTGGAATTTTAGAGAAAACAGTGGTATTAGATAACTCCTCTCAAGCAAAATCAGTAATCTCACACCTTTTGAAGGAACAATCGAATATGGAAATTAACGCCGACGAAACCCCAAATACTGAAATGGATCAGAATTTAAAATTTATAGATACTAGAATTGATAATAATTCTCTACCAGAACCTATAACGCCTGAGGATTTAAGGGCATTACCGAACACACATATAAAGACACAAGATAGTGAAGAAATATTTCGGAACTTAAATTTCACTTTACAAGATCACAGCACTGAAATTAAAGAAATTCATGGTAATGCAATAAACAATCAAAACTCTGCAGGACCGACCGAAACCAAAACGGCGTTAACCTATGATAAAGTACGAGATACAGTTTCCGACATTTTGTCCTTAGAATCCAATAACAAACCAGACGAATATGAAAAGGTTAATCCATTGAAAAATGATTTGCTGAACAGGTGTAACTCTTCACCAGAAGCCAATAGCAGTAGTGATGTAAGAGAACAGCATTATGACGATAATATTCACAACGTAAAAGGCAAGTATAAAAAATATTTATATATATTCAGGGCTTACTATATCGTTAGCAGAAAATAATATTTTAACAATTTTTTTTATATGTATAGCAGCTTGAGGCATATTTTTGAGAACCCCAGTTATCAGGAGCGATGCAGATCGCTGAACACAGCTTATTTTGGCCAAGAGTGTTCTTTGAGAACCATTGCTACGTACGGCCACTGTACGATTTTGGGTTGAATCACTAAAATGCTATTAGACCTTTCTTAGTACGCCCCTCGACATACCTTTTCCGTCTTAGATTGTGTTCACAGGTTTAAGGTCATACCACCCAAAGAGGGCAGGCGGAAGTTTGGGATTTTACATTTCATATTTTTCATTTCACTATATATTTTCATTTCATATTTAGGAGTACAGTTTCGGTCTTAATTGTGTTCACCCCCATGTTATGGGATATTTACCGCTTATTAACTGTCATTAGCAAGGTCAACAACAACAACTTTCATGATAACATGGTTGAATTTTACCATAATCTCATTTATCATCAGAAGCCAAAACGAAGTAAAGTACATCTCGGGATGACGGTTACATTTACCTCTTCCATAGACTTCTCAAAACGGCAGCAACAAACGTCCGTGAACTCAATAGTTGTTGGACATGAGTTTTGTTATTCCACACACTTTCTGCTTCTACGTTGTTTGTGTGTTTACTTTTTTATGATAATTTTGTTTGTTGTTGTTTTTAACAGTGCTCGCGAACATTTGTTTTTTGAATTTTTTAAAAGAATGTTCTTCAGCAAGGAATGCTTGCGAATTAATCAATCGACGACGCTTGCAGCGAAGTTTTATCGTTCGTGAATTTTTCGTGCAATGCGAACTTTCGCGAGAGATTGCAAATGCTTGTTCATTCATTGTAACTTTATCGTTGGTGATAAATTGAAAACATTCGAATGCTTGCCGTGGGAAAGAGCGTATTTTAATCATTCTTCGTAGTGGCCTCTACTTTAAGGGAATAGATTGTTGACTGATTGAGAATGGAGTATCCAAAATAAAGTGAAGCTTTGTTGTTGTTGGCTCAATGGTATTGTAGTCGCATAAATTCCCTGCAAGCAATAAAGTTCACGGGAAGAGTTTTACCACGTCCGCGATATTACTTGAGAGGATCTTCTCCATTACCAGAAGAGATGTCAAGCCATAAAATTTGTATTTTGGCAGTGAGAGTCGGATAAGTCTCAGAATAGATCCAAATTCAAAAATCAGCATAAGCAAAAATCAGCATAGGGTAAAACAGATTTTTCCCACTAAAAGTCGTTTTAAAACGAAGAAAACAAAAGGAAAACAAAAAGGAAAGAAATATTCTCAATTTTTTATACAGTGAAATCCGTATATAATATATATATATTTATATTAGGAATATGTAGACGTTGGGACAACATTTTTTCCATAGAAATTTCTTAGTACTTTTTTCATAGAAATTTCCCAATATTTTTTTATAAAGTGTATAAAAGTAACATGAAACTAAATTTGTGGTGTATAGTGTCAAATAATGAATTATTCTACATCAAATTTCACTATAAATCTCACAACAGTAGTCCCAATTCAATAGTTTCTTTCTTTAGAAATTTACACTATAAAATTAACTTTATTCGCAATATATTTCTTGTCGACTTCAGTAAGTGTTAATTAAACACCTTGAAAATTTTCAATAATACTGCATCAAAGGAGTATTCCGCAAAGACAAAATTGTTCCACTAGCCCAAAATGCTTGATGAGCCGAAACGCGTTCAATAATGGTGGGTGTGTAGGATTGCGCTCTGGCTTACCCTTTCATTGCAAAACATTAGTCATTTAACTCAGCTCAAAAGTGAAAGCCCTTATAAAATCATCCAATGATCATCGCCCTAACAGGCAAAAACTTAACAAAAAATTAATTAAGAGATTTAGTGTTTTTTCTAAAAAAAATATAAATAAAAAACAAATGCAATCTTATATATATTTTTTTTAATAAAAGTTCTTTTAATTTCTTTCTCAATTTATTTCACTTTCCGCTAACGATATAACGACCACATATTTGTAGTAATATACATCTTGTTCCTAATTTGTATTTGAAATTCTGAAAATGTAATTCATTTGAATTTCTTATTTCAGATGATAGTCTATCTGTAGGAGAAGAACAAGTAATATTTGGTAAGATTTATTTCCTAAATTCGCTTTTAAAATATTTGTTACTATTAATTAGGAAACGAAATACTCCATTGGCAACAATCCAAGCGAAGCTATTATTGGTAATCTAAATTTGCTAACTGGTAGAAGTAGACATGGTCTCCTAGAAAGATTTTCTGATCAAGTGTTTGCAGAAACTCACTTACGCTCGTTCTGGAATGAATATCAATTGAATAACAATCCGCACTTTGGCGTAGGCTTGAACGAAAATCAGCTTCTTCAAAATAATGTGGAACAAATTGAGAAAGATTTCGAAAATCCAAACATGCTTTTAAATAAGGATAAACGACAAGACGACTCGTCAAGTGACACGAAGAGCAACGCGGAAAATCTTTTAAATTGCAATGCCAAAGAAAGCTCTAAGTGCACTAATCATGTTAGGGAGGAAACTTTAGCCAATAAAAATACATCTGACGACGACTCAGGAGATATGCCAAGTAACAAGGAAATTATTTTAAATCAGAACCCTGTCCCTGCCACTAATATCGAGGAGACCTCTGAGTGCACACAAGTGTGTAAGGAAACGTTACTTTGCGATTCTGCTTCTTATGTTATTGAAAAATCTGGAAATTACGTTCGCTTTAAAAACACCAACCAAGAAAGAATTCCTAGATATTTTAATGGGATTCCATTAACACCAAGTAAAGAAACTTTACTTCCGAAACGTAAGGTGTACAAAGAAGCTACAGCTTTTACAATACCATTCGAACGCCCCAAAGAGAACTTGCGCAAAAAGCAACAACCACAACAATTTGAATGTAATCTATTCAAAAACCCAGAAGACGTGAACTATCCTGTAGAAATTGAATGTTTATTGGAATCAGAATCACCTACAAAATTATTCGATGAACTCGTTCAATTTGAAAACGACATTGACGCTTTCGACATGGGTATATCGCAAACAATCGATGATATCATTCGCTTCAAATCCGAAGAACACGATAATGAACCTAGCCCCAGAAGAGAAAATATGGAAACAGTTTCAAATAAGACAGATACTGTTTTGCACACAATTATTGAACTTACTGAACCAGAATCTTCAAAAGAGAAGGAATGTGGTATTGAAACAGAACCATTTCACGAAATTTGTGTAGTTATTGAAAATTCAGATTGCGTAAAAATGTGTCCAGTGAACAATTTACCGAAGGACGACAACGAAATTAATATGTTTCAAAATGACAATAAAAACATTATTTCCATGACATCGGTGGAATATCTTCCACCCATCAATAATGATGACGAAGCGAACATCCATTCGAAAACAGTCATCGAAAAAATAAACAAAGACATTGCAGCTAGAAAAATACAGGAAGTTTTCAAAAAATTTATGAATGACCGACAAATATCTATGAACACATTGAAGAAAAAAGATATATCGCCAGACATAGTTATGACAAAAGGGCCTGATTTAAGTGAAGTGCAGCAGCACCATGTGAAGGACGATGATACCCATTCAGTGGGCAAAGCTGCTACAGTTATTCAGAGGGCATTCAAATCATATTTACTGCATAAACATGAAAATGCCGGAAAGGATACTTGTGCATCACCCAAGCTATCAAATGGTGCTCTGCGTGATCAAAGTGCTACCAAATCTACTTCAAATGTAAATGCAGAAAATGAAGTCATGTTAATGGAAAACAAATCCATAGATGGAAATATTATCTTACCAAACATTACGATCGATGCATTACAAAATAGTAAATCCATAATAAATGATACTTCTTCAGATGAAGTCACGAACGTGAAAACGGTATCACAGGACATTGATATTCCACACAATGCCAACAAACACGCTGACGGCATCCAAAGAAGGTTCGAGGGGCCTCTAGTAAATCCCCAACCGAAACATGTAGGCGAAAGTGTACATTTTATGAAAAAGAATGACAGCAATCATTCAAAATATAACTCTTCTGAATGTAATGATGCTGCTATTATAATCCAAAAAGCCTTCAGAGCATATATACAAAAATCATATAAAACGCCAGACATGTCTCTTTCAAAGTGGACATATATTCGTGCAGCCCAAATAATTCAGAATGCATTTAGAGCATATATGTCTAGGACCAAAAAAGATGGATATTTACGAAATGATTCCACTTGCAATGAAATTAACATATCGCCCGTAAAAGAACAAGTTGAGACTAATGTTATTGAAACGACCACATTGAATAAATCAGGAGAAAAACTGGATCACTTGCATAAAAATAAACAAATACTTACCAGAGATAGAGCTGCACGAGTAATTCAAAAAAGATTCCGCGAATATAGGCAAATGCAGGGCAACACTAATAATTTCGCAGTCGGAACTTACAGAGGATGTGTACTTAACCAAACCGAAAATAAAGCAGCTGAAACTATTCAAAGAGCATTTCGAAAATATACGAAAAATAACAGGAAACAACTTTATGACAACTGCTCCCAATCCTCAGAAATTTCAACAAAAACGTCTCCGGGAAAACCTATCTGGTATGTTGGCAATGAAGTTATTGATGCAATGACTCCTTCAGAAACTTCTTTCGAAGAGACCGAGGCTTATGTAGAGCTTACAGATAATCCACCGTATTTAGTTGGCAATGCAAGTAGAACTAGTTCGGAATCGGAAAATGCTGTAGATACTAATACAATGGCCACAGCACAAATTAACATATATAACGACAATGAAATCCAGAATAATCTACAATACTCTAATGCGATTAAAGAAAATATTTCAGATGTGAGTCTTAGAGATCCTTTGATGAAAGCAACTGCTGCCAATCAGGTTGAAAAGGAAGAATATCTTGGTGAAACACCTAAGCGTGAAAAAAATTGCAGGGGTATGTATATATTTTATGTCCAAGTTCTATATGAAAGTATTTTGAATCAATTAATGAACAAAACACGCTTACGAATCACACAAAGCCATAAAAAGTAAGAATAGCGTAATCAATATACAGTAGTTTTCGCTTATTGTCCACAACTATAGTTGCAGAATTTTTGTGGACTATAAGCGAATCCGAATTTCGTTTTAAGCCCTTTAATGGACTATAACTGAATCCTGATATAATACACGTCATGAACTATACACAACATATGTAGTTTTTTAAACAAAATTAAAGTTTGTTAAAAACGAATGTATATATTTATTTAAATTAAATCAATATGAAGTTTAAACAATAATGTAATATTTATTTTAATTCAAATGCTATTGTAATGAAATAAAAATGAAGTATGAGACCCATTTTAAGCATTTGGAGGATTAAAACAAATGTGAATTGTTCACAAGTTTTAAAAGAATTATGTAATCTTCGTACGCTTCTTTTTTATGGAATTTAAAACAAACGATTCTAATTTTTCAAAAAATGTGTTTTGTTTAATTTTGTTTTCTGCACAAAATGTTCTTATTATTTCAATGGAAACTTCAACAGTGGATTCCTCATCATGAATATTATTATGACATTCTTAAAAAAATTTGTCCGAAACCAAATTGTCAGTTCGTCATCACAATGCTGATATTCTAAGGAAAAGGCCAGTCACCAACGCATTCTGGCCACGAATGTCATTAAACCATATAATAAGCGCCTTTTCAGTATCAGGGTGATCGCCTTTGAAGCAGGGTGGTCGAATTTGAAGCATTTTTAATTTTAGAACTATTTTTTATTATTTTATGAACTGTCGATTTGTCAACTTTGTATTTTTCGCTCAATTGTCCACATTTCAATAATAATTTAATAATTTCAAGTTTTTCTTCATACTTTATATAAAGCGTCTACAATACTCATACTTTATATAAAGCGTCTACAATTTTCGCTACTTCTATGAATTTAGCAATTTTTTAGATTTGTAAATGTTACTAGAAATCAAAATGCCATTGCAGTTTAAAATATATAAAAAACAGAGTGGACTATATGACATTTTTTCAGTGCAATATTAGTTTTGCATGCACAGAAAATGTGGCCTTTAAACGAAAACGGACTATAGGCGAAGTGGACTAAAGAACTAATAATTCGTATGAATTTTCGCTTATGCGTTTTCGCTTATATCCGTTGTTTGGCCTTTAAGCGTAATGGACTATAAGCGAAAAGTACTGTATTTGCTTTAGCGTGGTGTAGTTTAAACAGTTGGGAGCGAAATTAAATTGAAATTTGTCAAACGTTTACTAGAGGTACTAGAAGCATAAAGTAGGACAAACTACAATAGATGGCTTTAACACTGCTGCAATATGGCCCAAAGGCAGGTTTTTATGAAATAACATTTTTCTTAAAATCAGCAAAAATCCCGCAAAATTATTTTGAAGGAAAGGATGGACCGAATTGGCTCAAAATTACTTTTAGTTGTCTGTTATTGTAGTGGAAAGGTTTTAAAGAAGGAACATCTTTAAAAAAATCCGTGAAAATTTTTCAAAATATATGTTTAAGGATACTTGCATTTCCACACATTTTCTTCGAAGTTTTATGATTTCGTCACTTCGTAGTTCTTTTTGGGCATGTTTTAGTCGAAATTGTCAGCGTATAATTTCTTTAAGTTAATGTCAATTATGTAAAATTCGCAAAATAGGTTCATTTTCTACAATCAATTAGATTGTCATGATATACGACAATAACTTTTTATTTCAATAGAGAAAAATTTAATAATATGAAACCGAAAAGTAATAACTATATGTAAGATACGCATATTTATCGCGATCACTATTTCCACACGTTTTCCATTAAATCAAGATTATTTACTTTGTTTCCGATTTCTTCGGTTGTTTGTAATTAGAGGGAAGATTTTACAAAATAAAATGTTGTGAAATGCATGAAGAAAGTCGTGAAGTTGGAATAATTGAACGTTTGGTTAGTTATACCGTTTATAACTCAAGAACGTCTGCACCGATTTTAAAGGAAAATATGCAAACAAATCGTGAGAGTCCGCGATAACAATGTCATATTTACATTTTTCCAATTTTAGGTTTGAATAATTTATTGTTTTAAGGATATATGATCTCATGAGATAAGAGTAGTTAAATAAAAACTTCTAGCTTAAGGATTTTTTTATCTTCTTTTACTAATAATTCGATCATTTCCAATCGCTGAATATTCCCATCAGATATTGGAATTTTTTTCTTATATACAACTCAAACGGTTGGATATCAAATACAAATCAATGTCGACAATCTAGCAACCTACTAATAAATTGTTAAAAAATTCAATGAACTTATATCTGAGCAGAATCCATATATTCGTGAATTTCCTTCATACATATGCACTATGTTTTTTTACGTTTATTTTGGCCAATACCAATTTTCATATGATTTGGGGCACTATTTCATATAGCCGATCTGGCCGATTTGTCCCGACTTTTTTGTTTTTATAGCTATTGAAGTGAAACTTGGTTTGTATACATTTGTTATGCTCCCAAGATGACCTACCAATTTTCATATGATTTGGGGCACTATTTCATATAACAGCATATAGCAAAATGTATGTTCCTTACTTCGGCTATATTTCCATTACTGACTGCTTTATTCAAAACAAAGGTCATGTCTCTGTCGTTGGATATTTTGGCTGAAACCTTAGCAGCATGAACTACCATCGGCGTTGCATGTTTATTTTGTGAAGCAACTTCGGAAGCTAATTTCCTTTTTAGCCTAGGTCCAGCATCTTCATAATTTAATTTTGGGCGACCATTACAATAATTATACTTTTGCTAAGCCATTTTGAATGTTTAGTTTTGAATCGCTTTAATTTACGGTTGAACTTTGGCAGATGCCTTTTTATATAATTAACAAAATCTTTAACTTGTTTTGGTATCAAACGCATTTGATCTTCATTTTAACTGATATTATTGATATTCTGTAGCACATATTTCACAAGTGCATCTTCTGAGCGATTGTTGCTGCTCCAAATTTCAATAAGCGCTGCATGGGCAAACACATGTTTATCATTAAAAAAACACGTGTTGGCACAAAATAGAACAAAAAAGGATAGTTACTCATTAATTAACACACTTTTGTTAATAACATGGCATTTACACCTTTTTGCAATGCTTTGCCATTCACAAGTTACACTCCACGGAACAAAACTACAATTTATAGTTTTTTTTTATAAAGTTATACATAAACAAAACATTTCACAGTATTACAACAACAGACAAATATGACAAAAAGGACAACTCGTCTTAATTTTACATACCTGCACTAACGTTTTCCATTATTACACATTTTATGGGTTAATCTTGTGTCGTTCGTGAACGACCTAGTTCAATTGAACGAGTCAGACCACTGAACGGGTGAACGACATCGTTCAATGTTGATTATTGTCGTTCACTGAACGATTCTCTTTACAAAACGCCGTCACTGAACGACGTTGGTCATTGAACAACTTTGCTCAATGAACGTCGTCGGTCACTGGACGACGTTGCCCACTGAACGACTTTGCTCAATAAACGTCGTCGGTCACTGAACAACATTAAATTTTACTCTGCACCCTTTGTTTTGTTCACAGGTGCACCGACTTTGACAAACTGAACGGCGTTAATCAAGAAAAATTTCATAGAAAATCTGTTAAATTGAAATATGGTACGTGTAATAAAATGAGCACTCCGGTCTTATTTCATGAAATGCGGAGCTCAAAAGGCCAAATGCAAATACTGCTGTAGCTAGGTATAGTATATAAATTATATAATAAGTATATATAAATTTAAGCAACATTTAAAAGCAAAGCAATGTGCTGCCTTACGAATTGAACTGAGTGATCATTTGAACGATATAAGGCAACTGAACGAGGTGAACGACCTAGTTCACTTTTAAAAAATTACCTAGTTCGTTCGATCACTAAACTGAACGATATTGCCCAAGACTAATATGGGTATCTACATTTAGGAAATCAGTTACATTTCAAAATATGAAAACAAAAAAAAATTGTCTTTATGTCAAAAAATCATACTTTTTACCCATTGTGATATGGAGGGAATTGTATACCACTAAACGATACGACATGTTTTTAATACCAACATTCAACATTTCTACGCCGAAAATAAAATATTGCGAGTTATATACTGATTTCAATATAAAAATCAAAAGGACAGTTAGACATGAACAAAATTTTTTTCTAATTTAGAATCTTTCAATAATGGACAAATTAGAAAATGTCAAAATATTGGGATGTATCAAAACCTGATCTTCAATTCAAAATATATATATATATATTATCCAATTTTATCCTGAAGGCACACAAAATCCAAATTTTATATTCGATCGTTTCAAAATTTTATATTGTAGATAATTTTCAATATTAAATAACTTCGTCAAAAAAAAAAAATGGAAACAAGCTTTACAAGGTAGTTTGAAAATATTTCAGGTCGGAATAAAAATGTTGACTTTTATAATTGGAACTTGAATTTGAAGCTATATTTAAGTACATTTTAACTGCTTCCATTTCCTGTTTATCTAAAAGGTTTGGAAAAAAATAGAAAGAGGACAATTTATGTAGGTTGCAAATGCGTATTTTAGATAAATTATTTAAGGATATATTTCCCCATTTCGAGTTTTGGAAACCCTCCTTTTCATTATTCTACTTTTGAATCTGCAAAATATAGGTCCAACTTTTCCCGAAATTGGTAGAACCAATATAAAATAATATGTATTTTATTAAAATCTTCTAAAATACAACTTTTGCTGTTATTCTATTATTGTCTAACTAATACTTAAAATAATAAAAATTTTAAGTGTAATAATATCTGTAAGTAATTTTCTATTTGTATATGAATACATATATTTAATATTTTGTTGTCTACCATTTATTTTTTATTACAGCCACGCTACGACATGGATCGTGTTGATAAGGTCCTTGCATGGCTGTATTGGTATCTGAGCCCATGTTTCTTGAACTACATCCCATAGTTGGATTTTTTTTTTGGTTTGGTATTGGCCACACATCATTTAACATCTGCCAACAAATGTTCTATCGGATACAGATCCGGTGACTGCACAGGCTGTGGTAAGGGATACGTAGGCGAGCGCAAAACTCGTCTTTTAAACTTTTCGATTTTTGCATCTGACCAAAAAGTCGTCTTTTCGATCTTTCGATTTTGTCAATTCTGTTCGAAATCGATTTTCGACTTTTACGGACTAAAGCTAAATCCACTTATCGTTAAATTTTTAGAAGTATTGTTGTCAACAGATCAAATAAAGTTTTGGAAAGTGATATTTTTGGTCAATTTTGGTTTTGTGATAATAAAGTCTATATTTATAAAGAAAATCGAAAATCGATCTTGAAAAGTCGTAACATAACGAGGCAAAAGTCATCTGTTGTTATACTTTTATGTCTTTTATTACCTTAATCCTTTCGGATACAAATCAGACCCTTGCGAGTTTGCTGGTATGTTAAGGATCATTATCCTCTTGAAATGTCCACTAAATGGGTGTTTCCTAATGTTTTTTAGGATATTAACATACACTGTTCTATCCATTATGGATATGGATTGGCCCTACACCATAATATGAAAAACGGGCCCAAACTACCATACTCAACCCATTCTCATTTAGTATTAGATAATGTGTAACGTAATAGATTGAAGATCTTCGCAAAATAAATTTAGGAGTCGGTTAAAGTGTTATTTAATAATTTATCTAGCAGTTCTAAATTTAAACATAACATAGGATGATGTTTTTCGTAATGTTCTGCAAATGTAGAGCATCTAGACAATGGCACGTTTGGGAATGAAGAAAACCGAGGTCAATAATTCTGTTATTGACATTTCTTATATTATATATTTGAAATAAGCATCAAGCAAATATAGTGCTCCAAGATGCATTCCAGGTTCTGATAAGACAGGTACATAATCTGTGGTATTTTCGCCCAGGCAAATTAAAGTCTTTTTGACGTTTATGTGTCTGAAACTCGTTAAATTTATTAGAATGCAATAAGTAAATTTCTACATCAGAATTGGGAGCAATTTATGAACATGTGACAATGGAATTGTGTCAATAAATATAAATATACATTTTTAAACTCCACCCATTCATATACATTAATCTACCTACGAAATTATTGTAATTAAATTTTCACTATGAGCAATACCTGATGATTTCTTTGGTGAAACATCAACGTATTCAAACTGTGCATCTTTTTCAAATTTTGATTGCACAGCTTCGAAAACCTTCTGCTATTTCGAATTTAGCTGACCTAAATAGACGATACAAATCGGCTCCTATGGACTTAAAACCTATACAAGCCAGTGAAAAAATCTTCTCGGTTAGTTATTAGTCCAAACTGTTTGGAGTTGAAAGAGCACATTTGAGTGCTCGTGTATATTGAGAACCCATTATTATGTAATTACTAAAAGTATGCTCAATATTGATTAAGATAACTCGTTGAAAAATGGTATTGCCAATTTAATTATAATCGCCTAAAAGTATGCCACAAAAACGATTATTACAAAACCTACAATAGCGAACGTCAGTGTATGCAAAACAAAATGTAAACACTGAAATAGATCGACAGAATGCAGGCAATAGAGAATTCACGTATCTTTTTAAGGGCAAATTGAATTAGTATTTCACACTTCATAAATACACTGCACGCTATTGTTTATGTTAAAAAAAATCACAACGAATTTAAACAAAATGTTAAAGCACTGTTTGACACAAAAATAAACACGTCTGAATGCGACAAGAGTTGTCAAAATATTCTACAAAAATGTTCCCTTAAACTTTACTATATATAAGTCTCAAATAGGTAAAAACTCGAAAATCAACCTAAACGTCAAATTAAACCCGATCTAACTCCAGGTTTGTACTAATTGTTCTCACTAGGTGTCATTTTAGAACAACGGTACCATGATGCAATAATAAGGTGGTGTATTGGAACGAATTAGTAAACAACAACTGTTTATACCCTTCACCACACTGTGGTACAGGGTATTATGTCTTTGTGCATATGTTTGTAACAGGCTAAAGGAAACGAGATAGACACATGGTTCCTTTTGAGAATATGCATAGAATAATAGAAGTCGATTTATGCATGTCCGTCCGTCTGTCCATGTTAAATTGGAAATAAAGTACCGGTCGCATTTATGGTGCACCAAAGTCCCTATATATCTTTCGATTTGCACGGCATTTGGCATAGAGTACTGGATTAGGTCCAGAATGATGTGTGCCAAGTTTCGAGAAAATCGGTTCAGATTTAGATATAGCTCCCATATATAGTTTCGTCCGATTTAAGGTATATTGTGCACCAAAGTCCTTATATATCTTTCGATTTGAAGGAAATTTGGCATAGAGTAGTGAATTAGGTCTAGAATGATGTGTGCTAAGTTTCGTGAAAATCGGTTCAGATTTAGATATAGCTCTCATATATAGCTTTGTCCGATTTTATGTAAATGGGGCACTAAAGTCCTTATATATCTTCGATTTGCACGAAAATTTGCATAGTGTATTGAATTGCGTCTACTGTGACATGTGCCAAGTTTCGAGAAAATCGGTTCAGATTTATATATAGCTCCCATATATAGTTTCGTCCGATTTAAGGTAAATGGGCACCAAAGTTCCTATATATCTTTCGATTTGCACGAAATTTGGCATAGAGTACTGAATTAGGTCCAGAAGGAAGTGTGCCAAGTTTCGAGAAAATCGGGTCAGATTTATATATAGCTCCCATATACATCTTCCTCCGATTTAAGGTAAAAGGGGCTTCCAAGTCCCTAAATATCTTTCGCTTTGCACGAAATTTGGCATAGGGTACAGAATTAGGTCCAGAATGATATGTTTCTTGAAAATCGGTTCAGATTTAGATATAGCTCCCATTTATATTTTCCTCCGATTTAATATAAATGGTGCACCAAAGTCAATATATATCTTTCGATTTGCACGAAATTTGGCGTGGCGTACTGAGTTAAGTCTTGAAGGAGGTGTGCTCCTTTTCTTTCGATTTTATGTAAATTGTGCACTAAAGACCCTAAGTTTGTCCTGCTGCAAACAATTTTGTACAATGAAGTTAATATAAATTAATCTCTGGGAAGTCTCGTTGAAATCGGTTCAGACTTAGACTTAGTATGGCTTGCAGAATGACATGTATATCGATCCAATTTCATTTTACTGGTCCTTCAAAAATGCGACGTCTGTTAAAATTCATCTATTGAATATACCCAAAGTGGTGAAGGGTATCATATAGTCGGCACCGTCCGACTTTTCATTATTCATTCGACGCCGATATTCACCTTCAACGCAGATCGGCCCATAGATCTTTCGGAGAAATTTTCTCTCAAACACTCCAAGAGCTGCCTCATCTGTTTGCGTAAGTACCCATGCTTCAGATCCGTATAACAGCACGGGTAGTATCAGCGTCTTGTAGAGTGTGAGTTTGGTCTGGCGGGAGGTAGCCTTGCTTTTGAGTTGTTTGCTCAGACCATAGTAGCATCGGTTGGCCATCACTATCCTTCTCCGAATTTCAAAACTGATGTCGTTCGTTTTATTTGTGGCGGTACCAAGGTATATAAAATCTTTGACTACCTCGAAGCTGTTGTTCTCAAGTTCCACAGTTGGTAGGTGTCTACTAGACGTCTCAGCTAGGTCTTCTCGCCGTTTACTGCCAGACCCACTTTGGCAGACTCCTTCTCAATTTGTTCAAAGGTATTTTCACACATAATCGAAGAAAAAATTATAAATATTTTCCATATATATAATTTTTACAATTTTTTAAAGTTATTACCTACGTAGATCAATAACCGTGGTACATTTGAACCCATCCAGTAAAAGCGCTTGTTTTAAATTAGTCTATATGAATCTAAACTAAAAATTATATATACATTGAAAGAATATAAATTTAAATCCATGTTTAAATGATAATCTATCTAAAACAATTATAGTAAATTCGTTATAGCTTTCAGATGGGTTAATTTGTTTCAGTTATTTTTTATTGTGATCTAATTTGGATGTTCACCAACCCCTCTGCAAATTGTTGTGACCCTAGGCAACATGTGGCCATCAGGGCGACTCGTGGAAGTCAGAAACTACCTTGGTTTTCCCTTGGTATGCCGGGACGGAAACAATGATTATCATTTAAGCATGGATTTAAATATATATATATATATTATTTTAATGTATGAATAATTTTTATATATTATTTTAATGTATGAATAATTTTGAGTTCCTAAATTTGTCTTGTCTGATTATTCTTGCATCTAGATATGACAGCTTGTCATTTTTCAAAGTCGCTCTCAGAGTACAATATAATTTGAAAAGTCTGGGAATGCAAATCTAGTAAATATGCCAAAATTAGATGACAATACTTCAAAATCAACATAAAACTCCTTGTACATTAGAACTTTTTACCGGGTTAACCTACTTTATGAGGATTTATTTGACATATATGCAAAGGAAATGACAATTGAAACCCACTGGGTTAACGAAATCCGGTTAAATGTAAACTTACTATAACAGCCAATCAGAAGTAGACATTCCTGTTTACTACTAAAAGTAGTAGTAGTTTACAAAGAGAACGCCTTTTTTTTTGTTTCTCTTAAATTTGATTCAATGTTTTACCAGTTTTGTGGGATCAGGAACTGTTTTCGAGTAAAAAGTTGCAAAACTTGTAAAATTAGTATATTCGTTTGGGTTCTGAAACGGAGCTATTGCTTACGGCAACATATATGTTTGATAAATTCTTTCCCCTTTTACATCAATTACAATTAACTGCATTAATTGACCGCTCTTCAGAGCCCAATGGGGAAATCTTCTCTGCATATCTTCCAGGAGCCTCATTAGTCTAATTCTGATTGTAGGAGAGAGTTACGCTCTACTCTACTATGTCTCATAGTTCGGATGCAGAGGGCGTAGTTGGTCGTATTGTTGATCACTTTCAAAACTTTCTTGCCCATCTCAACATCACTTTTTCTCGCTATCGTCGCTAACGCACGGATTAATGTAAAGTCTTGTTTCTCTCGTTTGAAAATATTTACGTACACACTATTTTGTTTTTGTTTTAGTGTATTTGAATTGAGTCTAGAATGATGTATGCTGTTTCGTGAAGATCAGTTCAGATTTAGATGCAGCTACCACATATATTTTCGTCCGATTTTACATAATGTTTGTCCGATTAAATAGTTTTGATGAACTTTTAGTATATTCTACGCATAATAATTATGTCTATGTATTGGCCGTTTTCACAAATATTGCTGGTTTTGTTTCCCATTTAGAGCATGTTTAAGTTTCGGCAAATACCCCAGATATCGTATGGGATATAAGCAATGTATCATTTTCAAAAAATCCCGTTTTTTTGATTTGCCTTTAATTCAATGTTTCAGATTCCAATTGCCTAAGAAAATTCCCAGTTAATACCATTCATAGAATTTTTCGTATCGTTAATGGGTCCTGTCGGAATATGTTTTATTACAGTCCCAACTAAGCTTTTGCATAATAAACAATTCAGAACTTTTTTACGGAGATTAATATCATCGGAGTAACTATTTAAATAATATACAAACTTTAAATACTACTCGATACAGGTTAGCGTTCCTCGTTCTTATATCCTTAACCGTTTGTGGTCCCTTGTTTTCTGAGAACAACAGTCTATTTTTTGACAGTTGTAACCGAGAAATGAGCATTAAACACAGATATGTCGGCAAGGACATGTTTTAGCAATATTTTTAAAAAAATTGTAGGAAGTGTAAAAAATTTCATACAATCTGATAATGACTGTGCAAATAATTGTTGAATCTTTTCACAAATCAATCTGCCAAAAAATAAGCTTAGAGTAAGTTTACAAAAAACTTGCTTTGTGAAGGAAACTCATTAAAATAACTATATGTGTAAACATAGATTCATATATGATAGAAATTGATTATTTTTCAATTTTTATGTTGGTCTATGGCAATGGCGGCTAACGGGTTAGTTCACTTGGTTTTCATTAGAGAAATTCGTGAATGCCAGCACTTTCCCCCATTGAGCAGACATGCGCATTGGAGCAATGTAGAGTGGTTTTATTACACAGAGCTGCAAATGTTGGGAAAAGCTCACTGTATTTACACACACCAAAAATTATTGTGAAATATTGTTTATAATATTGAATCAACAATAACTTCTCGTACACTTTAGCATAAACTATTTATATATTATAATATTTATTTCAATAAATTTAAACATATATATTTTTTATCAAGTCGAATAAAGAATGTCTTCCAGTTCTGGTACTGTTCAGACTCTTACTTAAATCTAAAAATTTTTACTTTTTTTCTTATTGGGAAAGTTTTGATTACATGGTTGTGTCGTTGAAAACGTTTAGATTGAGTTTCATGACACAGGTTCTGAAACCGACCTGAACATATACAAACCTTCTATTAATCGAAATCAAGAGAAAATAGAAGAAAAAACCTAGTTTACCTGTTTTACTAATTTTTTGCAGCAAAGGATTCTACACAAATGATTGTTAAGTTCGATATTAGCGCTGTGTGTTTACCCGATATTTGGTAACAATTGTTTCCAAATTTTACTGGAAAGCCCAGTAAAAGAGTGCGAAAAGAGAAAGCTATTTTGCCAGTTCTACGCTGTATTATTGCAAAAGCGAATAAAACGTCTTACTCTCTGAAATTGAACTTAAACGGCATATACATTAGAACTTTTTACCGGGTTAACCTAGTTTATGAGGATTTATTTGACATTTATGCAAAGGAATTGACAATTGAAACCCACTGGGTTAACGAAATCCGGTTAAATGTAAACGTACTATTACTTAATAAATGTTACTGGAAAAGTAACCAGACACAACTTATGTAAAGTTTGCAAATACAGACCAAATAACTATTCAACTTGGCTGGCATACAATAAAAACTCTCGAAATACTAATGGCTGCACCTCGACTTCAGCTTACGATCTTAATCTCTAAAAGGAAAATTTTAACCTTCAACAATTATAGGCTCAACCCTTAAATATCCCATATTGCCACAAACAACAAAATGTTGTGAAATTTATATCTCATACCGCACATTTTAAATATTGATGATTCGATATATAATCTTTTCGAAATCGGAATGTATGACCTTAATCCTCAAAATTTATGTACGATTATTGCATTGCCGACCCTAACGAATCATTTGCGGTTGTGGGTTCCGAATATAACCAACGACTTTAATCCTAAAGATACATTTTCAACCCGCCAAAATGTTGTTGCGCAGTGTAAAAATGTTGTACCAGTTGTACATTTAAAGTTCTTTTATATTAATATCAAGTATAATTACTATATTTTTGCTTCTTTGTTATCTATATACTAAATTTCTTTATTAATACACTGCCCATGTTTTCAAGTCTATTCATTGAATAAAAGTGTTAGTATGTATGTAAATTTGCAGACATTTCAAGTTCTGGAGGAGATGAACAAAATTGTCCATAGGTTTACATACTAGGAACTGTAATTTTTATCAAAACTAATCTCGATTTTTAAGATGAACAAAATAAACTGTTTTTGTCAAATCAATTTATTACAAACCAATTTCTTCGTGTTTTGTTATATATTACTCCTTTACACACTTTTGTGTCGTACAATTGTGGGTTTTCCCTAAATTAATGTATACGAATACTTTTTCTGGTATCAGATGAGAGACAATCGTAATTTTGCAGAAAAAATGTATTAAACAAAGAACGTGGAAAACAAATAACAATGACAATATGAGCTGTTAATAGAAGTTCTAAAACAATAAATGATTTAAACATCCGTATTCCTTAAGTTATATTAGAAACAAAATTTACGACATTGATTTTTTTATATTTCAATAACTTCATTAGTGTTGTGACATTTTTTTGCAAATTCGTATCACAGTAACATTCATTGATGATTTATTACATAAGATTATAAATACGTAATCTTAATTATTATGTAATTCCATATAAAATTCAGGCACAAAAACGTCCGATTTTTTGTATGAGAGGCGATAAGAATTTTTGAAAACTTTTTTTGAGCCACGACAAATGACATAACCGTTTGTGTCCAACCATGGTATAATAATAGAAGGTAACAGCAAGTGTTGTTGTACAACAAACGATACAACAACCACATGGAAATTTGTTGTTGTAAGTTTTACTAAACAAATTATATTTATTTTGAAATGAAATATTTTCGAATCCTTGAAATAAAATTTAGAAAACATGAATGAAAATCTATCAAAATTATATTTCTATCGCTTCCACATCTATCGTATAATTGAGCCATTGCCATTTATATGTGAAACACATATGAAAATACTGGGAATTGAGAGTTATTCCATGAAGAAAGATTTGCTTCCTCAAACTTTCCCAGTAGGCAGATTGAGTAAATTGAAAACGGGAGCACATTTAATAAAGAACAATTTCAAATTGTATGCGTTCCCAATTTTCCTATTGGGTGATTTTTAAAAACATAATTTGTCAAATTCATATTGACACTAGTATCACGTTGGAATCAAATCATCTGGGATTTGCTGCTACCTTTTATAATTGTACCATGGTATCCAACCAAGGTATATTAAGAAGGTAACCGCATCAAACCAGCTGATGGTAATATTATATGTCATAACAATTTGTTGTTTGTTTTTTTTTCCAATCCATTTCCAAATAAAAATTGAACTACAAATTAAAAATAACGAAAAACAAGGAATAAAAAGAAAGTCATAACGGTAAACCATCGAGAATCGAAAACAAGACTTTGGGATCAAAAAATATTTGGTTCGATGGGACCTTTTTATCTTCTCTGTATGATATTGTTTTTTTTCCAATTTCATGTGAGGGAATAAAAACACTACGCAAAAATGGTCCAAATCTTGTTATCTCTTTATACACCCGATGGCACCAACATTATTGCATTTAAGACGCTCTTCTGATGTTACTTTTTATACAAAAATCAGATATTTACACAAACATTTACAATTTTAAAAATATTCAAAAAATAAACATATTTTTCATTTTTCAAAATGCTTAATTCTGATTGGTTGAATTTAATTTCCTTCGAGTTTTTTACGCATGGCGAAATTATTATTATTCGCCTTGTTTTCAATTTTGACATATCATGTTCCCAATTCGCCGATGCGGCTACTTTATATATCTACCTTGTATCCAACCAAATCATAATAGGTTTCAGTTTAAATAAAACATTTTTTTCCTAATCGTTGGGCAATACCTTCGAACGCATAAACACAAATCCTCGCATATATCCGATACCAAAATGTCGTATCTAAATTCATGCGTATGTGTACGATTTTATTCACCTCAAAAGTTAAATACATGTAGTTCAATGAATGTTACCCAAATACGCATTGCGTATCAAAATATAAAGTTGAAATTTTTCAACGTTGACAATGTGTATTTTGGATTTTTTTTTTGAAAATTGAATTTAAGTCATTGAAAAATTTTTGTTTCTTTGAAAGTAAAAATTTTTCCATGGCATGATAATACAAGGTAGTCTCATGCAGACATATGTTTCCAATTTTTTAATAAATTTTCCTTTGACAGTATTCAGCTTTAAAAATTCAAACGAAAATATCTACCTTCGACAAGTACGCATATCATGTGTTCAGTGGCAAAAATTGCTAAATAATTTATATTTATAAATATTTTGATGTTCCCTGCCTCTAAAACGTATAAATATAAGTTGAAACAACCATGGTTAAATCTTGAGAGCAATGTTCAGCTTTATTTTTTATTTTATTTGAAATTGATATATGAATTCCAAATGAAAAAGAGTTTGCCATTATCAAATTCTCAAATGAGACTACCTTCTGTAATTATGCCATGCATTTTTTGATCAATTAAAAAAATGATTTCATCCATTTTTTTTCATTTTCAATTGGCACAGAAGCAAATAAAGTCCTTGCGTATTTGGGTAATACGAAACCTATAAAGGTGACAAACCCTATAAAGGTGAGAAGTTGACTATCACTGAGAAAACTAATATAAAAAGTCATTGCGAATAGAAAATTTTCTCTGATTGAATTCATGGAAAATAAATGAAACGTACTATAAAGTCACATATCGTTAGCTAAAATGCAAAAAGGTGTAACTAACAAAAAATTTAAAATTGACTTTTTGAATGAATATTGTGAATGTCAATAAACTACATGTGTTGACAAAGTTTTACACGACTGCGGTCAAAAAAGGAGCTTCTATATACAAGAAACAAAAAGACTTAACTACAAGAAAATTCGAATTTTACTTAATTGTTATGACTGCCATTAAACTAAATAACTAAATTTGTTAAAAAAATTATAGTCTATATATATTATCCGTCATATGCAATATCACCCTGCAGGGCATACTTTTTCATTTCACATGACATGTTTATAGTTTTCATTCAAAACAGTTTTTTGCTTCTCCTACACAATTATGCTTTTGTTAGTTACGCCTTTTTGCATTTTAGCTAACGATATATGTTAGACATAAAGAGCCCAAATTGTTGAATATTACATGATACGTATGTGCGAGTTTATAAGACTTTCTAATAACTGTAGCCTAATATTAAGGGGATCCAACCCATTCTCGGTTTCAAAAAATTTAATTTTTTATTTTGATTTAATATGAAGCTACACTAATTCAAGAATGTCCCTACCAATTTTCAAGTGAAAATATCAACATTTTTTGAAGATATAGCCGATTTATTGTGTTAGCATCAGGTTACAGCAAGAGGGCTTCTCAAACTCAAAACGCGTTTTTTGCGAATGGCGGGCACGATAACTCAAAAAGTAATAACCCAATCGATCAAATCAAAGTTTGGGACGTTTCTCTGTGAGTACATAGCTATCGTATGAACTAGGATAAAGCCAATCGGTGAAGATCTTCCTTATTTTTTAACTTAGTTTATGGTCAAAAATAGGCGACTTTCCAAAAAAAAAAAAAAAAAAGAATTCAAAGTTCCGCCATTTTGTTAATTGTTGTGCGAAGTCAATAATCCTAGTTCATACCAGAGCCAGACATGTACTCTTTCTAATTGGAATTTTCGGATTCCGATGTTCCAGTGAGGAGTTATCGTGCCCGCCATCAAAAATAAGGGAATTTCCCTTAAGTAAACTTTTTACTAGATGTCCTCATTGTATATATCGATAATTAACATGTTGACGTAGTTGTAATTTTGTAGTCACATTGTCAAAACGAATTAGTAACTGGCTATTTGTCATTCTGTTTGCAACACCTCTTGATCTGAGTAAAATTCTATGTGGTTTACCCTTCTGTTGGAATCACGGTGGAGCTCAAATATTGCCATTACTCCTAACATGTTTGGTATTGAAAATGGGATACATCGGTAAACCAGCAATATATACTAATAAAAGAGTAAAGGGATTGACTGACTGATTTAACGATTCATCCAGTGGGGCCATGTTAGCATTTTTGCAGCTAGATTTAGCATTTTATTTTTGTATTTTGCCGCAAAATTTTCATTTAGCATTTAGCATTTTTTTAGCATTTTGCAGTTACTTATTTAGCATTTTTTAGCATTATTCTACACACAACATTTTTAAATATTTTGGTATTTTTCTTATTTTCTTACTACATAATTTGATATGGCTATACAATTATGATGTAACAATGACAATCCTTTAAAAATGGTAACCATTTACCAATTATGATCAGCTGTTCAATAGAACATCAGCGTTTTTCTTCATGACAACTCTTTAACGATGGCAATCATTTAAAATATCAATCAGCTGTTTGCTTGCATTCATTGAGTTTGGTAGTAAAAACAAAATTAAAGAATACAAATGTGAAGAAGCATATAAAAGCAAAAAGTGTGTTAACGTATATTCTTGTGATATTCATCTGTATATAAAACAAAAAAAAAAAAAAAAAAAAAAACAGTAAGGAAAGTAGTAAAGTCGGACTGGGCCGACTATATGATACCCTTCACCACTTTGGGGATTTTATACATATGTATCTTTAAAGATGTCGTATTTTCGAAGTAACATTGACATGAAATTGAACGTACTTAAAATTGCAATCTTTATCTATAAGTATACCGACTAACATCAATTCTTACACATGCCATTCTGCAATGTATTTCATACTTTTTAAGTAGATTTTAAGCAAACTTTACGCACGCTATTTGGTATGCTTCACTGTTTAAAATGTAATATGAATCAAGCACCCATTGATTATTTGGTTTACAATCAACATGAATTTATACTAATTTCAGTACGTTTTGCCAATCGGCCTAGCTATGGGTCTTTAGTACACCATTAAGAAAACTTCGCACACACAAGGTTATAGTAACTTCAGTACATTGTACAAAATTGTGTGCGGGTCGGCCAATCTTTGGGTCTTTAGTGCACAATTTACATTAAGTCGGACGAAAATATATATTTGAGCTATATCTAAATCTGAACCGATTTTCATGAAACTTAACACACATCATTTTAGACCTAATTCAGTACTTTATGCCAAATATCGTGCAAATCGAAAGTTATATTGGGACTTTGGTGCCCCATTTACCTTAAATCGGACAAAAATATATACGGGAGCTATATCTAAATCTGGACCGATTTTCGCGAAACTTAGCACACATCATTCTAGACTTAATTCAGTATTTTATGCCAAATTTCATGCAAATCGAAAGGTATATAGGAACTTTGGTGCACCATTTACATAGAAACTTAGCACACATCATTCTAGACTTAATTCAGTATTTTATGCCAAATTTCATGCAAATCGAAAGGTATATAGGAACTTTGGTACACCATTTACATAGAACCGGACAAAACTCTTTATGGGAGCTATATCTAAATCTGAACCGATTTTCTCGAAACTTGACACACATCATTCTGCACCTATTTCAGTATTCTATGCCAAATTTCATGCAAATCGAATGATATATAGGGACTTTGGTGCACCATTTACCTTAAATCGGACGAAACTATATATGGGAGCTATATCTAAATTTAATAAAGTAAATTTACGCATCTCCATCTGTTCGTCCATGTATTTTTGCGAACAAAGTGCAGGCCGCATATGTGATCCGATTTGGATGAAATTTGGCACAAGTCACTTATTTGGCCCAAGGACGAAGCCTTTTGAAATTGGAAAATCCGTGCACCAAAGTCCCTATATATCTTTCGACTTGCACAAAATTTGGCACAGCGTAATGAATTAGGCCTAGAATGATGTGTGTCAAATTTCCTGTAAATCGGTTCTGATTTAGATATAGCTCTCATATATATTTTCGTCCTATTAAATTTAAATGGTGCACCAAAGTGCCATATAACTTTCAATTTACACGAAATTTGGCACAGCGTAATTAATTAGGTCTAGAATGATGTGTGTTAAGTTTCCTGAAAATCGGTTCAGATTTAGATATGAATTAGGTCTAGAATGATGTGTGTTAAGTTTCCTGAAATCGGTTCAGATTTAGATATAGCTTCTATATCTGACCAAATGAAAAATGTTGTATCGATTGCAGAATGACATGTTTATGGATCTAATTTTAGTCCCTTAAAAATGAGACGTCCGTTAGGATTCATCTGTTGAATATACTCAAAGTGGTGAAGGGTATCATATAGTCGGCCTCGTCCGACTTTACTACTTTCCTTACTGGTATTTGCCATGGCTCAACAATAAATGGATGAATTTCTATATTACATAGTTTTATTCTAAAGAAATAGCCGCAAAATTTTCATTTAGCATTTTATTAGCATTTTGCAGTTACTTATTTAGCATTTTTTAGCATTATTCTACACACAACATTTTTAAATATTTTGGTATTTTTCTTACTACATAATTTGATATGGCTATACAATTATGATGTAACAATGACAATCCTTTAAAAATGGTAACCATTTACCAATTATGATCAGCTGTTCAATAGAACATCAGCGTTTTTCTTCATGACAACTCTTTAACGATGGCAATCATTTAAAATATCAATCAGCTGTTTGCTTGCATTCATTGTGTTTGGTAGTAAAAACAAAATTAAAGAATACAAATGTGAAGAAGCATATAAAAGCAAAAAGTGTGTAAACGTATATTCTTGTGATATTCATCTGTATATAAAAAAAAAAAACAGTAAGGAAAGTAGTAAAGTCGGACTGGGCCGTACTGAAATTAGTATAAATTCATGTTGATTGTAAACCAAATAATCAATGGGTGCTTGATTCATATTACATTTTAAACAGTGAAGCATACCAAATAGCGTGCGTAAAGTTTGCTTAAAATCTACTTAAAAAGTATGAAATACATTGCAGAATGGCATGTGTAAGAATTGATGTTAGTCGGTATACTTATAGATAAAGATTGCAATTTTAAGTACGTTCAATTTCATGTCAATGTTACTTCGAAAATACGACATCTGTAAAGATACATATGTATAAAATCCCCAAAGTGGTGAAGGGTATCATATAGTCGGCCTCGTCCGACTTTACTACTTTCCTTACTGGGTTTTTATTGTTATTTGCCATGGCTCAACAATAAATGGATGAATTTCTATATTACATAGTTTTATTCTAAAGAAATATATTTCCACAGTTAAATAAATGCTATAAAGTAATCTTCTTACCAAAAAAAACGTTTCTAAATTTAGCATTATTTTTTGGCATTTTTATACCCTTCACCATACTGTGGTACAGGGTATTATGTCTTTGTGCATATGTTTGTAACAGGCAAAAGGAAACGAGATAGACACATGGTTCCTTTTGAGAATATGCATAGAATCACTTTCTAAGTCGATTTATGCATGTCCGTCCGTCTGTCTGTCCATGTATTTTTGTGAGCAAAGTGCAGGTCGCATTTATGATCTGATTTGGATGAAATTTGGCACAGCTCATTTGTTTGGCCCAAGGACGAACCCTATTGAAATTGGGAAAAATCAGTTCAGATTTAGATATAGCTCCCATATATATATTTAACCGATTTAATGTAAACGGTCCCTATATATCTTCCGATTTGCACGAAATTTGGTACAGCCTAATCATTCAGGTCAGGAATGATGTCTGCCAAGTTTCGTGAAAATCGGTCCAGATTTAGATATAGCTCCCATATATAGTTTCGTCCGATTTCATGTAAATGGAGCCCCAAAATCCCTATATATCATTCGATTTGCCCGAAATTTGGCACAAAGTATTGAATTAAGCCTAGAGTGATGTCTGCCAAGTTTCGTGAAAATCGGTCCAGATTTAGATATAGCTCCCATATATAGTTTCGTCCGATTTCATGTAAATGGTGCCCCAAAATCCCTATATATGATTCGATTTGCACGAACTTTGGCATAACGTATTGAATTAAGCCTAGAGTGATGTCTGCCAAGTTTCGAGAAAATCGGTCCAGATTTAGATATAGCTCTCATATATAGTTTCGTACGATTTCATGTAAATGGTGCACCAAAGTCCCTATATATCTTTCGATTTGCACGAAATTTGGCATAACGTACTGAATTGAGCCTAGAATGATGTCTGCCAAGTTTCGTGAAAATCGGTCCAGATTTAGATATAGCTCCCATATATATGGGAAATGGTGCCCCAAAGTCCCTATATATAATTCGATTTGCACGAAATTTGGATAATAGAGAATAGAGCCTAGAATGATGTCTACCAAGTTTCGTGAAAATCGCTCCAGATTTAGATATAGCTCCCATATATAGTGTCGTCCGATTACATGTAAATGGTCCCTATATATCCTTCGATTTGCACGAAATTTGGCATAACGTACTGAAATGAGCCTAGAATGATGTCTGCCAAGTTTCGTAAAAATCGGTCCTGATTTAGATATAGCTCCCATATATAGTTTCGTCCGATTTTATGTAAATGGTGCACCAAAGTCCCTATGTTTCCTTCGATTTGCACGAAATTTGGCATAACGTACTGAAATGAGCCTAGAGTGATGTCTGCCAAGTTTCGAGAAAATCGGTCCAGATTTAGATATAGCTCCCTTTTATTATAAATCGATTTAAGGTAATCGACGCACCAAGGAACCAATAGGCTGATAGGAACAAAACGTTCTGAAATTAGTATAACCTAAGCTGTGACAAGTTTGTTTGAAATCGCTTAATATTTGGATAGAGCTTCCATATATATTTTCGCCCGATTTCAAGTAAATTGGACATCAAACTCCTCATGTTAGTCAGATTGACATCAAATTTTGAACAACGTATAAAATTGAGCATAGAATTACTTAGTTGCGTTTTCTAGAAGTACAGACATAGGACAACAGATGACCTATTTATATTTGTTTGAAGTCGATTTACATACTTTTGTCCCATTGTAACAAACGAATGACATGTTTATGGATAGATCTAGGTAGATTCACATTTAGATAAATATCACATATTTTATTTCATCCAATTTCATGTTAATAGTCCTGTTTAATATACATATAGTGGTGAAGGGTATCATATAGTCGGCCCCGTCAGACTTTACTACTTTCCTTACTGGTTTTATATTGTTTAGCATTATTTAGCATTTTTTTCAATGAGGATTTAGCTGCAACTTTTTTTGATCTGGTCACACTGGATTCATCAACGCCCAGACGAATCGGCTGAAGCTAGAATCTTGAAATTTTGGGTGAGGGTCACTCTTGGTCCAAATGTGACAGATAAGGCTGGGTTTTTGGAAATCCCTACTAGAACGGTACAAAAAGAACAAATCTATACTAATAAAAGAGTAAAGTGATTGACTGATTTGCCGATTCATCAACGCCCAGACGAAACGGCTGAAGCTAGAATCTTGAAATCTTGGTCCAGAGACGACAGATAAGGCTGGGTTTTTGGAAATTCGTACTAGAACAGTACGAAAAGTACTAAAAAGTACTAAATGTGATACCATTTGCATTTGGCGAACCGGTAGAGTTAGAACTCTTAAATTTTAAATGAGGGTCACTGATGGAGTGTAGAATAGATATAGCAAACGGTTTTTCGGACATTCGAACTATAAGTATGCGAAAAGTGCTAAATTTAGTACAATTTCGTAGCATGTGAACGGGTTGAGCTACAAACTAAAAATTTGGAATGCAAATAAGGGTTGAGATGTAGGGTCTATTTAAGGTGATGGTTTTGAATGTGTACGAAAAGTACTATATGGTACTATATTTGGTACAAATTTAATTTGGAGATACAAATCGACCTGGAATCCTGAAAATTGAAATTAACATTACCGTCAGAGTGTAGGATTGGGATATAAATGTAGTTTTGGAAATTTGTTACTTATGTGTACGAAAAGTACTAATTTTGGTATATTTTTATTTTAGGTGAACGAATAGAGCTAGAATCATGAAATTTGGAGTCAGGATCACTGTGGAGGTGAGATTGAGATATGTAAAAGTTTTAGAAATTTTTACTAATGTATACTGAATTTGGTACAATTTGCATTGTGAATGAACCGATAGAGTTGGAATCCTGAAACATGGATTTGGGATCACTGTGGGGGTGTAGGGTGTGGGTATGTAGGAATTTTTAGAAATTTGTACTAAATTTGGTACAATTTAAATTGTGTGTGAAGCGATTGAGTTGGAATCCTGAAATTTTGATTTAGGATCACTAAGGAGGTGTAGGATTGGGGTATGTAGGAAGGATTGGAAATTGGTACTACTATGTACTAAATGTGGTACAATTTATATTTTGGGTGAAGCGATAGAGTTGGAATCCTGAAATTTTGATGTAGGATTACTTTGGAGGTGTAGGATTGGTGTATGTAGGAAGATTTGGGTATTGGTACTACTATGTACTAAATTTAGTACAATTTGAATTGTGGGTGAACTGATACAGTTGTATTCCTAAAACTTTAATTTGGGATCAGTGTGGAGTTGTAGGATTGGGGTATGTAGGAAGTTTTGGGAATTGGTACTATTGTGTACTAAATTTGGTATAATTTGAATTGTGGGTGCACCGATAGAGTTGGAACCCGGAAACTTGGATTTAGGATCACTGTGGAGGTGAAGGATTGGGGTATGTAGGATGTTTTGGAAAATTGTACTATTGTTTACTAAATTTGGTACAATCTGAATTGTGTGTGAACCGATAGAGTTAGAATCCTGAAACTTTAATTTAGAATCACTGTGGGGTGTAGGTTTGGGTTAAGTAGGAAGTTTTGGAAATTCGTACTACTGTGTACAATATTTTGTACACTTAGGATCGGGGAATGCAGGAAGTTTTCTTGGATGGTTGAGAAGGGTACTTATGGAAATAATGTGGATTTGGGTGAGGTCGAATCATGAAATTTGGTACTCAAATTCAGTTTGTGGTCGATATTAATGTGTGGATTGTTTAGTTTTTCTGACATATTCAGTTTTCTGTGATAATAAAATAATATGTTAATACATGTTTAAATATTACCCACATTCGCTAACGAAGTATACCCGCTACTACTGCTAGTATAAAAAAAATGTATAATAGGCATAATATATAATGTAAAGGATATACCAAAACGTTGGTCAAAAGCATTTATTATAATATACAGTCGCATGATGTAGACCGATATCGATAATTTTGGTTAAGGAGATTTGTTACCCAATGGGAGCTCAAGGTATCTAATTACAGCCAATTGGGTTAAAGTCGTGCCCAAAAAACTAATTATGTACAGTTACATGGGGGATATATTCGAAAGTGAATCAATATCCACTAAATTATAGCCGAAATAGCCAAACACCCCAAAAATACTGAATAATGAAGAGTACCGTTATAAAAAGTGGGCACATAATGCCCTTTTTGGTTGGGAGATTTGCTACACATTGGAAACTCGGACCCATATGAAGGCCTAGGCCATCGCTGTGAAATTCTAT
Organism: Musca vetustissima; assembly: GCF_032173495.1. Taxonomy (NCBI): domain Eukaryota; kingdom Metazoa; phylum Arthropoda; class Insecta; order Diptera; family Muscidae; genus Musca; species Musca vetustissima. The sequence continues at coordinate 230,262 of NW_026881581.1, read as the reverse complement.
ACAGGCTTCGGATGGATCGCTGCTACATTGTATTTCGAAGATGGAAGATGTATGGGCAACAAAAAATCCGCTGGGAACAACAACTTTTGACACTGCTTTGTTAAGAATTTTATAAAGCCATAACAACCTTTGTTATGCCATCTTCTGACGGGCACATCAATAACGTGGTAGTGAGAGATCATTATTTCAAACCTGTGGGGTCTACTATTAAATCATCGCCTGGTCTATATAGAAAATTTGGCTAAATACTTTTCATTTATTCATGGCCTATAAATAAATTCTACCGGGTAGCGAATTAATCTCTTAGTCTTCTCTTGCTGTCAACAGAAAGTAGAAGTAAGTGTTTAATTTGTATTTGACAAGAATATTGGAAATCAATTTTTGGTCTGTTTCAGTACTTTTTTAAAAGTAAAGGGGAAACATTTCAAAATCGCTCTAAGAGTACAAAATAATTTGAAAAGTTCAGGAACGCAAATCTAGTAAATATACCAAAATTAGATGGCAATACTTCAAAATCAGCATAACAGCCAATCAGAAGTAGGCATTCCTGTTTACAATTTTTACTCGGCCAAATTTCTCGAGTAAAAAGTTTACAAAGAGAACGCCATTTTGTATTGTGCTCTCTTAAATTTGATTCAATGTTTTGCCAGTTTTGTGAGTTCAGGAACGGTATGTATTTCAAGACTACATCCATACCCCAATACTACACTCCAACAGTAACCTTACTTCCAAATGTCAGTGTTCCTGTTCTATCGGTCCATTGGAACAAATTTCCAAAACTTCCTATATATACCAATCCTACAACCCAACGTGCTCCTATCATCGAATTTCCAATTTTTAGCTCTATTTATTCACATGCTACGAAATTGTACAAAAATGTATCACATTTCTGAAAACCCCTTTGCTATATCTATTATTAAAAGTTCCAGCTATACCGGTTCTCCAAATACAAATTGTACCACATTTAGCACTTTTCGTGCCGTTCTAGAACGAATTTCCAGAAAACCTTCACCCCATATTTCAAGATTCTAGCTTCAGCCGTTTCGTCTGGGCATTGATGCATCCTTAAGTCAGTCAGTAAGTCAGTTAATCACTTTACTCTTTATTATAATAGTAGACTAGCATAGGCCCGCTACGTCGTTAGCGGATCTTTTTATTGTTAAAATAAATAAACTTTATCGTAGGCAAAGCTGCATACCGAATTTCAGAGTTCTACATCTAACCGTTGCCGCGTAATTCGGTTTTTAGTACCTTTTAGTACGAATTTCCAAAAACACGCCTCCCCACTAAACCCGACCCACATGCCGAATTTCAAGTTTCTAGCTTCTGCCGTTTCGTCTGGGCGTTGATGATTAGTCAGTCACTATTATATATATATAATATATACTAGCATATACCCGCTACTTCGTTAGCGAATTTGGGAAGTATTTAAAATTTAATACCGACTATTATTAAAGTTTTAGAACCATTTAGTACCTATGTTCTATAATAGAACGTTTTTCAAAACTACATCTATATCTCAACACTACACACCAGTTCTGATTTTTTAACCGTTGTACTCTTATTAGTATACAGTATTTTTCGGTTAATTGGTTTCCACGCTTAATTGAACCACATGATGGGGCAACAAATATTTCAAAGCAAAATACTTATACATTTTTTCGGATACTTAAACCCTGTTAATTGATTTTCCCGCTTAATAGGTTCAAAGTTCATGTCATCAAAAATAAATTTCCTTATACTTTTCATCGGTTAATTGCATAATAATAATTGAAAAACAATCTGCCATTTTTTTACATACATATTTGTCATAATTTGTGAAAAAGACTAGGTAGCATCTCTACTAATTCAAAACATATGTTTATTGCTAAGGAAAAACTTCGAAAAAGCGTAATTTGTATTTGAAATTGGATTTTTTAAATCATTAGTAGTTCCAATTATACGTGATTACTGTAATTGAACAAACTATTCAATTAACCGGGTTCGGATAATTGGTTCCTCGGTTAATTGAACGAAAATTTGTGCAAATTTTGATGTGCAATTAATCGAAAAATACTGTACATTAATATAATGTATACTAATAAGAGTACAACAACCTACTTTAACAATCATAAGTACGAATTTCCAACACTTCCCACACACAACAATCTTAATTCCAAATTTCAGGATTCTATCGGTTCACCTAATCCAATTGTGTCACATTTAGTACCACTTATAACACATAAGTACAAATTTCCATTACTACTTACATCATGCAATCCAATGGAAATCTTATTACTCAATTCCAGGATTCCAGTTCTATCGGTTCACTCTCAGTACAAATTCTACCAAATTTAGTGCCATTTAGTAAACATTAGTAGACATTTCCAAAATTTCCTACATACCGAAATCCAAAACCCCAACAGTGATCCTTACCACCATTTGGTACCATTTAGTACGCATTAGTACGAATGATCTTTACTCCAAATTTCAGGATCCCAGCTCTATAAGTTCAACCAAAATTCAAATTGTTACAAATTTGGTACAATTTAGTACCCATAAGTATGAATTTCCAAAAATACATCCATACCCCAATCTTACACTCCAACAGTAATCTTGTACAATGGTACAAATATCCCAATCCTATACCGCAGCAGTAACCCTAACTTAAAATTTCAGGATTCCAGCTGTATTGGTGCACCCAAAATTTAAATTGTACCAAATTTAGTACACAGTAGTACGAATTTCCAAAACATCCTATTTAACACAAACTTACACCCCCACAGTGATCCTAATTCCAAGTTTCAGGATTACAACTCTATCGGTTCACCCACAATTCAAATTGTACCAAATTTAGTACACAGTAGTACCAATTTCCAAAACATCCTACTTAACTCAAACCTACAGCCCCACAGTGATCCTAAATCCAAGTTTCAGGATTGTACTAAATTTAGTACATAGTAGTACCAATTTCCAAATCTTCCTACATACCCAAATCCTACACCTCCACAGTGCTCCTAAATCAAAATCACAAAATTCCCACACAATTCAAATTGTACCAAATTTAGTACACAATAGTACAAATTTCCAAAACTTCCTACATATCTCAATCTTACACCTTAACAGTGATCCAGACTCCAAATTTCATGATTTAGTATCCTTAAGTATTATATTCTTAAATTGAATCCTGACCCCAATCCCACACCCCTACAGTGATCCTGACTCCAAATTTCACCGCTCTATCGGTTCACCCAAATCCAAACTGTACCGATTATGGACGTACACATCAGTAAAAAATTTCCAAAACTACGTTCATATCCCAATCCTACACTCCGACGCTAATGTTAATTTCAAATTTCAGGATTCCAGCTCGATTTGTACCACCAAAATTAATTTGCACCAAATATAGTACCATATAGTACTTTTCGTACATATAAGCACACACTTTCAAAGCCATCTCCCTTAAACCGTAAACCCTACTTCTCAACCTTAATTTGCACTCCAAATTTCAAGTTTTTAGCGCTATCCGTTCACATGCTACAAAATTGCACCAAATTTAGTAAAACCCAGCCTTATCTGTCACATTTGGACCGAGACTGACCCTCACCCAAAATTTCAAGATTCTAGCTTCAGCCGTTTAGTCTGGGCGTTGATGAATCGTTAAATCAGTAGGTCAGTCAATCACTTTACTCTTTTATTAGTATAGATAGATTACTATAATAATGAGAAGAAATATGTATTAAATTAAGTAGAAATATGTATTGAATACATTTATAAAAACTGTTATGATTTTTACTTTCCATTCATCACTTTCAGTTTTCGTGAATAATTTTGAAATTTCATTTATTTTATTTTTTTTTTATTCTGCCAACATATTTTTTTTCGATACATTCTGTTCATTGTTAACGATGGGACCAATCTCTTTGTTGATTAGAGAGTAATTCGAGTTGAACAATTATGTACGCGGAACTAAGTAATTATTTCATAATTCAGGGCCGAATAACGAATAGAAAACGAACATGATATTAATCATAATTTAACGGCCATCGACCTACTTTAATAGATTGCCGTTACCTAATGGAACAGAATGTCTAAAACAAAGCGTTTGTCATACCTTAGTATTGATCAGATTTCACAAAGGCACTGAATATTTACAATTTGATATATATGACCGAGTGTTGATGTATAGAAAAAAATCCATTATGTTATAAGCTGTGCAATTAAAGATCTGTCACATCATCAATATTTAAGGTAGAACATTGAAATTTTTCACATACATTATTGCTGCTTCTAGGATGTTTGGCATTGAAAATGGTCCAATTTTAAGAATAGCCCCATATTCGGTATTTCGGGGAGATTGGTCACGTTTAAACCAAATTGAGTAGAAAATCTACCTACCAAAACATACAAATATATTTGTCCAAAATAATTGTATCCGCCATTATTCAGTATTCTTATGTAAGTCACTGACCAATTTTTTTAATTTTATTAATTATTGGTGCTTTTTGTTGGGCTTAAATTAAAAAAAAAACGGGACACCACAACATTAAATAAAATTATAAAAAATAAAATCGCAGTTAAAAATTAAATATATCACAGAACTGTGTTTAAGTTATTGCAATTGAATACTGAAGCTTAGTATTGTCTTTGTCTTCCTTCGTGTTTATGTTGCGGAGTCCCGTTTTTATATCCGTCACCACACTGTGGTACAGGGTATTATGTCTTTGAGCATATACATATTTGTAACAAGTTCCTTTTTGAGAATATGCATAGAATCACTTTCTGAGTCTATTTAAGCATGTCCGTCCGTCTGTAGATGTTATATTGTAAACAAAGTACAGGTCACATTTATGATCCGTCCCAATATATCCCTATAAATCTTTCATTTGCATGAAATTTGGCATAGAGTTCTGAATTTGGTTCAGAATTATGTGTGGTAAGTTTCGTGAAAATCCGTTCAGATTTAGATATAGCTCCCATATATAGTTTTGTCCGATTTTATGTAAGTGGTGCATCAAAGCCCCTATATATCTTTCGATTTGCATGAAAATTTGCATAGTATACTGAATTGTGTCTAGAATCATGTGTGTCAAGTTTCGAGAAAATCGGTTCAGATTTAGATATAGCTCCTATATATAATTTCGTCCAATTTAAGGTAAATGGGAACCAAGGTCAGTAAATATCTTTCGATTTGCACTAAATTTGGCATAATGTTCTGAATTAGGTCCAGAATGATATGTGCTAGGTTTCGAGAAAATCGGTTCATATATAGATATAGCTCCCATATTCCGTCCGATTTTCCTTGAAGTGACGGACTCTTTTTTCATACAGACTACAATATTTGGACCTAATTCAATACCCTATGCCAAATTTCGTACAAATCAAAAGATATATAGGGAATTTGTTGCACCATTTACATAAAATCGGACAAAACTATACATGGGAATTATATCTAAATCTGAACCGATTTTCACGAAACTTCCTGGCGAAAAATTTCTTCCCAAAATTATGCTCTATAGGTCCACGTTTTATAATTGACCCCAAATATATATTGAAGTTCTTACCCCAGTTTTTCAACATGAGTATTTGTTATTTGGAATATTATTTTTTCAGATCATCAACATAGTCCTTATATTCTCGCCCAGACCGATTTATTTGTAACTTAATAGTCACTTATTCAAATAAAAGTTTTTGATGGAGGTTTTGGTATTTCCTTCACATATTTTATATTGCCGGTTTATAGTTAGTTGTTCTCTTTCGATTGAGCTTAAGATCGAATTTTGCAATACAGAGGAAAGCCAGAAGTAAGTTTCCTTTCATTATCCTTGTATATTACTTGTTCTGTGGTTCACATTTTACAATAGACTGACTGAACTGAAATTGCAAACTGAATAAATGAGCTGTAACTTTTTTGAAAATAAAGTTATAGTGAAAGTTTTTTCAGAAATAAATAGGCTATTTATTTATTTTTAAAAAATCAAAAAATATAAACGCAAAATTTATTTTGAAATAAAAAATATTCTATGGAAAACTAAATTGACCCAATTTGTTTGATTTGTTTTTATAAATTTACTAGCAGACCCGAATTCATCGAAAATATATTTCAGAAACTATTTACCAAAAATGTACGTCAAATTTCCATAATCAAAAAAATATGCACAATATTTTCCTCATGACGGTAGACCTTCATTTACTGATACTCCTGTACATTAAGTAATATTGTTATTATTAAATATTATATTATGTCAGTATGTGTGGTATTTCAGTTTATCAATTGATCGAACTTATTCCAAACATTTTCCAAACACCAAACATTTTTCAGGAGAAGATCAAGTTTTGATCTAACTACTCGTATCTCAATAGATAATTACTATTCCTGTTTTGATCACATACGTTTCATAAGTTCTCCAATTTTTTATGCTTTTCTCAATTTTTTCTTTGGTAAAACTCTTCCCACTGTAATTAAAAACGATCGAAGGAAAATGTGAGTCAAATTTGTTCAGTTGTTCTCAATGGAAACATTTTTCACATCATGAAAAATATATTTGAGGAACCATAAAGGCACATATAAGTTAGACACCTAGAGCATCTAATGCCCAATTGTCTCCACGTGGGATTCAAATTTATATATACTTCTCGTGTTACGAAGCGGGAGAAAGGAAAATACAAAGGACTTGTAAGGTCGAATGTCATTTCAATTCTAATTTTATTATTTAATATTATTCCTTAAGAACTACCTAACCTAATCTAACTTAGGCCATCTCGAATATAATAAAATTTTCAATAATACCTTCCATAGCTAGCTAAATTGTTGAGGTATTTGTAATGGGCATGTTGGTATATCCTATGTATATGTATTGACATTTTCACAAATAAAGCTGGCCTATTAGAATACGTTCAAGTTTCAGCCAATGATTCAGATATTGTGTGGGATATATGCCATGTGTTGGTTTTATAATGTAAAAAATTTTCTCATTATTGTTGTGCGTTTTTAAGCCTCCTTATATTTGGTCCATATTTTGCCATAGTACGATTTTATGTACTTTGAAAGTAGTGACACATACCGTATACATTGCCTTTAATTAGGTATTTCATGTAGGATAAAGAACTTCTCTGTAAACAGTCGGTATGGTATCACTTTATGGTATATGTCCCACATAATATTAGACAAATCGGCCCAGCCGTTCCTTCAAAATATATTTTGGAAGATTTTCAAGGATTTTTCTCAAAATGTTCATTCATAAAAGCATTCCCACTTCAATTACAGACAACTGAAAGAAATTTCGAGTCAAATCGGTGCCGCCGTTCTCAATTGATGAGTTGCTATACATTTTTATAAATAGATTTAAATTCATTTTACTTCAATTTGATAAGTTGTTACTTTTCGTTTGACTCCCACGCGCTTTTCACGAAAACAGGTTATGTATCGGTGTCGGAATACTTAACGTCGACACACGCCGATTAAGCACCCAATCTTTAAATTGACAAAACACAAAGAAGCTATATATATCGCGCCATCTGTTGGATGAACTTAAAATTAAACACAAAACCACTACTCACGCCCCATAGAGCATATACGTAAAGTTTGGTCAAAATCGGTGCAGTAGTTCTTGAATTATGGTGATAACCACAAAAAACTAAATATTGCGCCATCTGTCGGATGAACTTCAAACTACACAGAAACACTCCTCACGCCCCATAGGTGGTGCAGTAGTTTTTGAGATTAGCGATCACGAACATACATGTAATTTTTATATATATAGAGATAGAGATTTTATTGATCAATTTGATCCTTGGGTATAATTTTCCTCGCACTCTGAACCTTTGGTTATGTCTGTTTGTTTGTAAAACTCTTTTGATTTTACTGTCTATGATACTCCAAAATTTGTTAATTATTGGTTGAATTTCTGATGATTGGGTTGGCCATTATAAAACCCTTATTTTTGGACTCTCGCAACCAATACCCAAACAATCGATATATTTTCTTCAGCGAAGGGAACCATTGCGATTTCCAAAACATTTGTATAAACAATCCGATCCATAACTTCAAAAATCTCGTAAATACATGGAAAATATAATGGTAACACCTGATTTGATAGGTCCCGTGGTACTGCAAGATTTTATGTACTTTAAAGGTTTTCACAGCAGGCCCCTGTGGAATGGTATGAAATTGGGTATTTTTGATACCCAGTGGTTAAGAAAAACGAAACTCAGTGTCTTATTGGTTTTATTTGAATTTTATTAAAGAAACATCTAATAAATTACTACATATAGGACAAATTATTTTCAAATAATCTAGAATATGCATCTTAGAATAAGAATCCCTTGATCGTGTGTACAATGATATACTTCTCAATTATTTTTTTATTGTCGCATAAAATAGTTTCAATACAATCTCAATCCAATTGAAAAAAATTAAATATTTTGAAAATTTTCAATAATTGACAAATGCAAGCCTAAAGGAATGCTAAGCTTCCTAATTTTGCACAAATATTTAAAGCAAAACAACCACTACGTAATACAATCTAAACGGCTGCAGAGAAAATTCGTGGAAATGCAAATGTGCTTCAAAATATTTATTTGAAAAATTTTCGCGGATTTTCCCGACTTGATAGCTTCTAAATTGACACGAATGACCAAAATCGATACAGCCGTTTTTTAATTATAAACGGTGTAAGTAACGACTTTTATATTTATATATAAATACTGGCTGACCCATGGCGCTTCGCAGCACCTACTGAAGTTATCAACGTAGCATGTTTAGAATATATAGAAATGATCACGAAGAAAATAATTTATATCAATATATGGTATGCATTATCATTTTTGTTTTAAATGGCGTTATTGAGATTTTTACCAAACGTTCTGTAATGATTGGTGTCGGGTACGCAGAAAATACATTGTTGCCGAATCACAATCGACCTCGAAACACTCCATATTTTTTTAGATTTCAAATATGTTCACCTTGGGAAATACGACGGCAAATTATTTGGTTTCCATTGAAGCATTTGTAGTTTCCGTTGGGCTTTCTCTGTCTTCGGCGTATTTGCGCATATAACACTGTATTTCTCAATTTTTTACTAATATTATGTTATTTTCTTTTTTAGAAGCAGCAAATTTACTTGACCCGGAATTGTTGTTAAATACATCTGATAGGGACATCGCGATAATGACAATTCTTACTCAGCAATTTATAACATCTGAACGGAGTCATTCGGAAAAGCACTATGAAAGGCAGATGGCTTCAAAAAACTACAATATATCAAATACAATTGATATCAGTAAAGAGTTCATAAAAACCGAGATAAATTTTAGCAATGTGTTGCAACCTTATGAAAAGATGATGACTGTTAAGTCAGTGTCTTTAACGGCACCTCCAAACCCATCGAACGATTTAGAAGATGATGATTCTTCAGAGACAGACAGCGGAAATGAGGCTGACGACAGCTTGGACTGTAAGATCATGAAACTGAACGAAGCCGACGTTTCGATTGAGAAAATGAAGCAACGCCGAGATTCTACGTCAACTAATAAATATGAGTACGTTAGATATTCTTTTGAGGAGTCTGCAACAGTGCCTAAAATTGAAAGCAACTTAGATACAGATGAGAATTCAATAGTTATCAATAAATTGCAAAATGAAGAGTCTCGTGAAAGTTCATCGCAAAGTGATGTAATAATATTTGAAGATAAAGAGAGAGACCTGAAAGATACTGAAGAGCAAATTGTTGATCGACCAGCAATTACAAAAAACGCCATGTATAAAACAACTACTGACAGCTTTTATCTGGATGATGATACAACGAAAAATATTCGTAGCAAAATTATGGCATATTCGCTCTCGGAAACTGATTCAGACGTCTTTGATAAAAATTACACAGAAAATAAATGTCATATTCTCGACTATGTCAATGGTTCCACCGCTTTAGTTGATAATATAGATACATCTACTGAAACCGAGTCAACGATTGTTTCTGCCGTAACGAAACTTCAAGCCGGTGCTAGGGGTTACCTCACTCGAAAACGTTTGGGTCGTACCAGCGATCTTAAGTCTGCCCAAGGCGACGAAAGTAGAAAGGCTTCATTTGGCAATGCCGCAATAAGCGAATCACTGGAATTCCTATTAAGAGAAGCAGCTGCACGAAGAATCCAGGCATTTTTTAAAAATTTGCAACGGAAAAATCAAATTTATGGAAAACAACGATTACATGACAATTCCGATAATATTGTGAAAAATGGTGACAGTTCCTTGGCCCAAAAACGATCAATGTTGCAGAGAGGGGTTGCTTTGCGCAACAACTCTACGCCAGATGAAGGGAGTAGCAATGAAGAAACTTCGTCCAATCAGAATAAAAATATGGAACCAACCGAAGTTCAGGATAGTATTAAAGGTAAAATATCAATGCCAAAAATGAAATAGAAACATTTCATGTTGATCGTACAAAGCATAAGCACATCTCCAAACATGAAATACATCTAGCTATTTTTTTAAGACGAGCTATTGCTCAAACGATTGTAACAATTCATAATCTAGTCTCAATTTGTTTGTGAGTGCAAATTTTCGGTAAATCTAGATCTCCACAATTTCAATTGTCAAATTTAATCTAACTTGATAATAAATGAGAGCTGTACTTTGTTTTTAAAATACAAGGACAGCACGCAGAACTCCACTGAGAAAATTTTGATGATGTACAGAAATTAAGTAATTTTTAGAAATACATTAGTAAATAAATTTGGTGAATGGTAGGTTGACATACAATTCACAAAATGTTGTTTGGCCTGCTCCAGAAGATTCAGTTTTCTCGAAATGTTATAACATATTACGTCTTTGTATATTTGAATGTTACAGACAGATGCTAAAAAGATAGATTGTTGCTTTTGTGTATATATATAGTCTACGTATATCGGATTTCAAAAAGATGATAGATGATGTGAAGCAATTCAGAGTAAATAAAATATGAAGCGGCCCTTGCAACGAGGGAATCGACTCCGGACACAACAGAGCGAACAATTTTAAAATTTAGTACAGGTTGGAATTTTCAATAAGTAGTTTTGAGTCATGCCGAATACCTGAAATAAGAGTAGACACATCATGTGAAATTATGATACTGGACCGAGACTCATGGGACAGCGGAAAACCAGCTTAAATGCCCTCTGGCAACTGTGGTTAAATAGATGGCTCCCGGGTAGCAGGAAAATCGGGACTGGAAATATTAAAGAACTGTGAACCGAAATTTCACTTCGCTTGCCAGATCTTAATATGATCCTACAGGCGGATGTTGAAGCTATAACGAAGTGTCTAAACATGTTAAGTTGAAGCTATAACGAAGTGTCTAAACATGTTAAGTTTAAGCTCTGGTCAGGATATAAAAATGGCAAATAGTAAACAAGCCAATCTAAAAATATTCTGGAATATGTTAAATCCATAAATAATTTATCACAACGCTGTCTTGTATGAATAATAGGGGTACCGAGTCACACAGGAATAATAAGCAATAAGCCTGCTGGCACATTTACACAAAATTGTGTGGGACGGAAGCAGCAGGTGTAGAGCGTGTGGGGAAGACAGTGAAACACTGGAAAATTGCCAATGTCACTGTCCAGCCTTTGCAAACATTCATACACAATTCTTGGGTAATGATATTATTCACGAACTGACCGATATAAGGGGGTGTGAATAGAAAATTTCGAAGGACTTCATTAAGAACACAGAATTCCTAGAAGTATAAGAAATCTAATCATGTGTTACGGTGAGCACGTTCATTAGATATACACTAAACGAAGCAAAATCACGAGTTCTGTAATCCTATATTTAATGTAGCCCATTATTTGGTAGCGTGTACTGATTATAAGAAAAATTGGAAAATCCGTCTTCAATTATAAAGAAAAATCATACATTAAAACCATATTGTCGATGTTCACAAGTGCCACACTGTTCCCAAGTGTCACAAATCGGGAAAGAATACCAAAAAACTTGTTGGCTTCAACACATTTTGAACCATTTTTTTATACCCTCCACCATAGTATGGAGGGTATATTAATTTTGTTTTTCCGTTTGTAACTCATCGAAATAATTATTTCCGACCCTATAAAGTATATATATTCTTGATCAGCGTATGACGATATAGCCATGCCCGTCTGTCTGTTGTAATCACTCTAGCCTCTAAACGAATTGAGATAGATATCCAAAATTTTGCATAGAGTCGTCCTTTGTCTGCAGAAGATGGGCTTGTCAAGTTCGAAGATGGGCTTTATCGGTCCACGTTTAGGCATAGCTCCCATATAAGGGTACCCCCCAATTTTCGGTATTTTGGGGTCCTTGAGCGCGTTTTTCTACCGAATTTGCTGATATTTGCTACATTGGGTTCTTATTGGGTACTAAATGTCTCCACAAAAAATCAATATAGGTCCACTTTTTCTGGTAGCCCCCATATAACGGTACCTCCTAATTTTCAGTATTTTGGAGGTTTGGATCGTATTTTTCCATCGAATTAGCTGTAATTTAGTATTTTGAGTTCTTAATAGAGTTCTTAAAATTATAAATAGAGGTCCATTTTTTCGGATAGCCCCCATATAAGGGTACCTCCAATTTTCGGTATTTTGGGGTTCTTGAGCGCGTTTTTCAACCGAATTTGCTGCAATTTGGTATTTTGTAGTCGTATATGGTGACAAATCTCCCTACCAAAAATTATTAATATTCGCCCGCTTTTTGGGGTGGTCCCTATTTAACCCCCTTTTATATACTGAAATAGTTATCTAATTTGTTCCGCGTTTTGAGTTTGGTTGTAAGACTCTGTTGTAATCATTTCACCTGCGGAGGATAGCGATATAAAAAATTAGAACGCAAAGTTCGATAATGAACTATAGCCGCATTTAGACCTAGCCCCTGTGTGGAGATTCCAGAAGGAGTGGAGTCGTATATGGTAACAAATCTCCCCACCAAAAATTATTAATATTCGCCCCGTTTTTGGGATAGTCCCCATATAACCCCCATGTTTATATTAAAAAATAGTTACATATCTAATTTGTTCCTCGTTTTGGAGTTTGTTCCAAGACTCAGTCGTAATCATTTCACCTGCGGAGGATATCGAGATGAGCTAGAACGTAGAACTATAACCAGTATTTAGGCCTAGCCCCTGCGTGGGAGTTACCAGAAGGAGTGGATCAATATTCCCCATCTTCGAACTTGAACTATGTTTGGAAGAAATAATGGGCAAAGTTTGGATGAAATTAAATTTTTTTAAACAAATTTGGTCCAAAGAAACATGTGGTCTAGAACCAATATTTCCAGGAGGCACATGTTCACCGTGTCAAAGTGTATACACCCCCATCAGCTATAAGGCTGAGGGTATAATTAAAATCCATTTAAAATTTCTGAAATTAGTATTATGGTATAAATAATCCGTTTGTGGAAATGTCTGTGTTTGATATTTTGTCTGTATTTTCATTTCAAGTACCTGCAGTATATCTATGGTGGAGGGTATCCAAAGTTCGGGTCGGCCGAACATAACGCTATTTCACATGTTTACCTTACCACCATCACAGCTTCTACGCAACTTTTTATTTATTTCCAATATTTTGACCACAACACTTCATTTTATAGAAATGCATTTAAATTATATGTAATATGTTCATATTTCGCGAATTATGAGCTTGCAAACCCAAGAAATTTAAAACATTTTTGAATAATGGTGAACAATTATGATATTGAAAAAATAATTTTTTGGAAAGTTTTTGATCTTAACAGGTCTAGGGAACATCCAAGTAGGGCGAGGGGAATGCATATATAAATTACTTGTGAAAGGAGATAACTGCGTGATCCATAGAACCCATTTTCGGAATGAATCTAGATTTACCATTTTTATACCCTCCACCATAATATGGAGGGCATATTATATTTATTTTTCCGTTTGTAATTCACCGAAATCAGTTCCGACCCTATAAAGTATATATATTCTTGATCAGCGTATTGTGTACCAAATTTCTTCACTAAAAATTATATATATATATAGGTCCACCCCCCTCCATTTCGTAATTTGGGGACATAAGAAAATGTTTCACCCATATAAAAATCAGTTTATTATAGAAAATACATTCCCATAAGAAAACCCCGCTTATAAGAACAAATTTCTCGATTTTCTCTTCGTTGAATAAATAATGTAATATCATCATATACATTGTGTACTTTATATTCCAATATACATTTTCCTTATTTATTTTCAGTTGAGCCTACTGATTCCAAAATACATGCAGTAAATAGAAGGAAATGGATGGCAATGAGGCAAAATTCTATGCCAGTACAAATTGATTCGGACGTCTTCCGAGTTATACCAAAGCATATACGGAAAAAAATAAAAAGTGCAGATGGCAACAAACAGCGACGTAACCGCAAAACTATTTACGATTAAACATTATATATATTTAATATTCCATTTTCAAAAAATCAGCTTTTTTGTTTTTGTGGCACATCAATGATTTTTGGTACACATATAGAGAAAAATGTTCTGACTCCGAAACCGTTCGCGATCAAATTTTTGGTTGATGCGCGCAAAGTTATCGAGGTTTTAATTTTGGGCATAAGAAAAAAATCTTAAAATTACGCCGTTTTTTATATTGACCAAAAACGTTGATATATATCTTCCTCCGTAAAATAAAAATATGAATACATTATAATAATCGCGATAAAGTTGCACATCTTCGCGAAATATGAGAAAAATAATAAAAATGTATTGGATTACGTCAATATTTTCATTATTTTAATGACATTCACACACCTAAAAATTAATTTAAAAATATCAACATAATCTAAACACCATGATGAATCAAATGATATCAAAATCACACAAGTCCGTGTAGCGGTTTGTAAATCACAGCGACAATAAAGCAAGATATTGAGGAAAAATATTTGTTTTTGGTTCGAAAAAATAATGTCATCATATTTATTTTTTTAATTGTATACAAGAAATTTCAGAAAAAAATGTTGGGGTTATTCTGCTATTTTACCCGAATTTCGCCGAAAAATTGGACTATATAAAAATAATCCCATTTTTTTGTACAAGTATACACCTAGCGGATTATAGCAAGACCCTTCCGATAAATCTTAGGGTTTTATAAATAGGAATAAATCTTAAAATAAAATAATATTATGAAATATACATTTTAAATTGCGTGTAAATCGCGTAATTCTCAAAATCATTTGATGCACATGCGGTTTCCAGGAAGTACTGAAGTTTATCTTCCAATCCATATATATTTTGCGAAATTTCATTTGACGGCTAAGATGTGCCGCACGTTACATTGAGGTACCCAAAAAATCGTAAAACGCGAATAATTTCCGAAAACTCCATATGCCATTAACGCGCAACCGATTTCGGCGTGCACCCTAAAAAAATACATCGATCTATACCATTTCAATGTGGTCCATTAAGAACCATGGATGTGCCAGCACAATCTATTTTTGAGATAAATTGCGTACATCTCTCTTTCGGCTGAAGTTTTTAAAGATCTCTTTTCGAAAAAGATCAAAATCCGTATGAGGTATTTTATTGAAGCGGAAATGATACACAGAAAACGAAAAAAAATCCGCGATATTTTCAAAAACATTTTTTGCCAAATTTCGTGTTTTTGGAAGGCCAGTTCCCGCCGTTCTAGTAGATGGATTTTCACGAAGAAGATTTTATATCATCCGAAACGTAAAAAACCTTATTGATCGCGGGTACCCATATCATTCAGTTGACAGATCTAAAAATTTGGCCCGAAAAATAGGTTTTTTAGAAATTTGATCGCACAAAATTCGCACCTTCGGATGAGTGTTACTCTGAAGCTGTGCATACTACATACTCAAAATACATACCAAATTACGCAGATTCGCGACTACAATAATCTTATAATCGATTTTTGGATATTCCTGTTTGCGTATTAAAGCTAGAAGTAAAATTCAAAAAACACTCAAAATCGAGCTTCAAAATGTCAGCATCATTTAAAGAGATGCAGTTTAAATTTTGAAAAATGATACATAAGGGGCGTAGTCCCCATTTTGTTGGCTTCTAGTTTTATTTTGACACGAAGACCGTGCAATGAGTGGCTTAGTCACAAATCGATAGAGAACATAAAAAACTGGTTCGCCTCAACCTATTTTTACAAATTTTTTTTCATTAAAGTAGACACAGCTTCCACCAAAATAAAGTTTGGAGGTCAATATCATGAGCAGTTTGCAACCACAGATCAATTAACCCAAAACTATTCCCTTTTATTCATATACTTAAGTAACTCCCGAGTTATAAAGGGGTGAACCTCCGCTTCAGCTATGTTAAAAAATTGGCAATATTGCCCATATATATATATATATATATATATGTACAATATTTTGAATATACTATGTCCAATATTTTTAAATAAATTCAAATTAAATTGTAATAGCACTTAACCCTGTAGCCGGCAAGCGCACTTTTAGACAGTGTTCTACAGGGTTAATACAACATTGGTATGAAATAAATTACACATGTATGAAAGAACCAAACAACAAAATTTTTACAGGACATTGTACAATTATAAAAGGTAACTGCGAAACCCAACTGTTTTCATTCCAACGTTATACTCGTGTCAATGTAAATATGACAAATCGTGTTTTTAAAAATGACCCAACCGGAAAATTGGGTACGCATAAATTTTTCGAATTTACACTAATTCAAGAAAGTCCCTAAAATACTAATAACCGAATCGATTTCAAATTTTGGAACGTTTCTCTGTGAGTTTATAGATATCGTATGAACTAGGATAAAGGCAATCGGTGAAGATCTTCCTTATTAGTTTGTGGTCAAAAATAGTCGATTTTCCAAATTTTTTTTTTAAAGTTCCGCCATTTTGTTAATTGTTGTGCGAAGTCAATAATCCTAGTTCATATGAGAGACAGACATGTAATCTTTCTAACACCGTTGGAATTTTCGGATTCCGATGTTCCAGTGAGGAGTTATCATGCCCGTTATCAAAAATAAGGTCTTTTCTTTAATCACAAAAAACGACAACAAAATTTTTTGTAAATTATTTTTCTTCCTTTTTAAATCTTTAAATATATAACATGTATTGGTATTCATTCACCAGCCCATTTAAAGTCTTAAAAATAAAAAATCGAGGCGGTCCCCTTAAATGACCACCCGTATTCAATTTACTGAATCTGCCTGCTGGGAATGTTTGAGGCAGTAAATCTATCTCCATAGCAAATCTTCCAGCATTATTGAGCAATGGCTCAAGATCGGGAAGCTTTAACAATATAAATGTGACAGATTTTCATCCATCTTCTTCACTTTTAATTTGAGGATTCCAAAATATTATATTTTTCAAATAAATAACATTTTATTAATTTGTGTGTTTTGTTTAAATTTTTTGATTGAATGACGTTGCCACTTGTATTACTTTCAACAACTAATTTACTACGTTGCAGGGATAAGCTCCTTTTAAAAAGGATGAAACATATATGTACATCCGGCTTGGAATTTTAAATTGGCTTATTTTTTTGTAAAAAAAAAAAATAAAGAAGAATGGCGTCCAATAACATGTTTGACTCTGATATTCCATTATAAATTCATATTTCATTCAAATCCAACTTAAAACGGTATTTACATTAAAACTTTTTACTGGGTTAACCTACTCTAGAGGACTTATTTGAAATGTATACAATGGAATTGAAAATTGAACCCCACTAGGTTAACGAAATCTGGTACAATGTAAACGTACTATAACAGACCAGTATCCTCCTTAAGGATTTTTTTTTTGATATACACTGGTGGCCAAAACTAAAGCAACTAAAATTGCAATGCTAACAAATGCCGTATAACTTTTTAAAAAATAAACATATTGTGCTTTTATACCCTCCACCATAGTATTTAATTTTGTCATTCCGTTTTTTATACCCAGGTTTGTACTAATTATTCTCACTAGATGTCATTTTAGAACAGCGGTACCATGATGCAATAATAAGGTGGTGTATTGGAGCGAATTAGTAAAAAAACAGTAAGGAAAGCAGTAAAGTCGGACGGGGCCGACTATATGATACCCTTCACCATTGTGGGTATATTCAACAGATGAATCCTAACAGACGTCGAATTTTTGAAGGACCATTAACATGATAATGGATCCATAAACATGTCATTCTGCAACCTATACTACATTTTTCATGTGGTCAGATACAGGGTTGCTTCAAGCTAGGTTATATCTACTTCAGTTCGCTGTGCCAAATTTTTTGTCAATCGGCCTACCTTGGGGTCTTTGGTGAACCATTTATGTATCGGACAAAAATATATATGGGAACTATATCTAAATCTGGACCGATTTTCTTGAAATTGTACACACATCATTCTAGACCTAATTCATTACACTATTCCAAATTTCGTGCAAATCGAAAGATATATACGGACTTTGGTACACCATTTACATAAAATCGGACGAAAATATATATGGGAGCTATATCTAAATCTGGACCTATTTTCAGGAAACTTAACACACATCATTCTAGACCTAATTCATTACGCTGTGCCAAATTTCGTGCAAATCGAAATATATATACGGTTTTTGGTACACTATTTACCATAAATCGGACGAAAATATATATGGGAGCTATATCTAAATCTGAACCGATTATTCCCAATTTCAATAGGGTTAGTCCTTGGGCTAATTAAGTGACCTGTGCCAAATTTCATCCAAATCGGATCATAAATGCGACCTGTACTTTGTTAACAAAAATATATGGACGGGCGGACGGACGGACATGCATAAATCGACTCAGAAAGTGATTCTATGCATATTCTCAAAAGGAACCATGGGTCTATCTCGATTATTTTTGCCTGTTACAAACATATGCACAAAGACATAATACCCTATACCACAGTGTGGTGAAGTGTATAAAAAAACAAATGTTTATACCCTTCACCACACTGTGGTACAGAGTATTATGTCGTTGTGCAGCAACGTACACAGGATTTCATTTCGGGGGGGCCCGGCAGTACAAAATGAAAAAATTTGCTGTTGCAAACATAAATATACTGTGAAAGAAATTCATTTCGGGGGAGGGGCGGGGGGTTCCCGAGCCACCCCCTGCGTACGTCCCTGTCGTTGTGCATATGTTTGTAACAGGCAAAAGGAAACGAGATAAACGCATGGTTCCTTTTGAGAATATGCATAGAATCACTTTCTAAGTTGATTTATGCATGTCCGACCGTCCGTCTGTCTGTCCATGTTAAATTGTAAACAAAGTGCAGATCGCATTTATGATCCGATTTGGATGAAATGTGGCACAGCTTACTCAACCGCCCCAAGGACGAACCCTATTGAACTTGGGAAAAATCGGTTCAGATTTAGATATAGCTCCCATATATATGTTCGTCCGATTTTATGTATATGGCGCACCAAAGTCCCTAAATATCTTTCGATTTGCACGAAATTCGGCATAGTATACTGAATTAAGTCTAGAACGATTTGTGTTAAATTTTATGAAAATCGGTTCAGATTTAGATGTAGCTCCCATATATATTTTCTTCCGATTTGAGGTAAATAGTTCACCAAAGTCCCTATATATCTTTCGATTAGCACGAACTTTGCCATAGTGTACTGCATTGAGACTAGAATGATGTGTGTACAATTTCAAGAAAATCGGTTCAGATTTAGATATAGCTCCCATATTTTCATCCGATTTAATGAAAATGGTGTACCAAAGTCTCGATTTAAACAAATTAAATCTAGAATAACCTATATTGGATTAAAGTGTGCATATGTTGATATATACGCTTTATATTATCGTGTGAGTTCGTGCAACTTTTGTACCAAATAATAGCCGTTTCTCCGATCGAGATAAATTGTGAACAGAACACTATGCTGCAGCATACCAAGTGGTTGCTCAAATACGTTCAGATGTACATACAGCTCCCATACACAATTGTGCACGATTTCATACAAATGGTACACCAATTAACCTAAGTCCGTCCGATTAACATATGTTTCAGAATTGTATGTGTATAGGTTGTTTTAAATTAGTTCAAATATCTATGTAGTCCACACATTTAATTTCGTCATTTCGTATTTACCCAAAGTGGTGAAGTGGTCCGACTTTACTACGTTCCTTACTGGTTAACTCATCGAATTTTCATTTCCGACCCTATAACGTATGTATAAAATTCTAAGACGATCTAAACATGCCAGCCCGTCTGTTGTATTCATGCTATCTTCTGAAGAAACTGCGATAGAGTGCTGAAATTTTGCATGGGGTTGTCGTTTGTCTACAGGCAGTTCAAGTTCAAATATGAGCTATATCGGTTCATGTTTTGACATAGCCCCCAACATAAGGGTACCTCCAAATTTGCTGTATTTGAGGTTCTATATTGGGTACCAAATGTCTCCACTAAAAATTATAAACATTGGTCCACTTTTTCTGGTAGCACCCATATAACGGTACCCATCAATTTTCGGTATTTTGGGGTCTTAAGCGCCTTTTTCAACCGAATTCGATGAAATTGGGTACATTGGGTTCTTATTGGGTACCAGGTCTTTGCATATAGGTCCACTTTTTCCGATTTAGCCATTTGTTGTAATCATTATACCTTCGGAATATATCGAGATAAAAATCTAATCTTAAGTTTATTTTTAAACAAGTTATAGGTCATTTATTCTGTTTGCAATTTCAGTTGCTTTAGTTTGGACCACCAATGTATATCACAATAGGGAACGCCAAAATCCGAAAGTTTATGATTAGAGATGGTCAGTGGGTAAATACTCGGAAAATTGGGTAATTACCCATTTGTGGGTATTACTTGGGTATTTACTGTATAGAATTGCCAATACATCTTATAGTAAGTTTACATTTAACCGGATTTCGTTAACCCAATGGGTTTAAATTGTCAATTCCTTTTCATATATGTTAAATAAATCCTCATAAAGTAGGTAAGGCCGGTAAAAAGATATAATGTATATGCCGTTTTAACCCTATTTCTGGTTATATGTTATCAACTCGATTCAAAATGGATAGTTTTATGATATTGTAAACACGTGGGTAAATACTTGGGTAAATACCAGAGTATTTACCTAATTGTCGGAGGTGCGGTTATATTGGGGCTATATTAAAACATGGACTCATAGATTGTACATACCAGTAGTTGTCAAATTATAACAACCTACGTTAAGTGGTTTGATAGTTAAAGAGTGGTTTGATAACATTTGGGTAAATACCCAAACTCGGCGACCGCTATATGCAAGGATGTTTTCTAAATAGTAGGAATTCTCTGTGCCAAATTACACTAACTTGATTGTAAAGTGTGTATAATAGAAAAATATACCTGTTATATGAGGACTATATCAAAACACGGACCAACATACATCATTTCCATACCAGTAGTTGTTTTAATATAAAAATCAGCTGAGTCAAATTTCGGTAGCCTGCGTCAAGGGAAGGATTTCTCAATATAAATGTACTTTTGCTCGCCACTGTACGTATATAGCAAATTAGCAACGGAAAATTTTAAAAATTGAAAATATAAAGTAATCTGAATATTGACAACGTTACATAATTCCAACGAAGCGTACAAAAATATTCAATTTCTCCACTATGACGAAAAGTTTTGTACGGCCGTATTTCCGAAATACGTCGAGTCCATAACTCTTAGCCAGCTAAACAAAATCAAAGAATGAACTGGAAATATTATAAAATGTGTCCAATTATTTCATATACTTATTGAAAAAAAAAATATTTTCGGTTTATGTTTTGTTCCTTTTTTAACAAATAAAAAACAAAAATACGTTCTGCCATAGTTGAATTTTTTCAACTTCGAAAATTTGTACGTCGACGTATTTCATGGGTGACGTACTCATGTGTGGTGAACCGATAGTTCCTTTGAATCTCTCTCTGTTTCATCGTTTTTTTTTTCGCTCACATAGTTCCGTGTTGATTTGTTAATAGATGATTGAAAATTGTACAAAAATTAAAGAAAAATGAAATGAAGCTACAGAATTTAACTGCATAAAAATTGAATATATAAAACCAATAATTAAAGTGTTCCAAATTTATACTTAATCCAAAAGTATTTTGTGTAGCTAAATTAATGTTTATTTTTTTTAACTATAAAAAGACTCGCTAACAACGTAGCGGGCCTATGCATGTAAATAAGTCGAGTACATTTGTAGCGATCAACGGTTATAATGGTATTTTATTCTCAATGAACACATTTCTCGTTCCCGAATTTCTAGGGCATATTTTGCATACAAATTTTCGCACTTAAAGCGAGCTTTTTTATAACGAACTCTTTATTCGGTTCCAACTGATGTAACCATGGGTCATAATACATTGTAAAAAAACAAAAATTTAAAATTGGAATTATATAACTGGTAACAAGGTAAATATATTGATTTCTCAAATTATTTTTATTTGTGACGGAAAAAATAAAAATCTTTTTTAATAGTTAAAACCCACTGTTATATTTTCCCTTGAATTTCTCAAGATCACTTAATATTCTTAATGGGCTCGTCAATATGAATCTATTGGTATATGACACTATAGGTGGCCCAAATCTCTCACATGAAGAGGTTTTTTGTTCAAATTCTCTAGTAATATCTGTTATTTCCAGACCCTGATTCACTTTTTTGCTATATTGCTATATTCATAATCTATAATCTATAAAGGTCGAAAAATTTCATAATCTATATATATAAACGAGTTGCGTTATAAGTGATTGACTGATCATCGACGCCCAAACGAAACGACTAAAGCTAGAAACTTGAAATTTAACATGTAGGAGGGGTTTGGTGCGTAGGAAATTCGTACTAAAAGGTACTAAAAACTGTATTACGTTGGAATGGCTATATGTAGAACTCTGAAATTTGGTATACACCTACGATATGTGTGAAAAATTTGGAATTTAGTACTAAGAGGTACTAAAAAGTTCTAAAAATTGTATTTGTATGGAATATGTAGATATACATATCTGAAACTTGGTATGTAGCATATGCTAATATAAAAGGAATGATTTGCAAAAATATTTTTTTGAAATTAGTACTAAAATAGTACCAAAAAGTACACCGAAACGGCTGGAAGTAGAACTCTACAATTTGGTATACAGCTTTGTCCATTATAAACGAATCAAAATGTGTGGACAAATTAGCACTAAAGGTACTCAAAAGTACTAAATATTTTACTACGATGGAACTGGTAGGAAAAGATATCTTAAATTGGATATGTAACTTAAGCATTTACAAATAGAATGGTGGGCAAACATATTTTTTGAAATCAGTACTAAAATGTACTGAAAAGTTGTAAATATTATATTACAATATAACCGATAGTAATAGAAATGTGAAACTTCGTATATAGCTTTAACTATTACAAATAGAATACTATGCATAAAATATTTTTTGGAAATTAATACTGGAGTGGTGATAAAAAGTACTAAAAAAAAAATAAAATACAATGGACAAATAAATACGTTACCACGTTTAATTGAACCACATGATTGGGCAAAAAACTATTGCATAGGAAAATATATGTAAATTTTCTCGAATAATTAAACCCTGTTAACTGATTTTCCCGCTTAATTGGTTCAAAATTCATGTCATGAAAAATAAATTTCCTTTTACTTTTCACCGGTTAATTGCAAAATAATAATTGAAATAATTGGCATTTTTACTTACATATTTTACATACTTTCTGAAAAAGACTAGGTGGCATCTCTACTAATTCAAAACATATGTTTATTGCCATGGTATAATAATAGAAGGTAACAGCAAGTGTTGTTGTACAAAAAAACGATACAACAACCACATGGAAATTTTTTGTTGTAAGTTCTACTAGTGTCAACTCATTTGACAGAAAAATGTAAACAAACAAACAAATTATCATCAAATTATTTTTATTTTGAAAATGAAATATTTTCGAATCCTCAAAATAAAATTTGAAAAACATGAATGAAAATCTATCAAATTTATATTTCTATCGCTTCCACATCTTTCCTATAATTGAGGCATTGCCACTTATATGTGTAACACATATGAAAATACAGGGAATTGCGAGTTATTCCACGAAGAAAGATTTGCTTCATCAAACTTTCCCAGCAGGCAGATTGAGTAAATTGAATACGAGAGCACATTTAATAAAGAACAATTACAAATTGTATGCGTTCCCAATTTTCCTGTTGGGTGATTTTTAAAAACATAATTTGTCAAATTCATATTGACACTAGTATTACGTTGGAATCATATCAGCTGGTATTTGCTGTTACCTTTTATAATTGTACCATGGTTTATTGCTAAGGTATACATTCATTGTTCCTCTCTCATTTTAAAATTAAGTTTAAATGCAGCTTCGACGATTCGAGAAATTCGAAGTATATTTTCTAAAATGTTGAAAGTTTGCTCATTCTTTAGAAAATTCAAACAGGTCTAATACGTTATATAGAATATTTCGAGAAGCAAATAAATCTTTCAAACGACTTCATTCATATTGTGAAACATGATGGTTTGAGCAACATGAGATAGTAGAATCGTTGGAAGAAATAGAGGAAAATGGTAAGATTTAATTTGGTTTTAATTCTATGAAGTAGAAGTTTCCGTGTGAAGAAGGGTTGGTACGTAAAAATATAATGAGTTCGAACTCAGAATATTTTATATAACTACATTATTTGTTTCATGTTTGGACGAACTAATTGCAGATATGGCAAGCAGATTTCTGGAAAACATTATGAAGAATTATAAAAAGTTAATGTAAATATTTTTAAAAATCATAAAACCGACACAGACAATTGCGCTCAAATCTACGGACACACAGTAAACAAATACAAATCTGTTAGGCTTTAGTTGAAGTAAGAATTGTAGTAATTGTAGTTCCCTGAGGATGATTGGAGAATCCAATTGAAATATTGGAAAACATAAATATTAAAAATCTAAATTAAAAACGATTTATACTTTTAAAAAGCCTACAGCCAAACTAATACAACAAAGATAAACAAAACTAGGCAAACGATACCAATTGAAAAATCATACAATTTTATGAAAAATATCTGAAAGTGGATATGTGGAAAGTAAAAGATCCCGACCGATGTAGTATGTGACGAAAATCTATTTCCACATATAAATATATTGTTACAAATCTCAATAACGATACCGGTAACAGCATCAGAGAAAGAAGTTTTTCTACCCCACGTCGAGTAAAAAAGTATCTGAAAAATCAAATGCAAAGCCTACGCTCTTATGTCTATGCATAAATCTGAAGAGCCTACGCTCTTATGTCTATGCATAAATCTGTTGTAAATACTGATGACATGATATATATATATATGTATATATATATATATGTTCATGTAGCGAACATGGTTTTTAAACAATAAAGATAGTGAATGTCTTGCTGTGGGTCTCTTGTGTTGAAGAGAGAATATTTAGTTAAACAGGGATCTATTTTTGTCTACAGTCCACTTGAAATAAGAGATTATTTTGGTTGAATGTTTTGTACACAAGAATAAGATAGGAGTTTTCTATTGCCACATGTGGTATGTTTGGGTGAGATTACGGGGAGTAATCTTCACTGCAGACTGATAAGCATGTGTAGCGTGCTTGCCACATGTGAGATAAAGAATTGTGTGTGTCCACTCCATGTGTTATGGCAGATACACTCTCTCTCGCTCTCTCTCTTTTACACATTAGTCTAAGATAGGTTAAGTCATATTGTAATATTTAGTTCTTAAGAAACACTTTTTATTTTAATAAATTAGTGTGTAAATGCACAGCAAATAAGAAACATACGTGCTATCACTCCGCGGACAATATCCGCGTAAGATCCCTAGTTTTTCATTGGTCCTTCGAGCCGGATCAGTGACCGATTGTGGAGGAAATCGATGCAGAAGAATTTGCCTTAAAGTTCAAGGAAATTCTCTCAGCTTGGTGGAAGAAATCCAAATAAAAAAAATAATAATAATAGAAAAACAAAATGCTGAGTCAAAAAGAGACTACGGCAAGGAACAAGACGGTGAATGCGAGACATCATTCCCGTAGCAGAGCAGAAGAAGGAGATGCAGTGGAAGTACGAGGCAGTACATTGCAAACTTTCAAAATGCTGAGTCCGAAGGAGGCTGCGGCAAGGAACAAGGCGGTGAATGCAACGGCCGAAGAGGAGAGAAGGCTTTCAAACTTTGTATGGTTTAAGATCCACACATTTGAAAGAAGTCTCAAGGAAATGATATTAGAGATTAATATGGATTTGTTGGAGTGTTTGGTGGACAGCTGGGATAAGCAAAATGAAATTCTAGAAGGCGCTTGGCTTCATGTTTGGATGTACTATCCTGAGAAAAGAGATATTCTGGAAAAAATTAAAGAACTTAATAAACGATATGAAATAGCCAGAGAGGAGCTATTTCAAAGGATGCGGAAGAGATTGCTAGAAGATGTCAAGCCTGAGAAGTGTGAGCCGCTAGTTGATAATTATGTTGCGGAGATGAAGATAAAGCAGGAGGACAATGACGATGAATTGACGACACAAGGTGATTGGGTATGTAAGCAAAGACCGTTAGTTGCAGATGTCCCTGCCAGTAAGATTGTGGATATAAATCCTGAAGCTGCGGCCGGGAAAATGAAGGCCGAGGACAAATGGGACGTTCATCGTAAGAAGGAGGTGGTGGTTATGACGAAGCTTGTCGATGATACCGCCAATAAGACGAAGACAGCAGCCGAAGTTTCGGAGCCGCCAAGAAAAAGTGGTTACATTGCCAATATGAAGAGGTTTGTGGATATGCTGCCCTGGAAGATGAAAGAGGTGGCCGGTGTGAAGCTGAAGAAAAAGATTGCCGATTGTCCAGCCTTAAAGATGAAGAAGAAGCGGATGAAGACTATTGTCAACGGTTTAGGCTGGAAGCAGAAGCTGGTTGACAAATATGAAGTTCCGCCGAAGAGGGACGTATTTGGTGCCAATAACTATGGTAAAGCAGAAGGGGAAGGTTTTCCCACCAAAACGAAGTATGCGGTATGAAAAATGAAGCCGCGGCTATTATGAGGTTTACAAATGGCACCTGGAGAATGATGCTGCCGGCCAAAGAATCGGACAAGCCACTTGGAAGCCGTATGATCGCGAAGCTGACGAAGACTATGGCCAATGGTTCTGGCTGGAAGATGAAGCCGGCAGACAAAGGTGGGGGTGCCGATATTAGAAGCTGGTTGGAGAGATGGCGGTGGTACCTAGATGCGATCACCTAGCTGTATTAGATTCTTTAAAATTAAATTCTGAGTCAAAAGGAGACTGCGGCAAGGAACAAGGCGGTAAATGAAAGACATCATTTCCGTAGCAGAGAAGAAGGAGATGCAGTGGAAGTACGAGGCAGTACATTGCAAACCTTCAAAATGCTGAGTCCAAAGGAGGCTGCGGCAAGGAACAAGGCGGTAAATGCGAGACAGCATTTCCGCAGCAGAGAAGAAGAAGGAGATGCAGTGGAAGTACGAGGCAGTACATTGCAGATCTTCAAAATGCTGAGTCCAAAGGAGGCTGCGGCAAGAAGCAAGGTGGTGAATGCACAGCAAAAATACAGACGTGCTTTCACTCCGCGGAGAATATCCGTGTAAGATCCCTAGTTTTCAATATATATATTTCAAGAATATAATACTTGATTTGTAATACAGATTATTTTCTAATATACAATATGTTTAGTATACACGCAATAAATAAAAAAAAAAATGAAATTTAATATGTTTGTGGTCTCAATGAATATAAAATACTGTCTTTAGGTTAAATACATTTTCACAATCTTCCTTATTTTTAACATGGTTTGTGGTTGGCGATTTTCCAAAAATATTTTTTCAAAGGTCCGCCATTTTGATCATTTTTGAGCGAAGTCAATAATCCTAGTTCATACGGGTAAGGGTAATAATATAGGTAAAGTAACGGCAAAAAATACAAAGAGATACCACATTTGTAATTTTTTCTTCCTGTTCATAGCATAAATACTACTGCATTTATAGCAGGCACTGCAGAAATAAAAACTGCAAAATCAAAAATGTCGCGTGAGTTACGTCGCCTGAGTAGCCGAGAAAAATACTTCACAAATAAAGCATATGCCTAATTTTGACATTTTGAAAATGCAGTAATAATGCTTTATATCTCTTATTCATTCAATTCGCCGAGTTTTCCCATTATTAGCAAATGATTTTGCCTCTGAAAGTCGTGTAAGTGACTACGAAAGTGCTCATATATGAATTTAGCATGTTCTATTAATAAAATAGAAAAATTTTTGTTTTTATAACTTAATCATCTACTCATATTATATTTAAGGATGAACAATTTAACTTTTTTCATTTCGCACCATCGGGCCCCCACATGAAATCCTGCGTACGTCCCTGACTCTCGGTATTAGGAAGTATCAGCGGAACTATATATATGTGTAAAAAAATTGCATCCATATTTTTTTTTAATTTCATACGTTAACATTAAGTGTTGAGACAATTAACACTACAGCTGTATGTAATAAGAATGGTTTAATCTGAATTTAATCTTACCATTTTCCCCTATTTCTTCTTATATTATCTCTTCTATAGATTCGTTCATTATTTGTGTAGTCGTTTGAAAGATTTATTTCCTTTTCGAAATTTGATCATTATCATGGCATAATTATTAAAGGTAGTCTCATTTGCTGAATCGATGATGGCAACCGCAGCAAACTCTGTATTTGATTTTGTTATTTTCAAGGTCATTTTCAAATAAAATTTGTATTTGAGGCCCGTACCTAAATACAGTGCGTTGCGTACTAAAATACCCATCTTCTCACCTTAGTAGGGTTTGTTGAACTTCCGTATTACCCAAATACGCAGGAAATGAGTAAATCTCAAGGCAGGACAGTTAATGTTATTTATTAAAATTAGTAGTGTTGGCGGTTTATTTTGGATACCATTTGTATTTTGTTTTCCAAAATAGTTAGGCTGAATCCCAGTTTGTTGTTTTTATAAAAAAAACAACTATTTATTAGTGGGGAATGTATGACATTGTTCGCCGATGGGTAAGGCAGGGAAGACCTTAGGTTTTTGTTGTGATATTCTCCCCAGAAGCTATTTATTGATTCTATACAAAAAACCTTTCATACCCAAATGTCTCTTGTAACAAAACGAAGTACTTAGCTGACCAACGAAATAAACTGCATGAGAATTTCGTTGGTGCCTCACTTCGAGTTTTACAAGGCATTTACAAACAATACCATGCGTAATTTATTAACGATAAAATCCGTTGTTGTATAAGGTAATAATTTTAGGTATGAACCTATATTGCTGCCCTAACATGAAAAGGCAATAAGTCCATATTCCAATATTTTTGAGAGGTCAATGCTATGTCGGCGAAAGATTCCCGACCATCTAATCCACTTGAGGTAATTGTAGTATGTTACGAAAATCCTGCAAGTTTTTTTGCAAGAAGTTTTTCTAACCACGTCGAGTAAAAAAGTATCTGAAAAATCAAATGCAAAGTCCAAGTACTGAGCACATACTAAAATATCTAAAAATAGAAGACTCGATGTGAAATAAAGATTATTTTTTTAATATGCAAAAAATTTAAATATATACACAATACATTTAGAGTAAAGAAGTTATATATTTTTTACCTTGAATAATATAAAATAGTGTCTAGTTTAAATATACAGTGGCGAGCAGAAACGAGTACATGTTTGTACTTTGGCCACTTTTTATGTCATAAAAATAAAAGAAAAAAAAAAGCAAATTCAATATTTTTAATTGTATTTTATTCAATATTTTGTACTTAACAAAACAACCTAAATTTTAACACTTGACCCTTAAATTTCTATGAAAAATAAGGAAAACAAAATTAACTCCAATGTACTCACTTTTGCACCTCTGCATTTTATGAATAGTTTGAAGAAAAGGAATCCAAAACACTTTTTTAATCTTTTTTGTGGGTCTTGAACCGATGCAAAAATATTGGCAATATAATAATGAAAGAAATCTATTGAGACCGTTATAGGGTCATATCAATCGGTCTTAGTAGATTAGAACGTCTATTCTGATGGCGAAGTAATTATGAGCAGGACGGCGATCAAAGCCAAAATCGTGACAGAATATCTTGGTAAGCAAAATTTTCAAATAACACAGTGGCCAGCAGAAAGTCCCGACCTCAATCCGAAGGATATTTGGGGCCAATCGTAAAGAGACAGGTGGGACAGAACTAATCAGTCCCTAATAATTGAGACTAACTTTGGCAGCGAATCTGATGAGATTGGAAGAATATTTCAAATGAAATTGTACTAAAATTGGTAGAAAGTATGGAAAATTGCATAAATTACGCATTAAAAATGTAAAACTACGGTATAAGTAATAAAAATATTCGTTTTCTGCAATTGTTTTTTCAAACGTGCAAATGTGAGTACATTGGAGATGATTTAATTTTCTTTATTTTTGTCTTAGAAATCTAAGAGTTACATTTTTAACTTAAGGCACTTTTGTTAAATACAAAATACGTTATAAAATAAAACCAACATTTTTGAATTGCCTTAATAACTTTTATTTTTATGACGTAAAAGTTGTCCATAGTACAAATATGTACTCGTTTCTGCTCGTCGCTGTATATTCACGATTAGTAATATCTTTCCATATATTTTCTGATAAGTATATCCTATGAATGACAGAACTTTTCTCGTTTATATCAACATATCTGTCACAACGACTTTATTGTGATAGATTTGTTGATATAAACGATTTTGATTGTACCGCAAACAGTTCATTTCTAATTCTTTTAGCAAGGATTATTTTATTTCAAACGGAACGTGTACCGATGCAAGATATTAGCAACAGATCATGTTGAGATCTTGTTTGTAATAGTACAGGGTATTCGAATAGTAAGATATATTATATCTTTATATTGATTGGTTTTGCTGCCTTGCAATTATGTATGCATTCAATTTTAAATCTATTCATATTTATTCTCTTCTCTGTAACGTCATGTTACAGAATGATTTGACTCCACTGTGCATCATTACTATCAATTGTCTATATTGATCCGATCGTAATTGCGCATACTTCAGTAACGGCTGGACGTCTCCTATGTCTTCAACATAAACAACAGAAGGCATACAAAATGTTGGCTGTACCGTAAATACTGGATTTGTGAAAACTAAAGATGAAACATGAAACTTCTTCAAATTGTATAGCAGAACAAGTCATGTGTAACACGCACATCCGCCATTCGGTGTGATTGACAAGAACTGTGCGACTGGACGATCGACAGGCTCTCCAAGGCAAAACGTTGACGTAGCATGTGCATAATTGGTGTTGTGTTTAAGGTTTGCCACAGTAAACAGCGCGTTGGTATGGCGTGAGGAGTCAAACGTTTCATAATTATTAAATTTCTGTTCCTTCATTCTGATGTATGGAATGGCCAATACCCTCAGCGCACAATATTTCAGAGGCCAGGCTGTATCAATTTGTTATGAACAAGCGAAAAAAGTGCTCTTCAATGATAAAATGTATAAATTATCATGTAATATTTTGTACTGTTGGTGATAAGCGATATGAAAGGTCTCTTTCGTAACCTTACAATAGTACTTTTTCAACCAACCCTTTTCCAGAGATATGGTTTTGGCTATCCACACAATACATTTATATGATGTGACCATTCAAAAATTAACCACCCAACATATAAACAATTGACTACTTTATAGATTATCGAATATATCTCTAAGAAACTCGAGAACGGCTGAACGGATACATCTTATCTAAGTCTTAAAATGTCCTTGAAGGTCTAGGGAAGGTTTGAACACCGTGGGGAATGTTCCCTTAAATTAATGAAAATTGACAATTAATTAAATCCAAAGTTTATTAAATTTAAGTTTATTTTCCACTAATTAAATTATCAATAAGCATATATCCATCGAAACATTAGAAGACGAGAATAGCAACAAGACTTACTCATAATCATCAAATTGTACATATTCAGTACTGTAATGTTACTTTATGTAAGCTCTGATAAATACCAAGGTATTACAAACGATCTCTCTCCACCTTATGGTGAAGGGGTTAAAAACAAATCTAAAATGCCGATAATGATACATAAACAATATTGCTAAGGCAAGACAACGTTTGTCGGGGTCAGCTAGTTCTATATATAATATAAAAATGTATTACTGTTCGTTAGTCGAAAATTAAAAAAAAACACAGTAAGAAAAGTAGTAAAGTCGGGCTGGGCCGACTATATGATACCCTTCACCACTTGGGGTATATTCTACATCTGACCCGATTTTGTCGAAATTTGGCACACGTCATTCTAGACTCAATTGAGTACACCATGCAAAATTTCGCGCATATCATTCTGGACCTAATTTAGAACTCTGTGCCAAATTTCATGCAAATCGAAAGATATATAGGGACTTCGGTGCCCCATTTACCAAATAAGTGAGCTGTGCCAAATTTCATCCAAATCGGATCTTAAATGCGGCATGTACTTTGTTTAAAATTTAACATCTACAGGCGGATAGACGGACGTTCGGACATCCATAAATCGACTCAGAAAGTGATTCTATGCATATTCTTAAAAGGAACCATGTGTCTATCTCGTTTCCTTTTGCCTGTTACAAACATATGCACAAAGACATAATACCCCGTACCACAGTGTGGTGAAGGGTATCAAAATATGAAGCTTATTAGCATTTCCGCGAATTTAGTAACGATCATTGTATGTACAAGTTTTCCATAGAATGCACGTAAATTTTGGGACAAATGCAAGGATGGAAAATCAGGAGACATTCTGAATCGCGATTGTGTCCATTTATAGAAATATAATTCTAAGATCCACGTCCTAGATTATATTGTTTGAAAATAATAATAATATTTCCATAGGAGGAGTTATATGTATAATCGTTGTTCAATATCTTTGAACGTATAAACACAAAACCTCGCATATATCCGATACCAAAATGTATATCACAGAAAAAGTAATATAAAACCAGTGAACGGAGCTGCATAGTCCATAGAATACACTAAATTTTGGGACAAATATAAGGATGGAAAATCAGAAGACATTCTGAATCGAGTTCGTGTCCGTTCAGGGAATTACGATTCTAAGATCTATGCCCTATATTATTTCGTTTAAAAATAATAATAGTTCCAAAGGATCATGTTGTTCCTTAAACCATAATATGGTTAATCGTTGGTCAATATCTCTGAACTTATAAACACAACACCTCACATATATCCGATACCAAAATCTGAGCCTACCACAGTGGCATCTATTGAAAAGTGTGTATTATAGAGAAAACAAATATACCAGGATATTGCCGAAACATGAAAAAACATTTTTTCGCTGGCTTCGCGTTTAATTGCAAAATATGTTCTAAATTTAGTACTAAATTCCAAAGCTATATGCGAAGTTTCACATTTAGACATTTTATAATATAAAATTTTATTCTTGTACTTATATATATATACACACAACATAGTAGATTTGTTGTCTAAATATATTCCAGGTCAAACATTATATATATTTGTCTATAAAATGAATAAAAATTAAAAATCACCGATTGTAATTACAGCTAAACGTATATTTTTGTTAAAGACAACAAGAAAACCACATAACTTCTTTATATTCGAGAAAAACAAAGTGCTCGACCATTTTGCAAAAACGTCGACTATAGTGCTAAAAAATGCTCAAATCACACTTTTACAACAAGAGCTACATATTTTACTACTACATTCAAAATTGCAATTATTTATTGGAAATTAGTACCTTTAGTACTAATTTCCAAAATTTAATTCACACATTCTGATTTGCTTATCATTGACAAAGCTTAATACCAAATTTTGGAGTTCGACTTCCAACCGTTTCCTCGTAACAAAGTTTTAGTACTTTTTGGTACAAATTTAAAAAAAAAAATATTTTTGCACATCATTCTATTTGTAATAGTTTAAGGTATATAGCAAGTTTTGGATATGCATTTCTACCGATTCCATTCAAATATAATACTTAGTACTTTTTAGTACGTCTAAGTACTAAAATTCCGTGCCGCGTAAAACCGTTTTTAGTACTTTTTAGTAACTCTTAGTAGGGGAGACTGGGGCACTTTCGGCACTTTTTTTAGAGCTCTATATCTCAATACTTATTCAACATATATAACAACTTTATGGCTAATTATTGTCCTCGGACACTTAATTATATAAAATAGTACCAAAAAGATATAAAAAAAATAGTATTAGTTAAAAAAATTTACAGTTTTGTAAAAAAAGTCAAATTCGCCGAATGTGCCCCAACCAGGGGTAGCTTCGGCATTTGATGGGGCACATTCGGCACCATAGTCATAGCCGGGTAATTGTCATCGCTATCAGTCTGGTTGAAATTCTGATCCTCTAAAGGCTCTATTTGGCTTTAATACGCCACACAATGTTTGGCGTATTAAAGGACTTTATTTTGTAGCGGCGGACGTTTACATCTCAAGTTCGCATACACCATCAGAAATAGGGGCTTTCTATAGCATTTTCGTCAATACAAGCACGTTTGATGATGAGTTTTAAAGACAAACTCAAAAACATTTTAAGGAAATAATATTGCACAATCTGTATATGGCCGAATGTGCCCCACTTTAAAATGCCGAATGTACCCCGAATGTACTTTTTATAGTTTTTTTCATTTTTTTTCGATCAGTTTTGTAAAAACATTATATTTTTAAATATTTCTATAATAATACACATCGTAGTTAACCACTTTTAATAATATTGTCTTAAAAATTTAAAAAGTTTTATACACGAAATACTTACGAAATGGAATTGAAATATTACAGAAACATCTATAAAAATACAAAAACCCATATATCTTAGCTTATTAGCTAGAAATTTCAAACTTTGTGTCAGTTATTTATTTCGATATTCGATACCTATGTATCGAAACTAGTGATGTACGGTGAGAGCTTCATATCGAAAACGCGATTGCCGAAGGTGCCCCGATGCCGAAGGTGCCCCAGTCTCCCCTACGCATTTTAACACACCTACGCACCAAAACCGACCTACATCCCAAATTTCAAGTTTCTAGCTTTAGCCGTTTCTTCTGGGCGTTATGACCAGTCAATTACTTATAACGCAACTCTTTTATTAAATAGATTTCGAAACTATTTTAGAAAAATGCATTTTGACAGTTTTTACAGTTTTATGTCTTTGTGAAAATGATTTGCTGTAGCAGGAATGAATACTTTTGCCTATTAATTATTATAAATATATTGAAAAATATATTGCTCTTTTTTTCCAAGCCGCAAAAATACACTTATGACATAATGTAGGTTAACTCTGCAAAAAGTTCTAATGTACATGTCGTTTAACATGCACGTAAATAAAAAATTTGTAATGAAAATACCGTTTAAAAATGTCATTGCCAATTGAACCAAACATTAAACAAGTGAAAAAACTTTAAGCTTGACAGATAATTGAAATGAAAATATAGGGAGCATACCAAAAAGTGAAGCTATACCGATAATTCTACAAGCCGGGTTATTTAAACCATTATGTACACCAAATAAAAATTTCAGAAAACCCCAAAGTGGAATGATTACAATCGGTGGTAAATCGTCTTAGAATTCCATAATTTGTAGGATAAAACTGACTATTTCGTGTAACGATTATCCCATATACTATGGTAGAATACGCCTATATGATGACAACCCCTACACACGGAACTAATCAGCTAAGTGTATTAATATAAGAAGGGGGTTATATGGGAACTACCCCTAAAAGAGGGGTAGTTCAAGAACCCTAAAATACCGAAAATTGAGGGTGTCTTATGGGGGCTACCCGAAAAAAATGGTACCCAATATGAACCTGTTCATAAAAATATGAACATGCACGGCATCATTCTGTATTTATTTAGGATCACTTCACATTTATGCATTTCATAAGTGATGTTCAAGTGGTTTTTATGATAAGTGGCTAATGCAGTCACAAGATCTGTGTGTGTGCGCTGATAATAAAGAATCAATAGAAGTCCGCACACAAAGATATTGGTGCGCTCATTCGATGTAAACAAATGAACGCATCTCCTATGTGAACTGTGAGAATTGATAAGTGTTATGTGTAAAAGATTAGGCTAAGTTAGATTAGTTTATGTAGTTCTTAAGGGAACCCCCCCATTTTCGATTTTAATTTTTCAAGATTTTCAAAGGGCTGGTAAATCAATACCGATTTTTTACCAAAACCCAAGTTAAGAAATAAGGAAGATCTTCACCGATTGGCTTTATCCTAGTTCATATGATACCTATACACTCACAGAGAAACGTGTAAAAATTTGAAATCGATTGGGTTATTAGTTTTTGAGTTATCGTGCCCGCCATTCGCAAAAAACGCGTTTAAAGTTTGAGAATCCCTTCAGCCGTCACTTTATGCTGACACAATAAATCGGCTATATCTTCAATAGTTCTTGAGATTTTCATTTGAAATTTTGTAGGGACATTCTTT
Organism: Musca vetustissima; assembly: GCF_032173495.1. NCBI lineage: Eukaryota > Metazoa > Arthropoda > Insecta > Diptera > Muscidae > Musca > Musca vetustissima. Next base: position 193,851 of record NW_026881581.1, on the reverse strand, counting down.
AATTAGTCTAGATTCGAATCATATCAACAAAATTTTTGACCCCGAGAATGGGGGGTCCCCTTAAGTCAGAATATTTCATAAATAAATTAGAATTGAAATTACAGCCAAACAAGAAGGTTGGGTTTCAATATCTAACTTTAACATTTAGTCCTTCGGAAAAAAACGAATCAACGGCCGCAAAAAAAACCAAAACAATAATATTTTTACAAAAGAAAAAATATTATAATAAAAATGCAAATAAATGAAAGAAGCCAAAAAGGCTCAAGAAATCAAAAAAAAAAAATAATAATAAAAACTAAAAAGGCTCATCAAAAATAAAAGAAGCAAAAAAGGCTCATAAAAAAAGTCAAATAAGGCAAAAAGAAAACCAAAAGAAATAGCCACAAAGGCAACTAAAAAATAAAAAATTTCGAGATCAATAACCCAAGCAATTCTGGCTTTTAAGGAGCAACTTGAAATATTGATGAAAGAAATGCAGCCGTTTATGGACATGATGGGATTTTACATCACAAATAATAATACCAAAGATGAGCACATAATCCCGCCGGCGATCTTCACATTGGAGGTAGATTGGAAGCAGCCGTAGAGCAACAACAACAAGAAAACCAAGACGAGAATGAAGAAGATGACGGAGAAGATAAACCGCCAGCCATTTATAAAATTAAAGCCGAAGAAAATGAATATGATGAAGAAAGTGAACGTGAGGAACTCTTACGAGACCGTGAATATCTTGCACGATGCCGTGAAATAAGCCCCTCACAATATCGCGGCTCCAATTGTAGCCGCATGCGTGCCGTTACCCGATGCATTTATCCCGAAGAGGAACGAGAACGTGACTATGTTAGACACCCAGTTTCGGATTGGAAACGCAAAGAGTGGGTTGGAAGTCCACGTGAATGGCCTAAGGATGAACTAGGACCATCTTCTCATGCCTCGAGATGCTGAAGAGGTCAAAATTGAAGTTTCCAAAAACCCAGAATTCGGCCGAGATGCCTGGTGGAACGCGACAAACGTGATTTACCGGAAGCAATTAAAAAAATTAGTGGAAGCCCATGGGACTGGCGTGAGCGAGATGAGCCATCTGGGCCACTTAGTTTCTCACGGGGTCCCCCTAGCTTCATGATACATCATCCTCGTGGTGGACATATTTTACATGGTGAACGTGCGCCAACACGCAGAAAAATATATGTTAGAAATATGTTTGCATCCAAACATATTTATGTTTGGGACTGGTTGCAAACAAATATCCAAACATATATTTGTTTGCAACATTTTGTAACATATCTTTATTTTATATGTTTGGGTACTAACATATTTTTTATGTTAGAACATATTTTTTATAGTTTGAGAGAGCACTTTTTTTTCGAAGAGCGTAAAAACAGTGCTCTCTCTCTCTCTCTGTGTATGGTGCATTATTAGATGCAAAAGGGGCGAGGGAAGGGTAGTTGTACTTTGGTGCTCTGTATGCGGGCAAACGCTTGTGTTTAGTTCTATGTTGTTGCTGTTGCGAGGGGACGCGGTCGAAGAAACGCATGTGTTCTGTGCTTTGTAGTTGTGACGATTTGTTTCACAAGCAGACCCGTTTTTGCATGACGGTACTTGCGAGTCAAAATTTTTTTTTGGTTCTTTTTGTTTGTTTTATTCTTCAGCTTCTATAGAACACTACACGATTTCGGTTCACATAAATCTCTCATCTCTCATTCAGTTCGTCTTAGAGAAAAATAAGTGTTAAAGAAAAATGTTAAATAAAGATAACTAAATTGTTAAATAAAGTGTAAGGAACAAAAAAGGAATTAAATATGAAAAAAGGATAACATAAATTATGTATAATATAAATAATAAAAAAATTGGTAAGTGTGGGTGTATGATATGTATGCGTCTGAAGAAACATATGTGTTCTATGTTTTGTTGTTGTTGCACCGATTTTTTCCATCGCCATGAAAAAAGCCTGCTTGTTAAAAATGGTCGCAACAACAACAACTAGAATACATGTTATGTGCTTTGTTTCCATCGTCATGCAAAAAAGGGCCTGCTTATTGTGAAACAAATCGTCACAACACAAACACAGAACACATGCGTTTATTCGGCCGCGTCCCCTCTCGCACATACTTGCCTATGAGTCAAGTTTTTTGGTTCTTTTTGCTTGTTACATTCTTTTTTTAGAATTGTACAGCCTCTCAGAAGACCAGTTCGAAAAAATTCTTCTTCAGTGTGTGTCAACACCAACATTTCAAATTGAGTTGCAGATTGGAGGTAAGAATACTGCATTTAATATTTTTTTGAATAATATATTTACATATTTTATTTTCATATAGGTTTTGTACGGTTTAATAAGATATGGTAAATATCTCAAAGGTCATAATTGACGAATGAAAGACAACCCCAACAATATGTTAATATAGACATAAAGGTAAATATATAAATTCAAATATAAATAGACATTGAAATATATATATATATATATATATATATTGTGTCTATTTATATATATATATATATATATATATACATAAACTATGTATAAGATATGAATTTATTTAAAATTTGTTTTTCCTTATATATGGCGTAAGTATACAAATACACCTAAAATTTATTTATTTACATCCAAACATAAATATGTTTGGATGCAAACATAAATGAGTTTTGGATGCAAACATAAATATGTTTGGATGCAAGCATAAATATGTTTGTATGCAAACATAAATATGTTTGGATGCAAACATATATTATGTTTGGGACCCAAACATATGTTATGTTTGGGACTGTTGCAAACATATATATGTTTGCTGCAAAATATGTTTGGGACATATGTTAGGCGTTTTTTTCCTCCGTGAAGAATCCACGGCTTCAGAACCCATCATCCACCAGCTCTATTGAGCTGAGGTGGTGGCTTCCATGATAGTTCTCCTCGATTAGCCAATAAACGTAGTATGACATACACTAATCCAAATATTTTGGATTATTTTTGTTGCCAAAACGACAAAGGCAGCTGAAAAAAACTGTTGCCCAAAGTGCTGCTAGTAGTACCACAAATCCAAGTGTTTTAGGACTAGCTGCAGGAACCGCTCGACCTAGTCGAACCCCAGATGATAAACCGAAAGTTGGGGAGATAGTTGGAGAGGCAGAAGAAAAGCAAACAGCAACCGATAACGCTAGCGATAACAATACTACATTCCACTACAAAACAATTAATCGCTTAAATTTTAAGAATTTTATATTTCACACAAAGATATTGGTGCGCTCATTTTATGTAAACAAATGAACGCAACCCCCATCTGCACTGTGAGAATTGATAGCTGTTAGGCTAAGTAAGATTAGTTTATGTAGTTCTTAAGTCAGCATATTTTATAAATAAATTAGAATTGGAATTACAATCGAACAATAAGGTTGGTTTCAATATCTCATCTAACAGAACCCATTGTACCACATTTCAGCGAATTCGGTTTAAAACCACAATTGGATGAAATTTGGCACAGTTCATTTATTTGGCCCAAGGACGAACCCTATTGAAATTGGGAAAGATCGGGTCAGATTTAGATATAGCTCCCATATATATTTTCTGATTTAATGTAAATAGTGCACGAAAGACCCAAAGTTAAGCCGATTGGGACAAAATTTTGCACAACGTACTGAAGTTACTATAACCTACCAGATATAACTCCCATATATAGTTTCGTACGATTTTAAATAAATTGTAAACCAAAGACCCAAAGTTACGCCGATTGTCACACAATGTTTTGATTAAATCGGTTCAGACGTGGATATAGCTCCTGTATAGGTAATTGGTCCTCCAAAAATGCGAAGTCTGTTAGGATCAGTGTTGCCAAAACTTGATTGAGAAATGCTAGATTTAGTTGAAAAGGATGCCAAAAAGTGCTAAAAATTTTAGAAACGTGACAGAAAAAGTGCTAAAAATGAATATAAGAAAATATGAGTATAGTTTGTAATGAGATCTATATTTCTTAAATTTTAAATTAATAGCTACTTGTGAGCGTATCATAAGTTTTTGTGTTTCAACAGTTTGTAACGAAATATTGGTCCTGGATGTATAGATGTATGTGTCTATCGGTATGTCCATTAACATTTGTAAAATCTGTGACCGTTACAGCTGAGAAACAATTGTCACGGTATTTTGCTTATTCGGTTCTGACCAGTGAAGACTCATTGTGTTTAGTAAAATCTGTCAATATTTGGCTGTTGAAGTCAACCAGATGCATTTAATATTTGTTTCTGTACTCTCTAGAGGTCACAAAATTGTATATGGGGAATATGCTAATAAATAAGCATTTTGAGGGAGTCAAATTGGCCAAGACTATTGTGTGAAAAAATACAAAATTTGCATTATATGCCGTATAAATATATTTTAGAAGGACAGATACCGGTTATGGGAAATATACGTAAATATTTACAGGGTTCTATCTATTTAAATAGTGCTTAGCATTACACACTAGGTGCTATAGCTATACAATTTTACATATAGTTCCGATTTTGGTGAAGTGCGACATCTGTCGTTTTGAACAGATGATATTTAGGAGATGATCCAAAAACGATTGTATTTTTTTAAGATCCCATTTTTATTACCCGAATACCAATAAACCAATAAATACAGGAAATCTAGTCAACGAAAAAGAATGGCTGCTTTGATAATGATCTGTCAATATAATGATCTGAATATATTTTTTATAGTCAAGAAAAGTAAAGATGTCCTTTAAATTTATTTAAATTATATTGACTTATATACACTAAAATGTTAATAGCGTTTTTATACCCTTCACCATAAGGTGGAATCTATATTTAATTTTTCATTCCGGTTGCAACACCTCGAAGTATTCACCGGAGACACCACAAATCGGGAAATCACGATAAAGAACGCAAAATTTAAGATAAAGATCCGAAATTTTGCGCAGACATTGCTAGTACTCCTAGGATGTTTGGCATTGCAAATGTCATATATCACTCCAAGTATTGGTCTAGCCTCCATATAACGCTACCCCCAATATTCGGTATTTTGGGGATTTTTCACATATTTTCCAATCGAACTGGCTGTAATTTGGTATTTTGTATTTTCCATTGGCTGTCAAATTTCAATACCAAAAATATCAATATTGATCTCTGTTTTACTATGTTTTATTATAGTATTATTATAACACCAAGAGGTGGATATCTCGCTGAATTTTTCACCGGCAAATTTAAGTCCTGTGGTAGTTACGTAGTGTATCATATGGATTGCGTCCGAATATACTGCTCCGCTCACTGGAAAAAACATTGGAAAATCAAATCCACCATGAGAAACATATAGAAACTTCTATGTGTCAATGTGAAATGGTAAAACGAAATTTTTTTGGAGTGATACTATAAACTTTGAAAAAATCTTGGAACAAATTAAAAATGCCAAAAAAAATTGCTGGTGCTAGATCAATTTTTGTTGGTGCTAAACAAGTTTAAAAAGTGCTAAATCTAGCACTAAAAGTGCTAAATTGGCAACACTGGTTTAATATATCCATAGTGGTGAAGGGTATCATGTAATCGGCACCGTCCGACTTTACTACTTTCCTTACTGGTTTTAATTTGAAGTGGAAACATTTGGAACCCAAAAATATCCCAATGTACCAAATTTCAGCAAATTCGGTTGAAAACCCGAATATACCGAATATTCGGGGTGTCCTTCTATGCGGACTACCCAAAAAATTGACGTATAATTTTTAGTGGAGAAATTTGATACCCAATAAGAACCCAATTGGGGGCTACCAGAAAAAGGGGATCTATATTTATAATTTGTAGTGGAGACATTGGGTACGCAAATAGATCAAAATGTACCAAATTTCAGCAAATTCGGATGAAAAACGTGCTCAAGAACACCAAAAGACCGAAAATTGGGGTGACCTTATATAGGGGCTATGTCTAAACGTGGACCGATATAGCCCATCTCCGAATTTTACCCTGATCTAGTATATATATATACTTCATAGGGTCGGAAATTAATATTTCGATGAGATACACACGGAATGACAAAATCACTATACCCTCCACTCCACTTTTTAAAGTACCCCCATATAACGTTATGTCGAATTTTGCCACATCTTAATTGGACGTCTGGTTAAGTATAAAATCGGTTTATCAAAAACGAAATTACTGTCTTTGAAAACAACTAAGCTTAATTGAAAAAAAGTGAAAAAGCCGGCCGGGCCGGCTTTGTGACCTTTCTACAAACTGATTATGTAAACCATAATGTACACCAAATACAAATTTCAGCAATTTTTAATGGATATTTGTACCCTTAGCTTTATGGCTAATTAGGGTGTATACACATTAATACAATGAAGATGTGCCTCATCGAAACCTGACGTTCTAGTTTTTTATATCGATATCCTCCACAGGTGAAATGATTACAACAGAGTCTTAGAACCAAACCCAAAACACGGAACAAATCAGATAACTATTTTAATGTAAAAAGGAGGTTATATGAGGACTACGCCAAAAAGGGGGCGAATATTAATAAGTTTTGGTAGGGAGATTTGTTACCAATACGACTACAAAATACCAAATATACGACTACAAAATACAAAATTCGTTTGAAAAACGCGCTCAAGAACCCCAAAATACCGAAAATTGGGTGGTACCCTTATATGGGAGCGTGGATCGATATACCCCATCTTCGAACTTGAATTGCCTGCAGACAAAAGACAACCCTATGTTACATTTCAGCACACTATCTCATTTCCTTCAGAAGATAGCGTGATTACAACAGACGGGCGGGCAGACTGACGCACATGGCTAGATCGTCTTAGAATTTTACCCTGATCAAGAGTATGTATACTTTATAGGGTCGGAAATGAATATTTCGATGAGTTACAAACGGAATGACAAAATGAATATACCCTCCATACTATGGCGTTTTGGAAAAACCTTAGTTAATTCAGAAGAAAAGTCTAACCATTTATGAACCAAAGTTCTGAAAACAGGTTAATGTGACAAATCCACTTCATTTCATTATTTACATTATATTAAAGATATATCCACCTAAAAATTAATCCAAAAATATCTACATTATATAAACACCACGCTAAAATAAATCGATGTAGCGGTTTGTAAATTACAGCAACAACAAAACAAGATATTGAGGCAAATTATTGGTATTTGGTTCGAAAAAATAATGTTATTCAGGGATGCGAAATGAAATTATTCAAATTGTACTGGCTTTCAATAAAAAGTGTACTTTTTTCAGTCCGATTGTACTTTTTATATATTTTTAATAAAATTTTTATTGTTATTAACAATTAATAAAAACACACATTAAGAATTCATTTTTATATACACATATATAAAATGAAAACTTAAAAACACCTCCATAGGTATACTGACAGATATTGAAATGAAAATATAGGGGACATACCAAAAAGTGAAGCTATACCGATAATTCTAAAAAGCGGTTTATGTAAACAATTGTGTACACCAAATACAAATTTCAGCAATTTGTAATGAAAACCCAAAAGCGTGGACTTATACTAATAACGCATGGAATATACAATCCTCAAATTACTGCAATTTAGATTACATAGTGTAGGAATTAGCGAATATTTGGGGTTATACTTATATGAGGGCTATGCCTAATTAATGACCGATATATATATATATATATATATAAATTTGGAACCCAATTTTTTAGTTATGTATCTCAATTCTTCCCTTCAGGAATTATCATTATATGGAGAAGATGCCTGAATCCTGCCGACATACATGAAATACAAATTTCAAATTTCAATTTACAACAATGTCTTAGAACCCGACCCAAAACGCGGAACAAATCAGATAACTATTTTAATATAAAAAGGGGGTTATATGGGGACTACCCCTAATAGGGGACGAATATTAATAATTTTTGGGAGGGAGGTTTGTTTGTTATGCGACTACAAAAAACCAAATTTCAAATTTCGAATTTGGGTTATATGGGGGCTACTAAAAAAGTGGACCGATATTTATAATTTGTTGTGAGGACATTTACCCAAAAAAGAACCCAACGTACCAAATTTCAGCGAATTCGGTTGAAAAACGCGCTCAAAAACCCCAAAATACCGAAATTGGGGATGCCCTTATATGGGGGCTACCCGATATTTGGACCGATATTTGTAATTTTTTTGGTACCCAAAAAGAACCCAGTGTTCCAAATTTCAGCGAATTTGGTTGAATAGCGCTCGCAAGAATCCCAAAATATCGAAAATTGGGTTGTACCCTTATATGGGGGCTATGCCCAAACGTGGACCGATATAGCCCATCTTCGAACTTGACCTGCCTGCAAAATTTTGACGACCTATCTCAGAAGATAACGTGATTACAACAGACGGACGGACATGGCTAGATCGTCATAGAATTTTACCCTGATCAATACTTATTGAAAATTTCGTTGAGTTACAAATGGAATGACAAAATTAATATACCCTCCACACTATGGTGGAGGATATAAAAAGGGTTTAAAAATTCTGAAATAATAGAATGGAGTCTTAACTTTTGGGAATAAGCTTCGAAATCATTTAGAATCTATTCGAATCTACACTAATTCAAGAGTGTCCCTACAAAATTTCAAGTGAAAATCTCAAGAACTCTTGAAGATATTGTGTCAGCATCAAGTGATGGCTAAAGGGCTTCTCAAACTTTAAACGCGTTTTTATCTTTTGCGAATGGCGGGCACGATAACTCAAAAACTAATAACCCAATCGATTTCAAATTTTTACACGTTTCTCTGTGAGTGTATAGGTATCATATGAACTAGGATAAAGCAAATCGGTGAAGATCTTCCTTATTTTTTAACTTGGTTTTTGGTAAAAAAATCAGCAATTTTCCAAAAACATTATTTCAAAGGTCCGCCATTTTGTTAATTTTAGAGCGAAGTCAATAATCCTAGTTCATACGAGAGCCAGACATGTATTCTTTCCAACACCATTCGAATTTTCGGATTCCGATTTTCCAATGAGGAGTTATCATGCCCGCCATCAAAAATAAGGACTTTTCTTTAATTACAAAAAACAATGACAAAGCTTGTTTGTAAATTATTTTTCTTCTCTTTAAATCTTCCATTATATATGTGCAATGGTATTGATTTACCAGCCCATTTAAAATCTTGAAAAATTAAAATAGATAGAGGGGGTTCCCTTAAGTGAGAAAAATTTGATACAATTTAGAAATAGTGCTAAATATATCATTGGGGTGCTATTGTATTATTGACTTCCAAATAGTGCTAAAATTAGTACAATTGTACCAACTTTTGCATCCCTGTTTCTGACGTATGTCATTTACGTCACTGTTTCTGACAGGCCATCTCTGTCCGCAGCATTACCAACTTCTGATAATTGCTCAATATGTAAAAGGGCATTTGACACAATTTCGGGTCCGTGAATAAAAAACTTGTGCAAAGTGGTAGGCATATTATACCAAGGATACGTTTCAACAAAAAGTAGTCCTGTATTGTGTGCACATATTTGAAATGTTTCATTATTAATCTCATGGCCACTGGATACAGATATAACCGACACGTGATTTTTTTTTAAATTAACATATATTTTTGTTATTTCGGCAGATTTTTTTTAACGTTTTGGTGCGTTTTTTGGATTTCTTTAGCTAAAAATGTCATCTTGTCATTCATTGTTTGAGCGCTCGAATTCATCATAAGCTTCGAAGATTATAAAAAACAACGTTCGAACTTGTATCTATAAAAAAAGCTAATAAAGAACCCTTTTACCCGACTACTTGCAACTGCACAACAAAATCACTATTTGTCAAAACAAAGAATATTATTAAAATAAACAAAAACAAAATATTATTGTAACAAAGAATATTATTAAAAGAAACAAAAATAACAACAATAAAATAATTAGAAGAAATAACATGAAAAACAAGAAAACACAACACTCAACAACAGCACCAGTCACGAGATCAATGTGACTTTTAGCTAATTTGACTGCTGCAACACTTGTATTAAACAATGCATAGCTTCTAAAAGGCACAAAAGGGCAGCGTAAAATTTTGCAATATAACACAGGTATATGTCCTCTTTAATATAAACCAAAAATTTTGACACGAATGTGGACGAATAATAACTATTTATCCATTTAAAATATAAAAATATTATTTTTTTTTTTGGCATTTTCAATATAAATAACTAAATCTTAATCACTTCCAAAAACAATTTCATACTCAAATGTTAACGAAGTATTTGCAAAATAACCTAAACTTCATGGTTCCATTGAAAAATGTTTAACTTTTACAATTCTTTTTAAAATAAATAAAATTTCCAACGGGAACGTTTTCACTTTTTTCAGTCTTTTTTGGCACAAAAATTTCTATGATGTTTGACTTTGAAGTTTCACTACAAAAACACCAGTCCACTTTTGACATTTATTTCAACGACAAGTGATGTAGAATTTTATATACTTTAACCGTGTGCAACAATTTTTAACGATACATAAAATTTTATTTTTTAATTAATCCAAGGAAACAGGGTATTCTAACCCACTGTGCGACGTGTGCTAAATTTTGAGAAAATCGGTTCAGATTTAGATATAGCTCCCATATATTTTTTCGTCCGATTTTAGGTAAATAGTGTACCAAAGTCCCTATATATCTTTCGATTTCCACGAAATTTGGCACGGCGTACTGAATTACGTCTAAAAAGATGTGTGTTAAATTTCGTGAAAATCGGTTCAGATTTAGATATAGCTCCCATATATATTTTCGTCCGATTTTATATAAATGGTTCGCCAAAGTCCCTTTATATCCTTCAATTTGCACGAAATTTGACACAGCGTACTGAATTAAGTCTAGAACGATGTGTGTTAAATTTCGTTAAAATCGATTGAGACTTAGATATAGCTCCCATATATATGTTCGTCCTATTTTAGGTAAATAGTTTACCAAAGATTTAGATATAGCTCCCATATATATTTTCGTCCGATTTTATATAAATGGTTCCCCAAAGTCCCTTTATATCCTTCAATTTGCACGAAATTTTCCACAGCGTACTGAATTAAGTCTAGAACGATGTGTGTTAAATTTCGTTAAAATCGATTTAGACTTAGATATAGCTCCCATATATATTTTCGTCCTATTTTAGGTAAATAGTTTACCAAAGTCCCTATATATCCTTTGATTTGCACGAAATTTGGCATAGCGTACTAAATTAAGTCTAGAACGACGTGTTTTAAATTTCGTGAAGATCGGTCCAGATTTGGATATAGTTTCCATATACATTTTCGTCCAATTTTATGTAAATGGTGCAACAAAGTACCTACATATCCCTCGATGTTGTCCCATTGTAAGAAGCAACTCCATATCTGATCAAAATTTAGTGTAGTTTGCAGAATGACATGTTTATGGTCCTTCAAAAATGCGACGTCTGTTAGGATTCCATCTGTTGAATATACCCAAAGTGGTGAAGGGTATCACATTGACGGACCGGTCCGACTTTACGGCTTTCCTTACTGGATTTATATTCGCCGAAGCCTCCGAATAGCCCTTATATAATGGCACGCTATATTATTCTATGCTTTGGGTGTTTGGGCACGTTTTTAGATTTAAAGTTAAAGTTATTTTGGATGATCATTGAGTAAAAATTCCCCTACCAAAAAATGTTAAATATTGAACCAAGTTTCCGTGTAGCCCCCATAAAATGCTATCCCCATTGTTCCATGTTTTCTCAAATCTTCCTACCAAAATTCCCATTGTAGTAGCTATAATATGTCATTCCGGGATATCAGTTACCCTCTTTTTTGGGGAAAAATTTATAATCTTTAAATTTGGAGTGTGGGTTGTTGTTGGTGTGTAGGCGTGAGATAAGGCTGGGTTTTTGGAAATTCGAAATAGAAGTTTATAAAAAGTACTAAAACGTACCAAAAATGGTACCCTTTGTATTAGGCGAACGGGAAGAGCTAGAATTCTGAAATTTGGAATGTGGGTCAGGTAGAAAGATGTACAAAAGCGTTTTGGAAATTCGTCCTATAAGTGTACGAAAAGTACTAAACTTTACTAAATTTAGTTCTAATTGTAATTGGTAGCGCTAGAGTCTTCAAATTGGGAAATAAAAAGACTGTTGGTGTGTAGGATTGAGGTAGTTTAGGAAATTCGTACTTATTGGTACCAAAAGTACTAGATAGTTTGAATTTTACTTCAATGGATTGAGCTGAAAACCTGAAATTTGGAATTAAGATTACTGTGGAAGATTGAGAAATATAGAGACATCTTTGGAAATTCGTATATAAGTGTACAAAAAGTACTAAACGGTACTAGATTTGGTATAATTTGGATTTGGGTGATTGGAGAGAGCTGGAAACCTAAAATTTGGAATAATGGTTGGTGTTGGAAAATTGAATTGAGATATGGAAGCAGAGTACTTATGTGTACTAAATGGTACTATATTTGGTACAACATGATTATTTGTTACAGATAAAGCTGAGCTGAATTTTGGAATAAAAATTACTGTTGGAGTGTAGGATTGACGTAGTTTTGGAAATTCTTAATTATATAAACAAAAAGTACTATATGGTACCAAATAGTTAACAAATTGGTTTTGCGTGAACGGATAGGGCTAAGATCCAAAAATTTTTAATTAATATTGCAGTTGGAGTGCAGGATTGAGATATATCGGAAGTTTTGAAAATTCGACTTATGTGTACTAAATGGTACTAAATTTTGTACAATTTAGATTAGATTGAAGGATAGAGATGGAAAACTTATATTTAAAAATAAAATTACTGTTAGAGTACACGGCAAACTTTGTCTTGCCTTAGCAATATTGTTGATGTATAATTTTCGGCATTTTAGATTTGGTTTTTACCCTTCACCATAAGATTAAATGTACAGATCGCTTCTAATACCTTGGTATTTGATAGAGCTCACATAAAGTAACCTTACAGTACATAGTATAGGATATTTGTTTCATTTTGTAGGGTAACTCCCATATAACGGCAATCCCAATATTCAAAAGGATTGTTTGTAATTTAATTTGAGGGATACTTTTTTTCAGCAGAAAATCTCCCTACTGAAAATTATCAATATGGGTAGCTGCCATATAAAGGTATCCTTTGATATTTGGCTGTAATTTTATATTCGTCCAGGCTTCCGAATAGCCCAAATAAAATAAAATAATACAGGATGTATGTGAGAATCTGAATTCCCTGAAAGAACCTTGCATTTATCCCAAAATGTACGTTCATTATAGGTCCACTGTTTCAGGTAGCTCCCATATAACGGTACCCACAATATTCGGTATTTTGGGGAGATTGGTCCAGTATTTCAACCAAAGTTCCTGTAGTGTTATTTTCTATGATCAAAACCGCTTTACCAAACATTATCAATATTGGTCCATATTTCCGGATAGAACCCATATAAGGGTGTCCCCCATAGTTCGATATTTTCTCATAATCTTCGTACCAAAAATTAATATATATCCATTCCAACTGTAGTAGGTGTAATATATCATATGTTGAACTTTTTAACGCCTCCTTTTTCCCAACAAAGTGTCAATAAGTTTGAACTTATTTTTTCAGAGCATGGACAACCACAATATAAATGACCCGACCGGTTTAAGAAATCTTCGCATTGGAAGGTATAAGAGGTTATCTTAACAACGTTTTTACATGTTATCAGATGTCCTCATGTAATATAATATCGGTAGTTGTCATATTCAGGTATTTGTAATTTTATACTCACATGTTTAATACGAATAGGTAACATCATGAGAATCTTTGTTATAGTACATGTTTTGATACAGTTTTTTTTTAATTTGAATAGCAACATTTTAGGTAATGTTGCGAACTATTATTATTATTTTCAAGAAAAATAATCTAGGGCATGGGTCATAGAATCAGAACTCTATTCCGAATGTCTTCTGATTTTCATCCTTGAAAATTTTTTTTATTATTTTATGGAAAATGTTTACATACAGTGATCGCGTGTACATTCACTGATATGCATCCCAATTTTTTTTGTTCTCTTACAAAAAAAGTTTCAATACAATGGCAATGAAATATTTGAAAATTTTTAATAACTGAAAATCAAGGCTTAAATGAATGATACGCTATCAATTTTCGCACAAAATATCTCTAAATAACAACAACGACGTGGTGCAATCCAAATAGCTCTATACTAAATTCGGTTTCGATTTGTTTCTCACCTTTTAAACCTTCCCAAGACCTCCACAAACATTTCAAGACTGAGATGACATAAATCCGTTCAGCCGTTCTCGAGTTTTAGCGAGACTAACGAACAGCAATTCATTTTTATATATAGAAGAAGATAGATATACATAGATATATAGAAGATAAAATGTTTTTCTTTTAAAATAATGTGAAATATTTGAAAACATTTCGTATTTTTGTTCTCAATTTTGTTTAGTTCTCTAAGAGATATGAATTCGACGTATTCGGGTAATACGGCCGTACAAAACATTTTACTATAGTGGGGAAGTTGAATATTTTTGTACGCCTAGTTGGAATTATGGTAACTTTTTAAAACAAAAATATAACGAATATTGTGGAATAACACTGTATGGGGCTACCCCAAAATTTTGGTAAAAATTAATATGTTTGGAAATGTTTAATTTTTTATTTGGGTCAATATTTTATAGTAGGAAAGTATAAAAATTCAGTCAATTCGGTTGAAAATATGATCAACATCCCCATAATACTGAATATTGGGTACCGTTATATGGGAAATATACAAAAACGTAGACCGATATATCCCATTTTCAATACCTACAATTCTAGGAGTAGTAACAATGTACACCTAATTCTGTTTTTACACGATAGAATGGTTCCCGAGAAATTCGTGTAAAAAAAGATACTGGCCAAGTACAAAAATAATAGATTGGTTCTAGACCTCAAAAAATAAGTTAAAATTAGACTAAATAATAAAAAAAATATTGTTGTAGTTATTTTAAATTTTTTTTTTCGTTTTAATTTATTAAATAAACTAAATTATAATAAAATAAATTAAAATTTAGATTTCATAAAAAAAATAATACCAGAAATTCATTGCCAATAAGAAAAATTTAAACATTAAACAATTTTATTTATTGTCACTGTCTCATAATAAACGTAAACGTTTGCGAAAGACTACAATATCACTGCCATCCTTGGAATGATTTTGTTGATCATTATCATTTCTAGCCGACTGTGTTGGGACATCAGTAGATTTTTGAACGAAATCAGTAATCTTAGATTGAGTTTTATTTCGCGTTAATCCATTATAAACTTCCCTGTAAGATGCCATTAATGATTTCAGTTCACGTTGAAATTTGGCAGCTCGTTCCTCGTCATGATCATGTTGTTCAAAATGACTACCTAATTTTGTAGCGAGATCAAGACCTTCTTTAATTAGAGATCCTTTCAAAATTGGACGATCTCTTTCGTCACTGTCACTATGTTCTTTATCATAACGAGTCTCAAGGGTGAGATCTATAATTTCATTTTCGCTCAAGCTTTCATCTACCAACAATTCTTCTACATCTGCTAACGATAGGTCATCGAATCCATCCCCACCGATTGCATTGGCCATTGTTATTATATCAGCAAGTTCAGCGTTATTATCGATAACAGGATCTTTGCATTCCAGAATTTTCTTCAATAAATAAATAGTTCATGTAAAAAAAGTAATTTTGTTTTTTTTTTTTTTTATTCGTGTTATTTCAAATTATGTCGTGTAAAAATAGAAATATTTTTTCGTATTTACTCGTGTTATTTCAAATTCGTGTAAAAACAGAATTAGGTGTATGTGCAAAATTTCAAATCTTTATCATAAGTATTTCGAGCTCTATCGTGATTTCAACAAACGGAAATGTATAAATCGACATAGAATTATATTCTGGTCAAGAATAAGAATAAGGTGTTGCAAACGAATTGACAATTTGAGTTTAATTAAATCCGAATCCTACATGACAACAATTTGGGTTCTTGATGTCTAACTTATATGTGCCTTTATTTCAATGAATTCAATTAGCACAAAATTATATCCACGGATATTTTAGAAGGCAAAAGAACGTTTGATGGATTGTTAAAAAATCAAATTCTATGGTACAATAACAAGAGTTAGGTTTATGTAACCTGCTGATCATGGTACAAGTATACAAGGTAACTGCAAAACTACAACAAATACAATTCAACAACAACCACATAGAAAATTGTTATTGTATGTAACACTAGTGTCAGTTTGATATGTCGAAAAATGTAAACAAAACATATGAAATATCAATTAATTTGATTTATTTTTAAAATATAATATTTTTTGAATTTTCAAAATAAAATTGAAAAACATGAATGAAAATCTTGCAAATTTTTAATTCTATAGCTTCCAGATCTTTCCTCCAATTGAGTCATTGAAATATATCATTGAATATTTCATTGCAAAATGATTTTCTGCTTCAAATGTTCACATTAGGAAATTGAAGTAAATCGTAAACCACAGGGCAACGAACTTCTGTTGCGATTTCTTTGATTTTAAAATGCATAGTTGTTAGTATATTTATAAATATTTTTAAGTTCCCTGCATCTAAAATTTATAAATATAGGTTTAAAGGGCCCCATACACTATATATCATGCCGTCATGCCGATGAATCCCAAAAATTGCATTTTGAGTCGTAAATTCAGTTGTTTTTTATTCCGTCACAATTTTATTATTTTTGTACACAAAATTATTTACTGACAACTTTCAAAATGAATATTATTTACCAGATTGATAGGGGTTCATTTTCAAAATCAAAACTATTTTGATTATCTTCATGCATTGTGTGTGTCACACATACATAAATAAACTTTCAAAAAAACACATACTATGATAAATGCTGTACGGCATGATGTATAGCGTATGGGGCCCTTAACAACCTATGTTGAATTTTGATAGCAATGTGTAGCTTTAGGAAATATATTTTGACCGATTTACTGTAAATATGTCAATCGACATACATACATACAATTTTTGGAATTTATTTTTCATTTGATTTGAAATTGATATATGAATTCCATTTTAAAAAAGGTTGCCATTATGATTTTCTCCTTAATTAAGCCATGTCAGTTGTATTTAAAATTAAACATTACAGTATTCTGAGAAAAATCTATCCAAATTTTGGAAAGAAATGTTTTTAGAATCATATTTGCAATCCCATTTGTGAAAATCAATATAATATTTCCATATATTTTCTTTACCTGTTGAATATGTTTATAAGTAAGTATCACACTACAAGACATTACACTTGACCTCAGTTTTTTTTTATTTCGTCAACTAATTCTACCGCTTGTTATTGTACCATGGCATAATTATACAAGATCTGTTTTAACGGTAATCTATTAAAGTAAGTCAATGTGGGTTGAATTCTGTTCAATAGAGGTGGTTATGCCTTCTTTTAAATTTTTTAACAAAACGGATTCTTATTCACGACTCGTACTGTCAATTATTTTTGCAGTAGTATGTGGAAGGATATATATAAAGTTTATCTATATGAAAAAATTTCACGCATATTACTTGGAAAATAAACCCAAAATGCCGAAAATCATTCCTTAACAGTATTGCTAAAGCAAGACAACGTTTGCCGGGTTAGCTAGTTCTATATAAAGTAGCAGACCTTTTTGGAGATTTTCGAAAGAATGAGCAAATTTCCGACATGTAAGAGGAAAAATGAATTTATACTGCAGAAAGGAAATTTGATTTAATATGGCCTGCACTCTATTATAAATTCGACGCGCCGTCATATCTTTGACCTCTCTAAAATGTTCGATTCAAACCCAATTTGATTATTGTGTTTATTATGGATACCATGTTGAAAAATCTAATACATATTGCTAGCAGCTCCTTTCCGAAAATATCCGTAGTTTCATCCGCTAATACACCACTTTTCACTTCTTCAACAATAGACTTCTGGGTGTATTCTCCAATTATTTCTATTAATTAATTAATATGTTGCATTTTTGGTTGTACTCTCCACACTTTTTCTAAGATTTCCATTCCCAACAAATTTCCGGATTATCTGCGTCTAACGACAGTATTCCGGAATCCCCAGAAGCTATTAATAGATTCTTCACAAAAAAAAAAGAAAATAAAAAAAACTTTTATACCCAAATTTCTCTTGTAACAAGAAGTAACGAAGTACTTAGCTAACCAAGGAAATAAAATATATGAGAATTTCGCTGGTGCCTCACTTCGCGGGTAACAAGGCATTTGTTGCTGTTGGGTATGAAAGTTTTAGTAAAGAAACTATTAAACGTCATCTCTGTCACACTAATAAATAGTTGTTTTTGTTAAAAACAACAAACTGGGGTTTAGCCTGTCTATTTTGCAAAAAACAAAATACAAATTGTTTATCAAATACCCGCCAACAATACTTAAGTACCTTTTGGTCATTTTATTTGAAATGTTCTCTTTTTTCATATTTTATTTGTGACTGAAACTCATAAGCAGTATGTGGAGTCCGGTTTCAACGTATTGACCAATGTCAAAAATATGGATTTCACTTCGAAAATCAATTGAACATTGATCATCACATTCAGGAACCCCAGATATAGTGTTCGGACAAATCCAGTTATACTTTAAATATAGTTGGTGAGACGGATCGATAATTGCACCGCTTAATGACTCGGTCATATACAGTGCCGGTCACATAATTAGCACACACCTGAAGAGAAAACTGTTTTGAATTACACTCGATTCGTTTGGAATATTTTTAAATAATTTTTATTAAAAACACTTATGTGTACTGTGCTAGAGTGGTTAAGTATGAGAACAGAAAATTATCACTGGAAATTTGTGATATATAACGGTATTTATGAAGCAAGTCAAATTTGAGGGGGACACGTAGTTAGCACATCTTGGAATTTTAAACTCAAATGCCGTTGATATTAACCCTTTATTGCCCAATGTTGCCCATAGGCAACAAAATGTTTTAGATCTTATATTTAATACGCGGTAAGTAAATATATATTTTTTTGGATTACATATGTTAAGAGCTGATTATGGACGACACATATCAAAAGAAAAATCTAAAAAATTCAAACTTTTGGTCAAGTTATACGCTTTTCAATACATAGATGAGTGCAAAAATATGTATAGTACCAATTTGTGTATACAGTCCAAAATATTTAAATCGCTTCATATTCGAAATGTACGAATTGTACCCTCCAAATTGTTGTTGAGTCTTGTAAAAAAGAACGTAAAGAATAATTAAAAGTAATTTTTTAGTCGATGCAATATATGCTTTTGTTTATATTGGACTTTTATTTTTCGGAAAGAAGGTACCGTATCTCACTAATGCAAGAATTTAGCGACGTCAAATTTTGTTCATATCCTATTTAGGGTAGTTACATTAAATCTCTACACAGAAAATAGTTCTATTTTCACGGGTGAAAATTCGGGCCGCAAAGGGTTAAGAAATGTATACAAAAAACTACTTCGTGTTATCAAATTAAGTCTTATGAATCATTTGCTGATGAAAAAGTTTAAAAATTTCTGTAATATTAAATTGGCAACAATTCGTACAGTAAACTTAATATTGGGAAAGTCAGCATTTGTATAAAAAAGAAAGATGCGAATGGCCCTGAAATTGTTAGAATAACTAGAGATCGATTTATAAAAATAAACAAAATTCGAAAAAAAACTCAAATTTTGAAATTCACTTTGACTTTGAAGGGCTTCGAGGAAGAAAAACTGTATAATTTCGCCATATGTGAGGAAATTTCATTTTTAATAGCATTTGTAATATCAAATTAGTCGTTTGAGTAGAACAAAAAGTATTTTGTAGAAAAAAATATCAGTCGAAACCAAATGATAATGGATATAGGGGTATGTTGACAAGTCTATATCACACAGCTGATATTTTGCTGATCGACTCAAATTCTCTAAATTTTGACTGAATGTAAAGTTTTCATTCAGATAGAAAGAATATGTGCTAATTACGTGTCCCCTTCAAATATGACTGGCTTTCATAATTAGCACATACCTTTCAGGTGTGTGTTAATTAGGTGGCCGGCACTGTACATCAAATTGTGTCCGACCAAGCATTTGGGTTTCCAAATACATTTTTCTATGTCATTGATTTAAAGTTAATCTCTTTCCAATTGTCAGCATGTCAAGTTCCTACAAATTACCAAAACATAATATATATATATATATATAAACATTATTTATTATATACTTCAATGAAGTATTATCAACAAATTACAATCGTTAAAACCATGCCTTCTATTGTAAAAAAAGAAAAAATAACACCAGCCACTAATTGATGTGAACTATATAACATACACTGGTTCCCACTACTGCAAAATGAATAAATTCGTTGTTGCAAACATAAATTTACTCTGAAAAAATAATTTCGGGGTGGCCGGGGCCCATGTCAAACATTGGTTGCGGGATTAAAAATCAGGGTTTTATAATGGCCAGCACAAACATTAAATCTTCGCTCTATAGAAATAGTGGGATTCGCTTTTCATAGCAAAATTCAATCCTTAAGCTCAACTCGAAAAAGAACAACCAACTATGTATATACCACCAATATTAAAAACAAGCAAAAATATCGTTAAGTTCGTCCAGGCCGTACTTTACATACCCCCCATCTTCAATGACCCGAGACACACTTAGTGAACTTTACATAGACAAAATCTTAATCATGGATCTTAATATATTATAAACGACTAACTATAACATTACATAAAATTTGTAAGTATATCCAATCTCATGCGCCGATGTGTTGACTCGTTCTTTGATGTCGACCATTGGGCAGGAAACTTGTTAAAATGTCATCAACCACAACCTCGTACCAAGATCCCGTAAGTTATATTTTGAACACTTCTATATTTTTAAATAAAAGATAATAATGACAGAAATCGTAACGAAATGTATGGCTGTAGGCTTCAAAAAAAAAAAAAAAAAAAAAAAAAAACATTTATTTTCGTTGTCAGGAAATTGCATGATATATCATAAACAAATTACTGGATCATGCATTTTTAATAGATCAATCAAACTAAAAGAAATGTTGACTGTTGAAAGTAAGTTTATTTTAATTTTTTTATATATCTGATAATTACAGTTGTTAGTTGGAACATATACAAAAATCTAGTAGGAATGATATATGGTAATATGACAGAAATTCTAAAGTGAAAGTAGACTATTACATATATTCATATAAGTATATTAGTTGATATTTTTAAGTTTAATAGTAGTTTTTCTATTTAACCTAAAGTTATGTACATGTTATGCATTCGGGGTAGGCAATTCAGCTTATGGGCACACAGTATTTGGAACGGATGTAACTTGTTGTGGAAACGAAGATTCCAATCCCGGACTTTCAGATCGACTATTCGATGAACTAGAATGTTTGGAAGCCATAGAACGAACTGATAAGTCCTCCGGTTCGCTGTCAAAATAACTGTCGTTTGATAAATCACTATTTGCGTATATTGCAGGAATTGGACTTTGTTCGATTGATATGTCTAACTTTCCATTGTCAGGGCTCTTAACATTATCCGCTGGAAGCATACTGTTGGCACTAGCGCCTCTTATAGAGCAGGAAGTGTTGGGGTGCAATGATGCAGCGGCGGCTGCCAGGGCCAAGAAGTTTAGGCTTGCATTGAAAAATTTACACCATTCGAGCAAATTACTTTCCGTGTCACCATTTACTGAATTTGGTATTTGGAACGGAGTTAAACTAGATCCAGATTTGTTCTGAATTTCAGCTACTAATGGGCCTATCGACTTTATTTTATTTTCTTTGGCATTTGCGGCAATGTTGCTTGCTTTAGAAATTATGTCTGTTTGAAGCAAGTCCTTCATTCCAAGAGATGACGAACAGTTACTACCAATTTTAGTTTTACTATTCAGGGGCACATTGATTTTGGATACATCAGGCATTCGTAATGTGGTCCTCACTTTTTCAACTTCGAAGGAACATGAATCATTTTGATGACCTGAGCTGGAACGAAGCATGGGCAGAAAATTGGAATTCGCGAGTAAAGGTAGTTGAGGACACTCTCGATTCAATAAGCTAGAATCTGGCATAATAAGATTAGTCTGTTGGATAAACGTATCCTTAATGTGCTTTTGATTAATTTCAGCATCAATGTGCTTGTGGATGATTTCAGTTATTGGATTCTTTTCTAATATAAAATTATTGTTTGGCGAGAACTGGAAGCCGTTCAGCGACAACCGACTATAGAGGAAGTCACCAGAAGCATGTGCAGACTGCATATGGTTGTTGCAACGAAAACGTTTCTCTGGAGGGTTTTCCATGCCCAGCGGAAAGTTGAGTTGGTCCGTTGTATCCAATTGACGACACATGAATCGAAGCTTTTGTTCATTTTTACACCAACCTCTTAACGTAGATTCCGGCACTCCAATGTCTCTCGAGACAGACGCCTTAGTCTCGCCATTGTGGATGCGTTGAATAGCCCGCACCTTATCACTCGGTGTCATATTACGCAGGGGACGTTTTCCTCTTGTGTTCATGCCAATGTTCATGTGGCGATAAACTGATGTATCCATGGTAGAACACACTGTACTGTAAATGTTCCTTAAACCAAGTCAAATCCGTATTAAATTTCAAAATTGGGTTTTTATTATTTGCTTAGAGCTCCCGTTATGTTTAAACAATTTCAAACTTTTGGAGGGCTTTTATGCATAAGCGATTTCCGCTGCTGTGCTTAACGAACTCTTCGCTCCGAGTTTATCCGCGAAACTAGTTGTGAAATCGTCGTCACTTGTTTATAATTTTCTTCTGCGAATAATCTTCCCTTCATGCCAATTGCTCCAAACAGTATGAAATATGCAGTGTTAGGACACATAGTAGTATGTATGTGTATACATAGTGGATGCAAACAAATTTTTAAATGATGTTGCTTATACACGCATTCATACGTAGATACATATATAAGCACAAACATGTGCCTATCTATAATTTGAGGACGGTAAGAAACTTTACTGGGACAACAACTTGTTACTTATCATCCTTAGCACTAAAATACTCCATCACTATCCTACTGTAACACATACTAGCAAAACTGCAAGGCGCAAACTCCTATAAGACTTGTCCTCTTCAAATGCTATGAAGGCAGCGTTCGCTGTTCAAGGCTCTGCGTCAACCATGTTTTATCACGACATGCATTAAGCACACATGTGATGTATTAACGAATTTGCTTCATTTCAGACACACGAATGAAGCGAATTCGGTCGTATTAATTTGCACATGTGTTTATGTGTTTTGGATGGGACGACATTTATGGTTGGTCACCGAAGCTAGTAAAAGCATCCAAATAGCTGTGTGCGTTTCGTTAAAGAGAGCTAGCCAACCTTGCTGATTTGTACATTATGGCATTTGGTAATATTCGAGCAGGCTTACTGTGCTTGCTTCCTATCAATAACAACATCCTAACGTACATCTGATAATTGTTAAAATTTCGAAAAAAAAAATATTTAAAAGTATAATTTAAAATTGTTAGTTCATTTTAAAATAAAATTTAAATCAATAATGAAAATATTTAGGCCCTTTGAATTTGTTGGGTAAATATTTTTGAAATTGAAGAAGGCCGGATAATTTTTGCAGTATGTGAAGAAATATTGATTAAGGGGATCTTCCCCCATTCTCGATTTTAAAATTTCAAGATTTTCATTGGGCTGGTTAATGAATGCCAATGCATATCAAGGTTTGTAACTTTACATATATAATTGAAGATTTAAAAGAGAAGAAAAATAATTTACAAAATTTGGTTGTTGTTGTTTTTGGTGATCAAAAATGGCCTCATTTTTGATGGCGGGCATGATAACTGTTCACTGGAACATTGGAATCCGGATCTCGTATGAACTAGAATTATTGACTTTTTTTCGAAATTCGCCTATTTTTGACTACAAATTAGTTAAAAAATTAGGAAGTTCTTCATAGATTAGCGTTATCCTAGTTCCTACGATAGCTATACACTCACAGAGAAACGAGTTGGAACCTATTGGATTATTAGTTTCTGAATTATCGTGCCCGCCATTCGTAAAACACTGTTTCGAGAAAAATGCGTTTAAAGTTTGAGAAGCCTTCTTGTCGTCAATTGATGCTGACACAATAAAGCGACTATATCTTCAAGAGTTCTTGAGATTTTAACTTGAAATTTTGTAGGGACATTCTTGAATTAGTATAGATTCAAATAACTAAATAAAATTTTTTTGACATCGAGAATGGGGGGTCCATTTAATATTGACATTTATTATATCAAATCGATTGTTCGAGTAGTTAAAATATAAATATATTTAATCTAGAAATATATAATATCAGTCACAACAGAATGAACAGATATAAACGCCTATGTTGACCAATAACAGAAAAATTTTAAAGTTTGACCAATATTTAAAATCTTGTGTTGAGCATCAAAAGTTCTGCTGTGTGCCAGAAACTTTTATTGATCAACATAGTCGTTTATCTCTGTTCATTCTCGAACAATCGTTTTGATATAACAAATGCCAATATTAATCGATATTTCTTTATATACGGCAAAAATATTCCGGTCATCTTCAATAATCAATTTATATGCATGTCCGTCCGTCCGTCCGTCTGTCCGTCTGTTGGTGTTAAATTGTAAACAAAGTACAGGTCGCATTTATGATCCGATTTGGATGAAATTTGGCACAGCTCATTTGTTTGGCCCAAGGACGAACCCTATTGAAATTGGGAAAAATCAAGGCTTTTGAAATCGAATCGTTCCTTTAGGTTAATTCTTTAAGTTTTTATTTCAAATATTTATTTATTTTAAGAAATTATTATTGTTTTCTACTAATTCCAGCAATTTCTTGTACATTCGGACCTTTATTTTCTATAATGTTAGGTGTACTGCAGAATTCTTGCCCATTTTGATAGATTTTACATATTCTTTTCACATTTTTTTTATCTGTAAATGATTTTATCGGTCCTTAGTTTAATTTAACAAATTTAAGGAATTTTTTAAAAATCGTAAAGAAAACAACAAAGTAAAAAATCACACAATGTTTTAATTATGTGACCACTTCAAAGTCGATATTTTTCAAAAACCCGTTATTTATGGAAAAACTGCATGCAATAATCTCCTATTTTCACACTAAATTTCTTAAGTACAATATATCTAAGTATTCTGAATTACAAAATCAAAAATACTTTAAACAAATAGAGGACTGATTAAAAAAAGTTTACCCCTGTTAATGTTTTAATTACGTTACCACCACTTTATATTCGTTAATTTGTATCTGAAAATTGCACTAAATACTCAACGTTCTTCCGATTGTTGTTTTGATTCAGATGTAGGTTGGGGAGACTGGGGCGCATTCGGCACGTTTTTTAGAGAACTATATCTCAGTAGGGGAGACTAGGGCACCTTTGGCACTTTTTGTTTAGAGCTCTATATCTCAGTACTTTTTCAACATATATTAAAACGTTATGGCTGATTATTGTCCTCAGACACTTAATTATAAAAACTAATACCAAAAGGATACAAAAAAATTAGTATTAGTTACAAATTTTTACAGTTTTGTAAAAAAAGTCTAATTCGCCGAATGTGCCCCAACCCGGGGTAGCTTCGGCATTTGATGGGGCACATTCGGCACCATAGTCATAGCCTGGTAATTATCATCGCTATCAGTCTCGTTGAAATTCAGATCCTCTAGAGGCTCTATTTGGTTTTAATACGCGACACAATGTTTGAATTTTAGGGCTATATTTTCTAGCAGCGGACGTTCACGTCTCAAGGTCACACTAACCATCAGAAATAAATTTTTTCTTCCGAATTTTCGTCAATACAAGTTCGTTTGGTCCTATATAGGTAATATCGCACTATTTGTATATGGCCGAATTTGCCCACTTTAAAATGCCAAATGTACCCCGAAGTACTTTTTATAGTTGTCTTTTAATTTTTTTCTAGCAATCTTCTAAAAACATTACATCTTTAATTATTTTTATAAGAATATACAATTAATGTAATTAATGACTTTTTAATAATATTGCCTTAAAATTTTAAAAGTTTTATGCACGAAATACTTACGAAATGGAATGGAAATATTACCAAAACATCTGTAAAAATACAAAAAAAAACGTGCATCAAAATAAGTTTATTAGCTAGAGATTTCAAACTTTCAAACAGTTATTTTTTTGATATTCGGTACCTATGGATCGAAGCCAGTAATGTACAGTGAGAGCTTCATATCGAAATGCGGTTGCCGAATGTGCCCCGATGCTGAAGGTGCCACAGTCTCCGGTATAACCCACATATGAGGGCAGTTCGGAAAGTTCTTAGACTATACAAAATGCGCGGTGTAAACAGAAAAAAGTTAAGTGTATTGGAAACTTCCATCTCAGTTATGAAAACATGCTAAATTTTGTTTCGATCTGGCAACTCCTTCATATACAATCAGGTGTTCAAAAAAGAGGCATCCGCAATTTTTTACAATGAAAAAATTAGTTTCATTGTAGTTTTGAAAAAAAATTAATTCCATTACATTTCATTATATATATATATATATACTAGATGGCCCGGCAAACGTTGTCTTGCCTTAGCAATATTGTTAAGGAATTATTTTCGGTATTTTGCATTTGTTCTTCAATTTCTATTCATACTTGCCTAAACAATTTTGGCTAAGAAGTATGCATGAAAATTATTGGTGTAGATAAACTTTTTTATATTTGTCCCATATACCGATCTGGATCGTTACATCGGAAGCTATAGCACACATTTCAAACTAAATCTCTGCAGTATAAAATATTTGAAGTTTCTGTTGGGTTGGACCAAAACACATCGTTTGTAATACCATGACATTCACATAAAGCAGCATTACATTTCTGATTATCTACAATTTGATGATTATGACCGAGTCTTGTATCTATAGAAAATAAATTCATTGTGCGAGGATATTTTATTTTTGTTCTTGAGATATACGCGGTGCAATTGTCGAACCCGCCTTCTAAAATTTCCTTGGATAAAATTTTTATGTTTGTAATTATTGCATTCATGGAAAATAAATTTAAATAACGTCATATAATCTACACATCAAGAGCCGTAATAATAATTTAGGATTCGGATTTAATTAGATTATTTTCCAATATGTTTATACGACTTCCACATAATGTCAGCCCTGTGCTATGTAAGCTTTTTATACCTTCTGCCATAAGGTAAATGGTATATTAAATTTATCATTCCCTTTGCAACACTGGAGACCCCAGAAAGAATATGAATATATAATTGATCAAAGTAAAAATCTATGTCGAAATCACGATAGTGATTAGAATGTTAAAGATAGAGATTTGATTGGATGTTTTGTAATGAAAATGAGATATATAGGGGGATTTTGGACATGGTTTTCAACCGAATTTTCTGTAATTTGGTATTATGGGTTTTTTTTTAATGTATAGCGAACCTAATTACTAAAAATTATTAATATTGTCTCAAGTTTCGAGGTAGTCCCACATATAACGGTACTCCCAATATTCGGCATTTTGTCTGTAATTTGGTACTTTTGGCGATATCGGCCCAATTTTTTATTATAGCTCCCATATAACGGTGCTCCGTATTTTAGGGTGTTTGGCTGATTCGGTTATAATTTATCTTGAATTTTCATATGGTAGCAAATCTTTCTACCAAAAACTATGAATATTGGTTCAATTATTTAAATATCCCCCTATAACGGTACCGCCATTAGTGCTTTGGTGTTTATACACGTTTTTAACCAATTAGCTGTAATTAGGTACAATGAGTTCCCATCGGGTTACAAATCTACTTACCAAAAGTTATCGATCTATTTTTTTAGGATAGCCTCCACAATCCCCGAACGACCACTGGTATAAAAGTTTGGCCCTGTCGAACTTAACGACGTTTTTACTTGTTATTAGATATCCTCATTTTATATATCGGTAATTGACATGTTGAGGTATGTTGAGGACTCTATGTTATAATATAGCACTTCCAGATTAAATGAAACATTTTCCAAATTAAATGAAACCTTTTCCAAATTAAATGAAACCTTTTCCAAATTAAATGAAACCTTTTCCAATTGGAATGAAACCTTTTACAAATAGAATGAAACTTTTTACAAATTGAATGAAACCTTTTACAAATAGAATGAAACTTTTTCCAAATTAAATGAAAACTTTATTCTTATCCAAGGAAATATAATATTTCCAGTAATTCTAAATCAATATTTGAAAATTAAATCAAAGAATATTAAAAACTATAGTTGTATGGATATGTAATTAACATAAATATTCTTTAATTCGGTGTGATTTTATTTTATATCTTTACTAAATAAAACTAAAAAAATAGTAATACAAACCGGGGTATTTGTTGACATTTTAATAAATAAATATTTTAGAACAAGTATTGAGTACCCGGTCCTAAATGCGAAATACATATTTGATTTAAAAAATTGTTGATGATAAGGTAACTGCTTATCTTAATGAAGAGGTTCCCGAATTGCAGCTTGTGGGATTTTCAAAATCATGTCCATAACGTAGTTATCAATATGTTCATATTTCGCGAGTTATAAGCTCGCAAACCTCTGTTTCAAGGAATTTAATTTTCTGTAATTTCCCATATCTATCTATCTATCTATATATCGACGCCTCCGAACCATAGTATGCTAAGTCTGAAAAGTGACAAGTTTTTCAGTAGAAGCTTTCAAAGTATGGAATTTTCTTTAATCGTACGTGCCATGCTAAGTACATTTTTGCTCAAAATTAGGTCCAATTCTCTACATCATATACGCAAATGAAATGACTCTTAATCTCAAAGAAAGTACTGCATACACATACGCAGACGATACAGCTATAATTGTTTCAAACAAGTGAAAAAGCGTTAAGTTCGGCCGGGCCGAACTTTGGATACCCTCCACCATAGATATACTGACAGGTACTTGAAATAAAAATATAGGGAAAATACCAAAAAGTGGATCTATATCGACATTTCCACAAACCGGTTATATAAACCACGATGTAAACTATAAAACAAATTTCAGAAATTTTTAATGGACAATAATTCTCTCAGCTTTATGGATAATGAGGGCATATACACTTTGACACGGTTAAAATGGTTCTAGATCCATGTTTCTTTGGATAAAATTTGTTTCAGAAAATTTCGATTTCATCCAAACTTTGGCCATCTTCCAAACTTCGTTCAAGTTCGAAGATGGGGAACATCGGTCCACTCCTTCTGGTACCTCCCACACAGGGGCTAGGTCTAAATACGGGTTATAGTTCATATATAGTCATTATCGAACCGTACGTTCTTGTTTTTTTATCTCGATATCCTTCGCAGGTGAAATGATTACAACAGAGTGTTAGAACCAAACCCAAAACGCGGAAAAAACAGATAATTATATTAATATAAAAAATGGGGTTATATGGGGACTATGCCTAAAAGGGGTTGACTATTAATAATTTTTGGTATCAAGAACCTCCAAATGCCGAAATTTGGGGGTACCTTTATAATTTTTATTGGAGATATTTGGTACCCAATAAGAACCCAATATAACAAATTTCAGCGAATTCTAAATATAAGTCCATTTTTTCTGGTAGCCCCCATATAAGGGTACCCCCAAATTTCGGTATTTTGGGGTTCTTGAGCGCGAACTTGACCTGCCTGCAGACAAAAGACAACCCTATGCAAAATTTCAGCACCCTATCTAAATTCCTTCGGAAGATAGCGTGATTACAACAGACGGACGGACATGGCTAGATCGTCTTAGAATTTTACCCTGATCAAGAATATATGTACTTTATAGGGTCGGAAATGAATATTTCGGTGAGTTACAATCGGAATGACAAAATTAATATACCCTCCATACTATGGTGGAGGGTATAAAAAATTGGTTAAAAAATGGATGAATTATACACATTTTTATATTGATTCTATGCATATTCTCTAAAAGAACTATGGGTCTATCTCGTTTCCTTTTGCCTGTTACAAACATATTATGTTTGTAACAGGAAGAGATAGATCCATAGTTCCTTTAGAGAATATAATAAAAAAATAATATAAATCCGTTAGAAATAACAGATGTTATTCGAGTTTCAAATTGAAAATCTATGAAACCACGTTTTTCTCTACATTTACCGTTATAAAATTAATTTTCGAAGTGACCCAGAAAAACCCATGTTATTTTCGTGGTCCAGGGACTCCAACTAAACAGAATTGGTACATTAGAGCCCCTGAATAATTTTCGTGTCGCACAGTGTTATTAAAGTATAAGAGAAAAATTGAATAGTTTTGGATTTATTGATATTTCGTTGCAAATTTTTCATGATATTTCATATTAATGTACATGGCATAATTGTACAAGGTAGTCTCATGCAGTCATATATTTCCAACTTTTTCATAAATTTGCCTTTCAAAATTTGAATAAAAATATTTTCCTTCGAAATGTACGCATATCATGTGTTCAGTGGCAAAAATTTCTAAATAATTTATATTTATATATACAGTATTTTTCGGTAAATTGCACATCAAAATTTGCACAAATTTTTGTTCAATTAACCGAGGAACCAATTATCCGAACCCGCTTAATTGAATAGTTTGTTCAATTACAGTAATCACGTATAATTGGAACTACTGATGATTTAAAAAAATCCAATGTCAAATACAAATTACGCTTTCTCGCAGTTTTTCCTTAGCAATAAACATACGTTTTGAATTAGTAGAGATGCCACCTAGTCTTTTTCACAAATTATGTCAAGTATGTATGTAAAAAATGGCAGATTATTTTTAAATTATTATTATGCAATTAACCGGTGAAAAGTAACAGGAAATTTATTTTTGATGACATGAATTTTGAACCAATTAAGCGAAGAAACAATAAACAGAGTTTAATTATCCGAGAAAATTTACATGTATTTTCCTATGAAATATTTTTTGCCCCATCATGTGGTTCAATTAAGCGTGGAAACCAATTAACCGAAGGGTCAATTAACCGAACAATACTGTATTTTGAAATTCCCTGCCTCTAAAACTTTAGAAAAAATATTTTGTTTGAATTATTAAAAATATGCAATCGACATACATTAAATTTTATGGAACTTATAGTACGTTTACATTTAACCTTTGCATATATGTCAAATAAATCCTCATAAAGTAGATTTACCCGGTAAAAAGTTCTAATGTATATGCCGTTTTACTTTTTCATATTATTTAAAATTGATAGATGAGTTCCAAGTTAAAAAGGGTTGCCATAAAATTGTCAAATGAGACTACCTTCTGTAATTATGTCATGATTGAGGGTCGTTCCTAAATGCATGCGTATGTGTACGATTTTATTCACCTCAAAAGTAAAATAAATGTATTTCAATGAATGTTACCCAAATACGCATTGCGTATAAAAATATAAAGTTGAAAATTTTCAACATTGACAATGCGTATTTTGGATTTTTTGTTTTTTGAAAATAGAATTGCAGTCATTGAAAAATTTGTATTTCTATAAATGTAAACATTTTTCGGTTAATGAAGAAAATGTTTTCATCCATTTCGCCGTTTTCAATTGGCACAGATGCAAATAAAGTCTTTGCGTATTTGGGTAATACGGACGTCTAACAAACCCTATAAAAGTGAGAAGGTGAATTTTTTTTGTACGGAGCGCAATAAATTTGGTATGACCCTTAAAATAAATATAATGACATTATTTTTTCGAACCAAATACCAATAATTTGCCTCAATATCTTGTTTTGTTGTTGCAGTAATTTACAAACCGCTACATAGATTTATTTTAGCGTGGTGTTTATATCATGTAGATATTTTTGAATTAATTTTTAGGTGGATATATCTTTAATATAATCAAAATAATGAAATGAAGTGGATTTGTCACATTTAACTGTTTTCACAACTTTGGTCCATAAATGGTTAGACTTTTCTTCCGATTTAACTAAGGTTTGCCAAAACGCATACATATTATTATACCGTCCACCATAGTATGGAGGGTATATTCATTTTGTCATTCCGTTTGTAACTCATCGAAATATTCATTTCCAACCCTATAAAGTATACATACTCTTGATCAGGGTAAAATTCTATTGTAATCACGCTATCTTCTGTAGGAAATGAGATAGTGTGCTGAAATGTAACATAGGGTTGTCTTTTGTCTGCAGGCAATTCAAGTTCGAAGATGGGGTATATCGGTCCACGTTTAGGCATATCTCTTATATAAGGGTACCACCCAATTTTCGGTATTTTGGGGTTCTTGAGCGCGTTTTTCAACCGAATTTTGTATTTTGTAGTCGTATATGGTAACAAATCTCTCTACCAAAAATTATTAATATTCGCCCCCTTTTTGGCGTATCTGATTTGTTCCGTGTTTTGGGTTTGGTTCTAAGACTCTGTTGTAATCATTTCACCTGTGGAGGATATCGAGATAAAAAACTAGAACGTCAGGTTTCGATGAGGCACATCTTCATTGTATTAATGTGTATACACCCTAATTAGCCATAAAGCTAAGGGTACAAATATCCATTAAAAATTGCTGAAATTTGTATTTGGTGTACATTATGGTTTAAATAATCAGTTTATAGAAAGGTCACAAAGCCGGCCCGGCCGGCTTTTTCACTTTTTTTCAATTAAGCTTAGTTGTTTTCAAAGACAGTAATTTCGTTTTTGATAAACCAATTTTATACTTAACCAGACGTCCAATTAAGCTGTGGCAAAATTCGACATAACGTTATATGGGGGTACTTTAAAAAGTGGAGTGGAGGGTATAGTAATTTTGACATTCCGTGTGTATCTCATCGAAATATTAATTTCCGACCCTATGAAGTATATATATATATATATATACTAGATCAGGGTAAAATTCGGAGATGGGCTATATCGGTCCACGTTTAGACATAGCCCCTATATAAGGTCACCCCAATTTTCGGTCTTTTGGTGTTCTTGAGCACGTTTTTCATCCGAATTTGCTGAAATTTGGTACATTTGGATCTATTTGCGTACCCAATGTCTCCACTACAAATTATAAATATAGATCCCCTTTTTCTGGTAGCCCCCATATAACGGTACCCCCAATTGGGTTCTTATTGGGTATCAAATTTCTCCACTAAAAATTATACGTCAATTTTTTGGGTAGTCCGCATAGAAGGACACCCCGAATATTCGGTATATTCGGGTTTTCAACCGAATTTGCTGAAATTTGGTACATTTGGATATTTTTGGGTTCCAAATGTTTCCACTTCAAATTAAAACCAGTAAGGAAAGTAGTAAAGTCGGACGGTGCCGATTACATGATACCCTTCACCACTATGGATATATTAAACCAGTGTTGCCAATTTAGCACTTTTAGTGCTAGATTTAGCACTTTTTAAACTTGTTTAGCACCAACAAAAATTTTTTTGGCATTTTTAATTTGTTCCAAGATTTTTTCAAAGTTTATAGTATCACTCCAAAAAAATTTCGTTTTACCATTTCACATTGACACATAGAAGTTTCTATATGTTTCTCATGGTGTATTTGATTTTCCAATGTTTTTTCCAGTGAGCGGAGAAGTATATTCGGACGCAATCCATATGATACACTACGTAACTACCACAGGACTTAAATTTGCCGGTGAAAAATTCAGCGAGATATCCACCTCTTGGTGTTATAATAATACTATAATAAAACATAGTAAAACAGAGATCAATATTGATATTTTTGGTATTGAAATTTGACAGCCAATGGAAAATACAAAATACCAAATTACAGCCAGTTCGATTGGAAAATATGTGAAAAATCCCCAAAATACCGAATATTGGGGGTAGCGTTATATGGAGGCTAGACCAATACTTGGAGTGATATATGACATTTGCAATGCCAAACATCCTAGGAGTACTAGCAATGTCTGCGCAAAATTTCGGATCTTTATCTTAAATTTTGCGTTCTTTATCGTGATTTCCCGATTTGTGGTGTCTCCGGTGAATACTTCGAGGTGTTGCAACCGGAATGAAAAATTAAATATAGATTCCACCTTATGGTGAAGGGTATAAAAACGCTATTAACATTTTAGTGTATATATGTAAATCAATATAATTTAAATAAATTTAAAGGACATCTTTACTTTTCTTGACTATAAAAAATATATTCAGATCATTATATTGACAGATCATTATCAAAGCAGCCATTCTTTTTCGTTGACTAGATTTCCTGTATTTATTGGTTTATTGGTATTCGGGTAATAAAAATGGGATCTTAAAAAAATACAATCGTTTTTGGATCATCTCCTAAATATCATCTGTTCAAAACGACAGATGTCGCACTTCACCAAAATCGGAACTATATGTAAAATTGTATAGCTATATCATCTAGTGTGTAATACTAAGCACTATTTAAATAGATAGAACCCTGTAAATATTTACGTATATTTCCCACAACCGGTATCTGTCCTTCTAGAATATATTTATACGGCATATAACGCAAATTTTGTATTTTTTCACACAATAGTCTTGGCCAATTTGACTCCCTCAAAATGCTTATTTATTAGCATATTCCCCATATACAATTTTGTGACCTCTAGAGAGTACAGAAACAAATATTAAATGCATCTGGTTGACTTCAACAGCCAAATATTGACAGATTTTACTAAACACAATGAGTCTTCACTGGTCAGAACCGAATAAGCAAAATACCGTGACAATTGTTTCTCAGCTGTAACGGTCACAGATTTTACAATACATCCAGGACCAATATTTCGTTACAAACTGTTGAAACACAAACACTTATGATACGCTCACAAGTAGCTATTAATTTAAAATTTAAGAAATATAGATCTCATTACAAACTATAATCAAATTTTCTTATATTCATTTTTAGCACTTTTTTCTGGCACTTTTCACTTTGTCTAATTTTTTTTAGCACTTTTTGGCATCCTTTTCAACTAAATCTAGCATTTCTCAATCAAGTTTTGGCAACACTGATCCTAACAGAGGACCAATTACCTATACAGGAGCTATATCCACGTCTGAACCGATTTAAACAAAACATTGTGTGACAATCGGCGTAACTTTGGGTCTTTGGTTTACAATTTATTTAAAATCGTACGAAACTATATATGGGAGTTATATCTGGTAGGTTATAGTAACTTCAGTACGTTGTGCAAAATTTTGTCCCAATCGGCTTAACTTTGGGTCTTTCGTGCACTATTTACATTAAATCAGAAAATATATATGGGAGCTATATCTAAATCTGAAGCGATTTTCACGAAACTTAGCACACATCATTCTAGGCTTAATTCAGTAGGCTATGTCAAATTTTGTGCATATCGAAAGATATATAGGGTCTTTGGTGCACCATTTACATTAAATCGTACGAAAATATATATGGGAGGTATATCTAAATCTGAACCGATTTTTACGATATTTTTTCTTTTAATAATTAATTAATTGGAATAAATGTAATTTTAATAATAATTAATAGGCAAATATTCATTCCTGATACAGCAAATCATTTTCAGAAAGACATAAAACTGTAAAAGCTGTCGACATGCATTTTGCTAAAATAGTTTGTCGAAATCTATTTATATAAAAGAGTTGCGTTATAAGCTATTGACTGATCATAACGCCCAGAAGAAACGGCTAAAGCTAGAAACTTGAAATTTTGGCATGTAGGCCGGTTTTGGTGTATGTTAAAATGCGTACTAAAAGTTACTAAAAACTTTATTACGCGGCAACGGCTAAATGTAGAATTCCGAAATTTGATATGCAGCTTTGCCTATGAAAAGCAATGTGATGTGTGAGAAAAAAATTTGAAATTTAGTACCTAGACGTACTAAAAAGTACTAACTATTACATTTGAATGGAATCGGCAGAAATACATATCTAAAATTTGGCATGTAGCTTAAGCTATTACAAAAAGAATGATATGAAAAAATATTTTTTGAAAATTTGTACCAAAAAGTTCTAAAACTTTGTTACGAGGAAACGGTTGGAAGTCGAACTCCAAAATTTGGTATTGAGCTTTGTCAATGATAAGCAAATCTGAATGTGTGAATTAAATTTTGGAAATTAGTACTAAAGGTACTAAACTGTAAAACTGTTTAGTACTAAATTTAGTACATATTTTGCAACTAACGCAAAGCCAGTGAACATTTTTCTTTCATGTTTCGGCATTATCCTGATATATTAGTTTTCTCTATAATTCACACTTTTCAATAGATGCCACTTTTGTATGTGGTAGGCTCAGATTTGTTACGAGGTGTTATGTTTATAAGTTCAGAGATATTGACCAACGATTGACCATATTATGGTACCACCTGGAAAAGCAACATTTTAGACGCTTTAGGAAGTTACAACAAACTCAAGATCAAATCGCAAAATCATTGTATAAAAAATCAAACCAAATTCAACAATCAGGAGCAGAAACACTGAAACATAAGTATAGAATCCAAACTATTTTTAACATAAAAGAACTTTATACAATAACAATAGTAAGCGAATTTTCAAGCGACACAACTCTAACTATGAGGATTAACCACGAACAGTCAACAAGAAGAAGGATAGAAGGAAAATTTAAGGTACCAAAAATACTACAATGAATACGGAAAATTATCTCTATCTGTCGCCCTACCAACCACACTAAACAACGCTCCTAAAAATGTGTTAGATATACAAAATAAGAACATTAAAATAAAATATCTAAAGAAATTTTTAAGAACTAATTCATAAAATTGATATATTAAACATGTATAAATCTAAATCCTAAGCTACTGTAATAACCCACACACAAGCCTATGTTCGCAGGCTTCGTGGGATATTGAAATATTCAAAACATATCTTATTGTAATCCTTTTTGAAATTTTATGTATTTCTGTAACGATTAATAAGAATAAAGAAATGAAATAAAATGAAAAAAATGGGTGAAAAGTGTTGAAGCCAACGAGTTGTTTTGTGTTCCTTCCTGATTTGTGGCTAAACTACACAACGCACGCACATGTGATCAGTGACTAAGTTGGAGAATACCCCATGGACGATATGGTTCTAATATATGATTTTTCGATATAATCACTGCATCCACCCAAAACGGATGCTGACATTTTGAAGCCGGATTTTCGGTGTTTTTTGAATTTTTCTTATAATTAGGATGCGCATCCAGATAATGGACTAAACTAATTATAGGATTGTACAACTAGTGATTTTGCTTCGTTTAGTGTATATCTCATGAATGTGCTCACCGTAGTTTCTTTGCAATTGGGTTTCAAAGACGAAAATTTTGGAGTCTAAAATTAAGAAAGTCCATTCAAATTCCGTGGAACCCCGCGTGATTTTAGTTTTTTTACGTGCCGGATCCAATTCCGCCCAATAAAACGGCGAATATGGGAAAAACTGCAAAAACTTATTTTGACAAATTCGCCTATATAATCGCGTTTTCTTCGAATTGATTTAACATACAATAATTCTTGTGTTATTATATTCGCGAATGTGTGTGAAAATAGGTCAAAAATACATCGATACGCGAATAATATGCGAATTTTATCCAAAATCGATTGTGGAGGCACATCCGCGGTTCTTAACCGACCCTTTTAAAATAGGGGTCCTTTTCGAAAAATTCATAATTATTGAAAGACATTGATTCGGTTTATACGAATACCACATGCGCATCAACTGATTTCAACTAATACTCGAATTGCATGCTTTTAAATATTGGTAATTTGTGTGTATTGTAACTGCAATATATTAAGGGGACCCCCCCCCCCCATATATAATTCGAATCAACACTGATTAAAGAAGGTCTCTACAAAATTTCAAGTGAAAATCTCAAGAACTCTTGAAGATATATCCGATTTATTGTGTCAGCATCAAGTGACGACTGAAGGGCTTCTCAAACTTTAAACGCGTTTTTCTCTAAACATTTTTTTGCGAATGGCGGGCACGATAACTCAAAAACTAATAATCCAATCGGTTCCAAATTTTGCAACGTTTCTCTGGTAGTGTATAGCTCTCGTATGAACTAGGATAAAGCCAATCGGTGAAGATCTTCCTTATTTGTTAACTTGATTTTTGGTCAAAAATCGGCGATTTTCCAAAAATATTTTTTCAAAGGTCCGTCATTTTGTTAATTTTAGAGCGAGATAATCCTAGCTCATACGAGAGCCAGACATGTACTATTTCTAACACCGTTGGAATTTTCGGATTCCGATGATCCAGTGTGGAGTTCTCATGCCCGCCATCCAAAATAAGGACTTTTCTTTAATTACAAAAAACTACAACAAAAATTTTTTGTAAATTATTTTTCTTCTTTTTTAAATCTTCAAATATATATGTGCAAAGTTACAAACCTTAACAAGCATTGGTATTGATTTACCAGCCCATTGAAAATCTTGAAAAATTAAAATCGAGAATGGGTGGGGTTCCCTTAAGTCATTTTTATAGTCGAAACTGTTATCAGATGAATATACCGATATTTAACAATCATCTAAAAGAATTTGAAGAAAAAAAGCGTCGCATATTTTAGAAGATTAAGGCAAAACCGTATTCCCTTACCCATACTAAAAAAATCGAAAATTCAAAAAACATTTCGATTTAATAAAAAAATTAGTTTATTTTATTTTCAGATATCTCCATGCTTCTATTTTTTTTTGCGACTATTGAACCGTATTTAACTGTGATTTGACTAGTGTACAAAGAAAACAAATGTGTTTAACCATTTGTGAAGAAATTCGCGAATTACAACAAATAGGAATTAATTTAATTTATATTTGAAATACAAGATTTAAAATCGCTATAACTTTTGTGCGCAGCATCCGAATTTGTGAACGCGAACATATTTCGAATCAGCATATTTTTCTTAACCTATGTACCAAAAATCATAAATGTGCTCGCAAAAAAAATTTCAATTTTTTTATGGAATTTTAAAAGAATTTTGTAATTTCCCATATATGTACCCAGTTGTTCAATGAATAGCAATTGTCTATATTTGTATAGTTATATAGCTAGTTACTATGTTCTCTAGTTACTTTATAAGCAAAAGTGGCACACAAAATAGACTATTGACTTCATTTGTTGATTGAAAAAATTGTCTAATTCTATAGTTACTAGTAATGCAAAAAGTAATGAATCGAAAAAAACAGAAAAAACCATTGCCATTTTCTTCAGACTTTTTATAATTTTCGTAATTGTGAAAGCAAAAGTTTAATAAAAATGTGTGTTTTTTACCAAAATATAAGTAATATATATTCACGATAAACGAGATTACAAGATATTAACGATAAACAAATTTCAAAGATCGAGAAAATACATATGATGAATATTGGGAAAGTTTTGGTATTGTAACACAAAAAATACATAACATAATAACACACAAACTTAATTGTTTTACAGATTTTCGAAAGATACCAATTCAGAAGCATCCAAAAGATTGGACAAACAATTAAAGATGAATAGGTAAATATTCTCCAAATATATAGTTTCTACACTATATATTTGGAGAATACATAAGAGACCCATATCTTTAGTTATAATTTGTACCTTTTTATTTCAGATGCTTCAATATTTCGAGGGCAGATGCCAAAATCGGTCGGGAAACAAAAGAAACGGAAATGACAATATGGTGATAAGATAAACATTGTACAACATAAATTTGAAATAAAAAAATAATATTCCGAATATTTTCAATGTTCAAACTGTTATAATAGCTACTTTACTATATATTTGTAACTAGGAATAATACTTAACAATAATATCTACCCAAATGACTGGTTACTGGTAAGGCAGGCAGGGGACAATTGACTTCCCCAATGACATACCTATGTTAAATTCACCAGACTAGGGCATGATGTGGTAACTAGTGGTAGTTACAGGTAATTAGTTAAATGTCTAGTTCATAACCAGTTACTCGAACTACTGCCCAGTTGTTCAAAAAATATCAATTATCTTCTATTACATAGTTATATAGCTAGTTACTTAGTGATCTAGTTACGTTATATCCAAAAATGGAACATAAAATATACAATTGACTTCATTTGTTGATTGAAAAAGCTATCTAATTCTGTAGTTACTGACAAAAAAACAAGACAAAAAACACATATACATATATCCACGATATACAAGATGAAGTGCTGTTGAATTAAAAATCCGGGAAAAATACATAAGATAAATCTGGGGTAAGTTTTATTATTGCAACACAATAAATATATATATGTACGTAATATTTCAACATTAGTATCTAACAGATTTCCAATAGATGTCACTACAGAAGCATCTAACAAATTGAGAAATCAACTTTAATTTTTGAATAGGTAAATATTCTCCAAAATGACCCATATCTTTCAATATTTCGTAGAGAACGGATTTTAAAACGGTCAAGAGACAAAAGAAATGCAAATGTCAATATGACGACGTAAAATTCTGATAAAATGAAACATAAACTATGTGCAATATAAATTTTGAAATAAATAAAAAATACACATTCCGTACAATATAACATAACATAACATATATTTAATTTTCCAAACTGTTATAATAGCCAATTCGCTACATATTTGTAACTAGGAATAATACTTAACAATGGTATCTACCCAAATGACTGGTTACTGTAATGCAGGCAGGGGACAATTGACTTCCCCAATGACATACACATGTTAAATTCACCAGTCTAGGGTATGATGTGGTATTTACAGGTAAGTAGTGGTAGTTACAGGTAATTAGTAAAATAACTAGTTCATAACCAGTTACTCGAACTACTGGGTGGGTACATATGTATGTATATGGGCAATATAGCCAATTATTTAATATTTTTGTTTTCGTGGTACATCAATGATTCTGGGTACACATATAGAGGAAAATGTTCTGACTCCGAAACCATTCGGGATCAAATTTTTGGTTGATGCGCGCAAATGTTATCGAGGTTTTTCGGCATAAGATTACACTGTTTATTATATTGACTACAAACATTGATATATGACTTCCTTAGTAAAATATGAATATGCAGATATTATAATAATCGCGAAAAGGTTGCACATTTTCGCTAAATATGAGAAAAATAATAAAAACATATGGGATTATGTCATTATATTCATGACAATTATCAACCTAAAAATTAATTCCCTCGGAAGATACATAATCTAAACACCATGATGAATCAAATGGTATCAAAAACACACAAGTCTGTGTGGCGGGTTGTAAATTACAGCGACAACAAAACATGATATTGAGGGATATATTTGTTTTTGGTTCGAAGAAAAAATGTCATCATATTTATTTTTTTAATTTTATACAAAAAATTTCAGGAAAAATATGTTGGGGTTATTCTTCTATTTTACCCGACTTTCGCCGAAAATTGACGTATATAAACATAATAACTTCTTGTGTATAAGTATACACCTTGAGGATTATAGCAAGACCCTTCCGATAAATCTTGGGGTTCTATAGGTAGAAATAAATCTTAAAATAAAACTATATTATTTCAAATTGCACCTAAATCGCGTAATTCTCAAAATCATATGACGCGCATGCGGTTTCCTGGAAGTACTGAAGTTTATCTTCCAATCCATATATATTTTGCGAAATTTCATTTGACGGCTAAGATGTACCCCACGTTGCATTGAAGTACCCTAAAACTGGTAAAACGCGAATAATTTCCGAAAACTCCATATGACATTGACGCACATCAGATTTTTGTGTGCACCCTAAAAAAATACATCGATTTATACCGATTTCAACGCGGTCCATTAAGAACCATGACCCAGCACACACTATTTTTGAGATAAATTGGATACATTTCTCTTTCGGCTGAAGTTTTTAATGTTCTGTTTTCGAAAAAGATCAAAATCTGTACCAGGTCATTTATTGAAGCGGAAATGATCCACAGAAAATGCAATTAAATCCGCCATATTTTCAACAACATTTCTTTTGCCAAATTTCGTGTTTTTGGAAGGCCAGTTCCCGCCGTTCTAGTAGATGGATTTTCCCGAAGAAGATTTTATTTCATCCGAAACTTAAAAATATTTCATCGCGGGTACCCATATCATCCAATTGACAGATCTAAAAATTTGGCCCGAAAATAGGTTTTTTAGAAATTTGATCGCACAAAATTTTCAACTTCGGATGAGTATTACTCTGAAGCTGTGCATACTACATACACGAAATATATATCAAATTACTCAGATACGCGACTACAATAATCTTATAATCGATTTTTAGAAATTTCTGTTTGCGTATTAATGCTAGTAGTAAAATTCAAAAAACACTCAAAATCTAGCTTCAAAATGTCAGCATCATTTAAAGGTAGATGCAGTTAAAATTTTGGAAAATTATACATAAGGGCCGTAGTCCCCATTTTGTTGGCTTCTAGCTTTACTTTGACACGAAGACAGTGAAATGCAAATATGCTGATTAATATTTTTCGAAATTTTCGCGAAATTTTTCGAGGTTTTCGCGAACCTTTCGCAAAATATATTGCGAGGACAGGACCTCAAAAACTATTAAAACCAAAATCCGACAAACAAATTATTTAAAAAAAAAAATATCGCGAACCCCATGTTACTGATTTTGAAAACTTTATGGTTCATTAATATTAATCTAGTAACCAATATATGCGTATATATTGGTATATTGGTTCCTAGATCAATATTAATATAAAATATCAATATTAATAGATCAATATCAATATAAACAAGTGAAAAAGCGTTAAGTACGGCGGGGCCGAACTTTGGATACCCCCCACCATAGATATACTGACAGGTACTTGAAATAAAAATATAGGGAAAATACCAAAAAGTGGACCTATATCGACATTTACACAAACCGGTTATATAAACCACGATGTAAACTATAAAACAAATTTCAGAAATTTTTAATGGACAATAATTCTCTCAGCTTTATGGATAATGAGGGCATATACACTTTGACACGGTTAAAATGGTTCTAGATCCATGTTTCTTTGGATAAAATTTGTTTCAGAAAATTTCGATTTCATCCAAACTTTGGCCATCTTCCAAACTTCGTTCAAGTTCGAAATGGGGAACATCGATCCACTCCTTCTGGTACCTCCCACACAGGGGCTAGGTCTAAATACGGGTTATAGTTCATATATAGTTCATTATCGAACCGTACGTTCTAGTTTTTTTATCTCGATATCCTTCGCAGGCGAAATGATTACAACAGAGTGTTAGAACCAAACCCAAAACGCGGAAAATTATATTAATTATATTAATATAAAAAATGGGGTTATATGGGGACTATGCCTAAAAGGGGTTGACTATTAATAATTTTTGGTAGGGAGATTTGTTTCCATATACGGGTACAAAATACCAAATTTCAGTGATTTCGGTTGAAAAACGCGCTCAAGAACCTCCAAATGCCGAAATTTGGGGGTACCTTTATATGGGGGCTAACAGAAAAAAATTGACTTATATTTATAATTTTTAGTGGAGATATTTGGGGGCTACCAGAAAAAATTGACCTATATTCATAATTTTTTGTAGTGTGATTTGGAACCTATTTAGAACTCAAAGTATTAAATTACAGCCAATTTGGTGGAAAAATACGACCAAAACCCCCAAAATACTGAAAATTAGGAGGTACCGATATATGGGGGCTACCAGAAAAAGTGGACCTATATTTATAATTTTTTGTTGCGACATTTAGTACCCAATAAGGACCCAATGTACCAAATTTCAGCGAATTCGGTTGAAAAACGCGCTCAAGAACCCCAAAATTCCGAAAATTTGGGGGTACCCTTATATGGGAGCTATGCCTAAACGTGGACCGATATATCCCATCTTCGAACTTGACCTGCCTGCAGACAAAAGACAACCCTATGCAAAATTTCAGCACCCTATCTAAATTCCTTCGGAAGATAGCGTGATTACAACAGACGGACGGACATGGCTAGATCGTCTTAGAATTTTACCCTGATCAAGAATATATATATTTATAGGGTCGGAAATGAATATTTCGGTGAGTTACAAACGGAATGACAAAATTAATATACCCCCCATACTATGGTGGAGGGTATAAAAATGGGGTTTCGAGGTATTTTTTTTTAAAAATTTGTTTGTCGGATTTTGGTTTTAATAGTTTTAAAGGCCCTGTCCTCGCGATATATTTTGCAAAACCT
Source organism: Musca vetustissima (assembly GCF_032173495.1). Taxonomy (NCBI): domain Eukaryota; kingdom Metazoa; phylum Arthropoda; class Insecta; order Diptera; family Muscidae; genus Musca; species Musca vetustissima. Next base: position 149,829 of record NW_026881581.1, on the reverse strand, counting down.
CGCGAAAACCGCGAAAAATTTGCAAAAAATATTAAGCAGCATATTTCCATTTCCACATATTTAGTATCGAGCAATTTTGATTACACTACGTCGTAGTTCTAATTTGGAGATACTACAGGCGAAAATTGGTAGCGTATCATTCATTTAAGCCTACATTTGTCAATTATTGAAAATTTTTCAAAATAAAAACTACTAAAACCAAGAAGTGAAAAAACAAAAAAAAATGAGAAGTATATCATTGAATGTACACGCGATAATTGTATTTACACGTTTTCCATAAAATGCGCGTCAATTTTGAGACAAATTTAAGAATGGAAAATCAGAAGACTTTCAAAATAGAGTTCTGATCCTAAAATAATAATATTCTGTTTAGTAGGAGTCCCTGGAACACGAAAATACCTTTGTTTTTTCTTGGTCACTTCGAAAATTAGTTTTATAAATGTAAATGATAGATTTTCAATTTGAAACGCGAATACCTTATTTACTTCCTAAAGGTTTTATATTATTCTTTTTTTCGAAACGAAGAGTAGAATTTTTCCTTTCAAACAAGATATATATTTGGTAAATCGGTTGAGGATTGGCTGAGTTAAAGCGGCTGAAATGTGAAAAACTACGCATAAAAAGACAAAATTTATTTTTCTTCGAACTCTACGATGAAAAAAAGTAGATCGATAACTTTTGGTAAGTAGATTTGTTACCCGATGGATTGTATCTAATTACAGCTAATTGGTTAAAAACGTGTATAAACACCAAAACACTAATGGCGGTACCGTTATAGAGGGATATTTAAAAAAATTAACCAATATTCATAGTTTTTGGTAGAAAGATGTGCTACCATATGCAAATTCAAAATAAATTATAACCGAATCAGCCAAACACCCTAAAACACGGAGCACCGTTATATCTATGTCGAAATCAATAGTGATTAGAATATTAAAGATAGTAATTTGATTGGATGTTTTGTAATGAAAATGAGATATATAGGGGGATTTTGGACATGGTTTTCAACCGAATTTTCTGTAATTTGGTATTTTGGGTTTTTTAATGTATAGCGAACCTAATTACTAAAAATTATTCGACATAGAGATATGATATCCTGATTTCGACATGGATTTTTATTTTGATCAATTATATATTCTTTCTGGGGTCTCCAGTGTTGCAAAGGGAATGATAAATTTAATATACCATTTACCTTATGGAGAAAGGTATAAAAAGCTTACATAGCACAGGGCTAACATTATGTGGAAGTCGTATAAACATATTGGGAAATAATCTAATTAAATCCGAATCCTAAATGATTACTACGGCTCTTGATGTGTAAATTCAAATAATCACTGCCCTTACAAGGTAAAATTCAAATAACAAAAATTAATTTCAGCCGAGCACGGCTAGGGCTCGAACCTAGGTCCTCGGAGCAACACAAATGTTGCCAAGACCACTTAACGTCCTGAGCCATCAACACACTTCCGAAACGGTTGCGCAAAAACATATGTATACCATGGAAGCAATTGTAGGTGTGTGGATTAACTATTCATCGCTACAACAAAAATCTGCTTTGTGAAGGACTGTTCCTAGAATGAAGACAAGAGTCGAACTTTGAAAAATTTGAATTCAATTCGCATATGCAAGTTTCGCATCAGGGCGGAATAAATACAAGTTATCAACGTACGACTTTTTGCAAAGCCACATAGCCCAATATGCCTGTTGAGCCGCTTCACCAACGGCGAAACGCGTCGTATAATGGTGGGTATGTAGGTTATTCTCCTGGCTTTCCTTTTCATTGCAAAATTTAGATCATCAAGCTCGACTCGAAAATCACTTTCAAATGATCACTGCCCTTACAAGGCAAAATTCAAATAACAAAAAGTAGAGAAATTTGTTTTTTTTTAAATTTTAATATTTTTTAACATTATTTACAATCATACAAAACGTTGTTATTATTTGTTTTCGGTGGTAGGGCTCTCGAGTTTCCCCTTTTGAAAAATAAGAGCGCGGACAAAATGTTCGAAAAAGAGGAAGTCTTTACTCTAAGAGTGAAATCGACTGGATATATAAAATTTATTTTTCCCGATTTGTATGTTCGTTTGTGTTTCTAGAGTAGCAAACGGGTTTCGACGTTGTTGTACTGATCTGGTCATATAAGAAACTTACTTTATACAATAATAAAAGTAGTTTGATTATTTAATTTTTCACAAAGGGTCAAAATGACCGCTTTTAGGCAATATAGGTATATCACATGTGAATACGGGGAATAAAAGAGGGGAGGAAGCATCTACTATGATTAATAAACGTAGTTCTATGTGGTACAAAAAGTCACCAAATTTTAAAAAGCTGGGTCATAATATACACAATTGTTTGTGTACTTGAAATTGAAAAACGTGTTAACTATTGAACATTTGACTATTCAATTACAAATTCCTTGATATGGCAACTACCGATATATTAAATGAGGTCATCTAAGATCGAACTTTTCATACCTTTTCATATTTAGATCCCTTAAATGCCAAGAAGGGTTTAAAAAGCTAACCTAATATTGGGCTACCGTTATGTGGAAGTCTTATAAATGTATTGGAAAATTTTATTTAAATCCGAATGTCAAACTTATATTTGCACTTACATTTATTTTCCTCGAATTCAATTATTCATAAACAATAAATAGAAGATATTTAGTACTATAATGTTATAGACTGCTTTGATAAATACCAAGGTATTACAAAGTCCCCATTTATATGTGGGCAATGGTACACAATATGTGGTACTAGATTGGAAAACGGAGGTAAGAACTTCAACATACCGAAAATTAAACGGGAAATATGTGTGGCGCCTTTTTAATACATTTGGCCAAAAATTCGATAAAAGTCTTTACAACATCAAAAAAGGGGCGCGACCTGTTGTAGGAAGTATATCCAAATTTGGTCATAAATAGAAATGTTTCCGCAAAAATGTGTTTTATCCTCCAATATCGCGGAATGATATATGTAGTTGAGCTATTACAATGAGAATGGATATGGCAATTACAAAAATCTTTTAAATTCCTTGAAACAGAGGTTTGCGTGCTTATAACTCGCGAAATATGAACATATTGCATATAATTTAAATGCTTTTCTATAAAATCAAGTGTTATTGTCAAAATCATAGAATATTGGTAATAAATAATAAGTTGCGTAGAAGCTGTGGTGGTGGTAATGTAAACAATGGGTGAAAAGTGTTGAAGCCAACGAGTTTCTTTGTGTTCCTTCCTGATTTGTGGCTAAACTACACAACGCACGCACATGTGATCAGTGACTAAGTTGGAGAATACCCCATGGACAATATGGTTCTAATATATGATTTTTCGATATAATCACTGCATCCACCCACAACGGATGCTGACATTTTGAAGCCGGATTTTCGGTGTTTTTTGAAATTTTCTTATAATCCGAACGCGCATCCAGATAATGGACTAAACTGATTATAGGATTGTAGAACTCGTGATTTTGCTTCGTTTAGTGTATATCTCATGAATGTGCTCACCGTAGCTTATTTGCAATCGGGTATATAATCGCGATTTTCATCAAATTGCTTTTACATACATTCACGTTTGTATGATCATGTTCGTGAATCTGTGTGAAAATAGGTCAAAAATACATTGATGCGTATTTTATCCAAAATTGATTGTGTCGACACATCCGCTGTTCTTAACAAATTCTTTTAAAATAGGTGTACTTTTGTGTATTTTCATAGGAGATTACTGAAATCGGATGCGCATAAAAATCGTATGCACGTTGCGTCATTTTTAGCCATTTTTAGGATTTTTGCATAGTAAAGTGCATCGAGCGGCACACTTTGACCGCTAACTGAAACCTCTAAAAATTCATAATTCGGTTTGTACGAAAGCCGCATGCGCATCAACTGATTTCAACGAATACGCGAATGTTGATAATTTTCATATACTGTATCTACAATATATTTGAACATTTTTAAAGTCAAAACTCTTAACAGAGGAATCTACCGATATTTAACAATCATCTAAAAGAATTTGTTGAAGAAATCATCACATGTTATAGAAGATCTAGACAAAAAAATAGAAAAAAAACATTTTGTGGCAATTCAAAAATTAATTTATTTTATTTTCAGATATTTTCATCCTTTTTCTTTTAGTTGTTTTTCGCGACTATTAAACCGCATTTCAATGTGATTTGACTAGTATGCAAAGAAAACAAATGTGTTTATCCATTTGTGAAGAAATTCGCGATTACAACAAATTCATTTAATTTATATTTGAAATACACGAATTTGTGAACGCGAACAGATTTCGAACCAGCATATTTTCCTTAACCTATGTACCAAAAATCATGAATGTTCTCGCAAAAAAAATTCAAAATTTTTTTATGGAATTTTAAAGGAATTTTGTAATTTCCCATATATACTAATTTTTTGGTAGGAAGATTTGACACCACATGAGAAAACACCGAACAATACCATTTTATGGGGCTACCCGGAATCTTTGACCCTTATTAATAATTTTTGGTAAAGGGGTTTTGATCATCCAAAATAAAATATTACAGCCACTTTGGTTGAAACAGTGGAACAAACTCCGCAAAATACGGTATCTTCCAATACAAAATATTGGAAGATACCGTAAAGAGTGGACCTATATTGACAATTTTAGTAGAATTCATTCTACCAAATATAACAACCAAATGCCGAAATTTGAAATTTATAATTTCAAAATTCAAAAATAGGACATTTTCAATACCAAATATCTTATGAGTAGTAGAAATGTATGTGCAAACTTCAAAGTTCTATCTTAACAAACCTATAATGCCGAAAATTATACATCAAGTCAACGTCTGCCGGGCTCTCTAGTATATATATATATATAAATGAAATGAATTGCTGTTCGTGTTATCTTTGTCTTGAAATGTCCCTAGAGCTCCAGAGAAGTTTTAAAATGCGAGAAAAATTTGAAAAAAATTTGAAAATTTTGCAAAAAATATTTGCATTTCCACGAATTTAGTATCGAGCTATTTTGATTGCACCGCGTCATAGATGTTAATTTGAGATAAAATTGTTATTATTGAAAATTTTCAAAATATTTTTTTTTTTCAATTGGATAGACATTTTATTGAAACTATTTTATGTGAGAATACAAAAAATAATTGAGAAGTATATCATTGAATGTACACGCGATCATAGTATGTACACGTTCTCCATAAAATGCACGTAAATTTTTGGACGAATGCACGAATGGAAAATTAGAACACATTCGGAATAGAGTTCTGATGCCTTCCATAGTTCCATAGGAACATCAGATACAATCAAACGATCAGATCATCAAACACAAACGATCTGTACGGTGGGGTGTACAGATCGTTTGTGTTTGATGATCTGATCGTTTGATTGTATCTGCTTGGAGGGTTTAAAAACAAATCTCAAATGCCGAAAATTATACATCAACAATATTTCTAGGCAAGGCAACGTTTGCCGGGCCCAATAGTATGGTATATATTTACATGTGTTTGAAAACATTATTTTCATACAAAAGTAAAACTAGTTTTCCGTTCTTCGTCTGGGCAATGTGAACATATGTGTAGTTATTAAAATATTGTGATTGCGTTGGCATCTTGGACCATTCTTGTGAAAGATTGAATACAAATATAAATCGGTTGAAAAAGGAAAACCATATTAAGCGTGCTGAATATTTGTTACATAAAATAAATGCAGAAATGAAATGAATACAACATTCGATTAAATACTTTTCAAAAAGAACTTCGGGGACGTCCATTGCGGACGACTTAAAAAAATATTTATTTAAAATTTTAAGCCACAAAAAATTTAAAAAGTTGGTATAAACGTTGATAAGTTGTATGCTACACCAGAAAATATTGACGAGGAGTTCCAAAAAATTTACATGAAAACTAGAAAACAAAAGTCATTGCCGACAAATTTGGGATAGAAGTTTCAGTGCCAAGGAGGGTTGGTACCTAAAAGCACAGGTCAAATGTAATGAGGACGAACTCAGCATTTTTTCATTGAACTACATTATTTGTACCATATTTGTAAATGTGACAACCACAGCATCAGCTGAAAAAGCTTTTTCTACCCTACGTCGAATAAGACGTATCTGAGAAATCAAATCAAATTTGTTAGGTCTAATGTCAATGCATAAATCAGAAATAAATATATATGACAAAATAAATATACTTAAAATATTGTCTTTAGTTCAAATACATTTTCACGATTAGTATTGCATTTGTATAGAAATACCGGCGGGAAAATCTTTAATGAATGAGATCCCAATATAAATGTTTCAGGTTTGGTTAATTACACTGTGCGACAAATTTCAATTTTTTCGATAATTGCCGGGAAATTCCAACAGATTATGAAAGAGGGGCTAAAAAAAGAAGATACGTATATCGGCGTTTTGAAAGTTTACATCGGGAGGTAACCTAAAATGGCGGGGCAATATTCCCCCTTTTCAAGAATTTTGATCATTTTCGAATTATGATTTATTGAAATCCTTGCATTTTAGGTATATAGTGTCTTCGGCAATATTACTGATAAAATATCGAGGAATATTTTGGTATTCAACTTTAATCCTCAACGGACTCATTGAAGGGGTCTTTTCGGTCCCCTTTTCCAGGAGTGATTGAAAACTCATTCAAAACGGGGTTAAGCTGCTCAGAATATTCTACGGAAATGTTCGCCATAAAGTTTTACTATAAGTCTCAGAATAGACTAAAACTCAAAAATCAGCCTAAACGTCAAAAATCTTAAAAAACAAAAAATCATTTTAGGGTTAATATCGTACTAATTAATATTTGTTACCCATTTTTTCCACAAGATGACGTGTTTGAAGGGTGGTACAAGGGACAAAAATATTCTCCATCAATTTTTAGCATAAGTCACTGGACAAGAGAAATTTATATATATAATGTATATACCGAATACATAGTCATACATTTTAAACCAAAAATTCAAAATGTTCTTGTATTTTTTTTTCCAAAGACATTTCCCAGTATTTTTCGACTAAGTGCATTAAAGTAACATGAAACTTAATTTTAGGTATATAATGTCAAAGAATAAAATATTCTACGTCAAAATCCACTTCAAGTCTTATCCAAATCAGCAAGTATATAATATAATACTTACTGATTTTGGACAGTCTTCAATTTCAAAACCTTTTTCTCATATTGTGGTTACAAATGAATTATCAATGTTTAGTTTAATAAAATGTCAATAACATTTTGGAAACCCCACTTAACGTTTTATTTTTATTATTATTTTTTATCATTGTGCAATATAATTTAACAAATAGCGAATGAACATTACATTTTTCGTAGAAATATTTTTGCTAGAACCATTTTTACAGCAGTTTTCGGCCGGCCCCCTCCGAAATCACTTTTTCTCTAAATAACTTTAGTTTTGCAACAGAAATTTTTCAATTCTATTAGAATTCTCAAAATTTCTAAAAAAAATCTGTAATTTTTGACAAAGTATAAGGTAATTACAGCAGTTTTCGGGCCGGGCCCCCTCCGAAATTATTTTTTTTCTCTAATAAAAGTTAAGTTTTACCACAATTTTTAAATCCATTAAAATACTCCAAATTTCAAAAAAAAATCAGTAATTTTTGATAACGCATAGGGTAAATGCAGCAGAAAATTTTTAATTTCACTAGAATTCTCCAAATTTCTAACAAAATTTTAGATAAAATCATAAAAATATGCCAAACCACGTTAAAAGTCTAAAAAATAGCATAGATCGTGGACAAAATATTAAAGATCGCTTAATATTTTTAGTTTTTCTTATACATACGTGCAAAAGTGTTCGTATTGAGTTCTTTTTCATTTTAATTATATACGGCCCGGCCCCAGCGTTTCTTGTATCGCATATTCAGGTTTAGCAAAAGGTGCTTTTTGTAAACTCGGCATTTTATTTTGAAATAAAGGAGGATGCGGAAGAGTAACAGCAAGTTCCAAAATTACTTCTGACGTACCCTCTTACAAATTGGATGCTTCACCGCCCACGAAAAAAATGGGCGGTGAAGCATCCAAAAATAGATTAACAGGAAAAGAATTTTCGACCGTCATAATAAACACAATAATCAGTTTTGGTTTGAATCAAACAATTTGAGAGGTCAAGGATATGACGGCGCGTCTCACATGCCCGTATTATGGAGTGCAGACCATTATTAAATTAAAATTAAATGCAGCTGAAATATATTTTCTACAATTTTGAAAATGTTCTCATTCTGTAGAAAATCCAAAAAGGTCTGCTACTTTATGTAGAATATTTCGAGAAGCCAATAAATCATTCAAATGATTACATTCATATTGTGAAACAAGATAGATTGAGCAGCATGATTGCGTGCAAATATAGAAGAGATTGTGGAATAGTTGGAAGAAATAGGGGCAAATGGCAAGATTCAATTTGAATTTATTTCTAAGAAGTAGAAGTTTTAGGTCAAATGTAATGAGTTCGAACTCCGAATATTTTATGGAATTAAATAACTTGTACCATGTTTGAACGAAATAATTGTAAATTTAACCCCTTGACGTATCAGATAGCGCAAAGGAATTCGTGTTCAACTGTTCACACACAATTTGCACAAAACAAACCAGTTTCGATGTTTACAAAACGAAAGAAATGTGAATGCGTGTAATCAAACTATTTATTTTTGATGTTGTTATATGTTATTATTATTAGAATCGAAAAAATAATAGAAATTAAAAAATTTAAATGCCCAATTTAATTTTTCTAAATAAAAAACTGACCACGAGTCTGACTCGTGTTAATTATGTTTGGCACAAAAATTGTACCACGAGTCAGACTCGTGGAAATACGTCAAGAGGTGAACAAGCAGATTTCTGGAAAATGAAAAAAAATTAAAACATTATTCAGAATTATAAAATTGTAAAAATCATATAATTGTATGATCCCAATCTAATCGCGTCTAACTCACTTGATGCAATTATAGTATGTGACGAAAATCGATTTCCAAATATAAATATATTGTTACACATTTTAATAGCAATACCGGTAACCGCAGCTTTTGTTGAAAGGTAGCTGAAAAATCAAATACAAATCCCACGTTCTTCTGTCTATGCATATAATAGTGGACATTAACCTTAGACTTGAGAAAGTATCAAAAATATTTGTAAGCAGTATGTCAGGGAGTAATTCAAAAAAGAAAAATAAAAAAGAGTAATAAATTACTCATATTTCTTGCATAAATGGGTTCGGTTAAGCTATTATATGGTACGGAGGTCTTACATAAACAATTATGATTTAATTAAACTACCGCTTCATTGGCATTATTGAATTTGCAATGTGTGCTGGATGAATGGCATTTATTACATCATGTTGATATTAATATTCTATAAGGACAATAAATTGGTGCTCAAACGAATGTCCACTACTGTATATTTTTCCGACTTTAATGAATATACAATTTTGTATTTAGTTTTAAAACATTTACACGATTAGTAATGCCTTTCCATATATTTTCAATTAAAAATACAAAAATTTAACGTGAGTACAAATGATTAATATACATCATAATACATTTATTTAACTTAATCATCTGCTCATCTCATATTTTATGAAGGCAAACTTTTACTTTTTTCATTTCGCACCATCGGGCCCCCGGAATTGAAATCCTGCGTACGCCCCTGTATACAACGTTAGTACATCTGTAGGTATTACCTAAGGTTATTACTGCCTCATAATTCTGGTGCACTGGGATATAATGATTTAAAAACAGCTAATGGAATAACATACTCTACTTTTAAGGAAACAACATTAGCCTTTGGCTTTTTGGAAGACCATTCTGTTTGGAAGTAACACAACATCTTAAACCCTATTTCCGAGTTTCTGTTATCAAATCGACTTAGAATGGAAAGCTTGACGATACTTTAAAGACGTGGGTACATACCCGAGTATTTACCAAACAATTGGGTATAAACTAATTAACTGCCAAACCACTTGACATAGGCGACCAAAATGTGGCTCACATATTTTTAATGTCAAAGCGAATATTGCTTTGGAAAATGGGGTCCTTGAGTCCAAGTTTTGATATAGCCTCCATATAACCACACTCCTGATTTAAGATATTTTGTGTCTAATTGGCTGTAATTTGCCTCTATGGGTACCAAATATCCGTGCAAAAATTTATAGATGTAGGTCCACGTTTTCGTTTTTCGTCGATACACGCATATATGTATAAAGACCACATATTTAAGTTCGTTCAATTCTAAGCCAATTTCTGTTTGTTGGGATACATATGTAGAATATGTCGATAGTGGTGAAGGGTATTATATAGTCGGCCCCGTCCGACTTTACTATTTTCTTACTGGTTAAGTATTGACACGGTGGGGTGTTTAGGTACGACAAAATTTTATATGCGCAATCATATTATCCGGAAAAGCTGAGGGAAATTCTACATTTATACCGATAATTTGCGCTCAATAAACCCAGACCTACAATTTCTTCTGCGTAGTAGACAATTTCCTATAAATTCCCTAAAAAGGTATAAAAAACAAAACTCAAAAATTCAGCTTGAGCCCGGCTGGGATTTGAACCCTGGTTCCCATGGCATCTGTTGGTGTCCGGCGCCTTAGCGTTCAGAGCCACCTCCTTATCTTCCTAAGGATGCACAATATGCAGTTGCATACCATTGAAGAAAAAATATTGTAGTCTGTATGGAAAAAAAGTCCGTCACTACAAGAAAAATCTGCTCTGAAAAGGAATGTTCTGGTGTGATGCCAAATGTCCGAACCTTGACACGGTTGAATTTAATTCGTAGATGCAATTTCGCAACAATAGTCGACATAAATACAACTTATCAAGTAAAGACATTTGTAAGCCACATTTCCCAATATGCCTGATGAGCCGCTTAACCAACGGCGAAACGCGTCGCATAGTGGTGGGAATGTAGTATCTCTATGGCTTTCCTTTTCATTGCAACTCCGATCATGTAGCTCATCTCGAAAGAGAAATTAATAAAAAAAATTTCCTATAATGTTGGCTTCTTTTATCATCATAAAGAAAGCCCAAGGTCAAACTTTGGAGAGGGTTGGTATATATTGAACGAATCCAGATACCCCAGTAGTTTGGCAAGTCAAGATATAAATATTCGTAAATGCTCGGATATTTACCCACATATTTAAAGTATTATAAAACAGTCCGTTTTGGATCGATGTTGTATTGGCCACTGCCCATCTCTAGTGATTAGGGTGGTATATACATTTCTATACATAAACAATTTTTGACCATAAAAAGGAATGGACAAAATTAAAAGTACATTTTGAAGTCATTAAATTATATCAGTAAATTTGATTGTTTTAGCATTTATCTCTGCAACCTTACATTTGAAAATCTAACTCGAAATTTCGCAATACAATAAAAACATATGATTATACTATTCTTAATGTTATGCTTTTAAAAACATTTGGTAGTCATCGCTAAAACAAATTTGTGGGAGTGTTTTGTACAAAAGTAAAAATATGTATAGTTAATGACACATAATAATTTATCAGGAATTAGTTTACAAATAACATTTTTTCAATTTAGTTAGTAATAAACATACATATTTCTTTATTAAAATAATTTTTATACCCTTCACCACACTGTGGTACAGGGTATTATGTCTTTGGGCATATGTTTGTAACAGGCAAAAGGAAACGGGATAGACACATGGTTCCTTTTGAGAATATGCATACAATCACTTTCTGAGTCGATTTATGCATGTCCGTCCGTCCGTCCGTCTGTAGATGTTAAATTGAAAACAAAGTACAGGTCGCATTTATGATCCGATTTGGATGAAATTTGGCACAAGTCACTTATTTGGCCCAAGGACGAAACCTATTGAAATTGGGAAAAAATGGTTCAGATTTAGATATAGCTCCCATATACATTTTCGTCCGATTTAAGGTAAATGGGGCACCAAAGTCCCTCTATATCTCTCGATTGGCACGAAATTTGGCACAGAGTACTGAATTAGGTCCAGAATGATTTGTGCCAAGTTTCGAGAAAATCGGTTCAGATTTAGATATAGCTCCCATATATAGTTTCGTCCGATTTTAAGGTAAATGGTGCACCGAAATCTCTACATATCATTCGATTTGCTTGAAATTTGGCACAGAGTACTGAATTAGGTGCAGAACAGAGATGGCCTGTCAGAAACAGTGACGTAAATGACATACATTTCCAACGTATAATACATACGTCAGAAACGTCGGAAACCTACTCAAATCCATTATGTTTTTGACAAAATAGCTATTTCCATTAATCAATTTGGAAATTATGCAAGCTTTACTCAAATTAACATAAAATTTCAAAATTTTCTTCTGAAAAAATTTAGAAATTTTTATCAGTTTTAGTAAGTTTCGAGAAAATCGGTTCAGATTTAGATATAGCTCCCATATATAGTTGCGTCCGATTTGAGGTAAATGGTGCACCGAAGTCCTTATATATCATTCGATTTGCACGAAACTTGGCATAGAGTACTGAATTAGGTCCAGAATAATGTGTGCTAAGTTTCGTGAAAATCGGTCCAGATTTAGATATAGCTCCCATATATATTTTCGTCCGATTTAAGGTAAACCGGTCTCCAAAGTCCCTATATAACTTTCGATTTGCACGAAGTTTGGCATAAAGTACTGAATTAGGTCAAGAATGACGTGTGCCAAGTTTCGAGGAAATCGGTTCAGATTTATATATAGCTCCCATATATATATTTTCGTCCGATTTAAGGTAAATGGGTCTCCAAAGTCCCTATATATCTTTCGATTTGCACGAAGGTTGCCATAGGGTACTGAATTGGATCCAGAACGATGTGTTAAAATCGGTTCAAATTTAGATATAGCTCCAATATATATTTTCGTCCGATTTAATGTAAATTGTGCACTAAAGAACCAAAAATTGGCCGACCCGCACACAATTTTGTACAATGTACTGATGTTACTATAACCTTTCGTGTTTCAAGTTTTCTTGAAATTGGTTCAGATTTACATATAGCCTCTATATATACTTTCGTCCAATTTTAAGTAAATGGTGTACTAAAGACCCGTAGCTAGGCCGATTGGCAAAACGTACTGAAATTAATATAAATTAATATCGGCCAAGTTTCCTTGAAATCGGTTTAGATATAGATATAGAATAGCTTCCATATATAATTTCGACCTATTTATGTTGATTGTAAACCAAATAATCAATGGGTGCTTGATTGATATTACATTTTACAACGTTACCTAAAGTTCAACGAAGCGTACAAAAATATTCAATTTCCCCACTATGACAAAATGTTTTGTACGGCCGTATTACCCAAATACGTCGAATGCATCTCTCCTAGCAAACGAATCAAAATCGCGAAACAAAATTAAAATATTCTAAAAGGTGTTAAAATATTTCCTATTCTTATTGAAAAAAATTATATTTCTTTATGTTTTGTTTCTTTTTTCATTTTTTTTTTTTTTCAACTTTAAAAATTCGTACGTCGACGTATTTTGGTAACATTCATATAAATACATGTGTTCTACTTTTGTGGTGAAAAACGTCGAACGAGCAGTTGAATTTTAGGTAAGGCTGTTAAACAGTGATGCATAAACAGTGAAGTTTGCTTAAAGTCTATTTACAAAATATGGAATAGATTGCAGAATGGCATGTGTAAGGATTGATGTTAGTCGGTTTACTTTTATATGAAGATCGCATTTTTAAGTTCGTTCAATTTCATGTCAATGTTCCTTCAAAAATACGACATCGGTAAAGATACATATGTAGAATATCCCCAAAGTGGTGAAGGGTATCATATTGTCGGCCCAGTCCGACTTTACTACTTTCCTTACTGGTTTCATTATAGCTTTTAATCTAATTGTATAGAAACGTATAGAGATCAAATTCAATACAATTGTCAATTTACTCTTTTCAGATGATGTGAAAGTTAATTTGATAGTATAATAATTATTATATTGATTATTGAACACACATTTTCATAATTTCAATATTTAGTTTTGCCGCACTTGGCGTATACCATATATTGTAGACATGTTCTCATCGAGTGGACCAAGATTCATCAAATACATATTGCAGTTTTTATATATAAAGGAGCTTAGTGTTAAGTGAGCGAGTAAAAAGCTTAGTGACAGATCATCGCCCAGACGAAACGACTAAAGCTAGAAGCTTGCAATTGAGTGTGAGTTGTTGGTGTGTAGGCGTGAGATTTGGCTGAGTTTTGGAAAGTTCGAACTAGAAGTACTTAAAAGTAAAAGTACTAAAATGTACCAATTACCCTTTTCATTAGGCAGGAGAAGAGCTAGAATTTGGAATGTGGATCACTGATGGAATGTTAGAAAGATGTACAAAAGGGTTTTTGGAAAATTCGACCTATAGGTGTACGAAAAGTACTAAATTTTTTTTCTTTATTTTCTTTACTAAATTTAGTTCTAATTGTTTATATATTGAACATATATGGGCAATATTGCCAATTTTTAACATAGCTGAAGTCAAAGTTCACCCCTTTATAACTCGGGAATTACTTAAATATATGAAAGTAAGTGAATAGTTTTGGGTTAATTGACCTGTCGTTGCAAACTTTTTTTGATATTGACCACCAAACTTTATTTCGGTGGAAGCTGTGTCTACTTATATGTGTAAAAACAGGTTGAGGCGAACCAGTTTTTTGTATGTTCTCTATCGATTTATGTCTAAGCCACTCATTTCACGGTCTTCGTGTCAAAGTAAAACTATAAGCTTACAAAATGGGAACTACGTCTCTTGCCATTATTCAAAATTTTAACTGCATCTACCTTTAAATGATGCAGACATTTTGAAGCTCAATTTTCAGTGTTTTTTTGAATTTTACTTCTAACTTTAATACGCAAATAGGTATTTCTAAAAATCGATTATAAGATTATTGTAGTCGCGCATCTGAGTAATTTGATATATATTTTGTGTATGTAGTATGCACAGCTTTACAGTAATATTCATCTAAATGTGAAAATTTTGTGCCATAAAATATCTAAAAAAAAAACTATTTTTCAGGCAAAATTTTTAGATCTGTCAATTGTATGGGTATTCCCGATCAGTAAGGTTTTTACGTTTCCGATACATAAATTCTTCTTCGTGAAAATCCATCTACAAGAACGGCGGGAACTGGCCTTCCAAAAACACGAAATTTGGCAAAAAAAATATTTTTGAAAATATCGAGGATTTAATTGCATTTTCTGTGGATCATTTCCGTTTCAATAAATGGCTTGATACGGATTTTGATCTTTGTCGAAAGCAGAACTTTAAAAACTTCAGAAAGATAACCTTTAGTATTTCATGGAAACCGCATGCGCATCAAATGATTTTGGAGATTACGCGATTTGTGCACAATTTAAAAGGTTTTATTTTAAAATTTATTCCTATTTATAGAACCCCAATATTTATCGGAAGGGTCTTGCTATAATCCGCAAGGTGTTTACTTATACACAAGAAATAGAAGAATAACCCCAACATTTTTTTCTGAAATTGTCTGTATAAAATTAAAAAAAAAAATATGATGACATATTTCTTCGAACCAAAAAAAAAATTTTCCTCAATATCTTGTTTTGTTGTCGCTGTAATTTACAAACCACTTGTGTGGTTTTGATATCATTTTATTTATCGCGGTATTTAGATTACGTAGATATTTTCAAATTAATTTTTAGGTGGATGCATTGTCATGAATATAATGAACATAATGTCGTAATCTCGTATATTTTTATTATTTTTCTCAAATTTCGAGAAAATGTGCAACTTTTTCGCGGTTATTATAATATCTGCATGTTCATATTTTACGAAGGAAGTCATATAGCAACGTTTTTGGCGTAATTTTAAGATTTTTTCTTATGCCAAACATTAAAACCCTGAAAACTTTTGCGCGCATCAACCAAAAATTTGATCACGAACAGATTTGGAGTCAGGAAATTTTTCTCTATATGTGTACGATAATTCATTGATGTACTACGGAAACAAAAAAGTCGATTTTTTGAAAATGGAATATTAAAAAAATTGACACTATTGCCCATATATAGCTAGAATCTTAAATTTTATATGGAAAAAAGGTTGGGAAGTATGTGTTGATGTATGGAAATTCGTGCTTATGTATATAAAAAGTGCAAAATGGTACTAAATTTTGTGCAAGTTGGATTTAGGTGAACAGCTAGAGCTGGGATCTTCAAATTGTGAATTAAAACGACTGTTGTAGGATTGAAGGACTAAGGGCGAGACATTCCCACTAATAAATACTTGTTTTTTATAAAAAAAAAACAAACTGGTATTCAGCCTGACTACTTTGGAAACTCGAATTTTTGTGAACTTATTGTAAATAAAATAGAAAATGCACTAAATTTGGATTTGGGTAACCGAGAAAGCTGAAAAACTAATGTTTGGAATGTGGGTCACTGACGGAGAGTTAAAAAGAATTATTAGAGGGTTTTTGGTACAAACTGACAATATATTTAGATAGTCTTGAAAATGTGTACATGGAACTAAATGTGAAACCTGTACCTATTTGCTAAAATATATAATTCGAAATCTGATATATTTTTAAAGAAGAAACTTTATGGCTGATTATTGTCTTCTAATAATTAATTATAAAAACTAGTACCAAAACATAAAATAAATTAGTATTAGTTAAAAATATTTGCAGTTTTGTAAAAAAAGTCAAATTCGTGGTAACTCCGGCATTTGATGGGGCACATTCGGCACCATAGTCATTCATAGCCTGGTAGTCATTGCTATCACTCTAGTTGAAAGTCAAATCCTCTAAATGTTACATGTATTTTGTTTTAATATGCTACTCAATGTTTGACTTTTGAGGCTATATTTTCTAGCGGCGGATGTTGACGTCTCAAGGCCACACACACACTATCAGAAGACAAACTCAAAAACATTTTAAAAAAATAATATAGCACTATTCGTATGCTTCACCGACCACGAAAAAAAGGAATACCACAAAGATGCGATGATGAGGACTCAGGACTTTATATCGAGAATGAAAGATGTTTCAAAACTTATAGAACATGTTAAGGACAAACAAGGTTCAGATATATTGAAAGAACAAAAGTATAATAAAGTGGCTATTGCGACAATTTTATTTTTCCCCAAAGACGATGGGGGAAAGTAAAGCCACCTGAATACTGTGGTTAGACGTAAACTTAGAAAATGTTTGGAGAGTACACACAAAAATGCAACATACCTGAGTTCCGAGTTAATAAAACTAATTGGAGAATACATCCAAAAGTCTATTGTCGAAGAAGTTGAAAGTGCTGGATTCTTTTCGGTTTTAGTGAATGAAACTATATATGTATAAAATTTTTGACAAGGTATTTAAAAAGTAAAGAACGTTTCCCTTGCTACGTGAAATTGGAATGGTTAACAGCAAAAAAAATGTTCGACCGTCAGAATAAACATAGTAATCAGTTTGGGATTGGATGCAACATTTTTGAGATGTCAAGAATATGACGGCGCGTCTAACATGTCAAGCAATTATAACGAAGTGCATACCATTATTAAATCAAAATTCATTTCTGCGGTATACATTCATTATTCTTTTCGCAATTTAAATTTAAGTTTAAATGCAGCTGATGTATATTTTCTACAAATTTGGAAATGAAAAAAATAGTTAAAACATTATGGAGAATTACAAAATTTTAATGTTAAGATTTTAAAAAAATCATACAATTTTATGAAAAATATCTGGGAGTGGATCACTATGTGGAAAGTGAAAGATCCCCGACATAATCGCATCTAACCCACTTGATTCGATTGTAGTATGTGACGAAAATCGATTTCCAAATATAAATATCGACCCCACGTCGAGTAAAAAGTAGCTGAAAAATCAAATGCAAAGCCCGATTAGTAATGCCTTTCCATATTTTTTCTATGAAACATTTTTTAATCATAATAGTGCATTTTTTAAACATAATCCAATATTTAAGGAAAGCAAAATATGACTTTTTTAATTTGGCACCATACGATTTACTTGCTACAATAAATTGGAGGCGTGTTTACAAAAAATTGAGTATAGCTTGCAGTAGACTTAGCTTTCTCTAGGAATGATAGCATAAAAATGTCTTGTGGTAAAAAAAAGTTATTTTCCAATGGAAGCCGATGTCTTGGATTATTTTATTTATATTTATTTTTAAATCGAACCCTGCTACTATGTAAAAAAAATTACATATATATCATATATGGGTCATATTGTGACCCACACATTTTGGATAAACTAAACCTGAATTTTACTTGCAATATATAATTTGAATGGACATATGTTTCGGAAAATTGTCCATCAAAGTAAAAAAAATTAGAAAGCTTTGTCTCTAAAGCTAACAACAGTATAGCATAGAGACAAGATTTGTATCTCCTTCGATACAGATACTATACGATTATCTTCAAATCTTTGTAATTCGAAATCTGGTATGTACCGTTATATGGTTGGCTACCTTAAAAAGTCGACTACTATTCACAAGTTTTGGTAGGAGGACTGGCTACCGGATAAAAACGCAAAATACATAATTACCCGGTATATAGAAATTTTAGATATACATACTTATTTCAGTCAAACTACCCTCACTTTAGGTGAAGTTTGTATGATATTAAATGGCATAAATTACGATTTTTATACAGATTCTTATAATCGTGTATTGAATACTGATCTTTAATATTAAATAATTTCAATTAATGAGAATTATACATTCTGAAAAATTAAAGTCCAATATCAAGAAAACTAATGCAAACGTAAGACAGCAAGTCGCTTTTTTATGATCCAAATGAGATGAAATTTGGCACAACACACTTATTGAGGCCTAGTATGAACCCCATTGAAATTAGGAAAATTCGGATCAGATTTAGTTTCGTCCAATTTTAAGTAAATAGTGCATCAAAGACCCAAAGTTTTTAAATATTGTTTATACAAAATGCTTGTGTTTACTGTACTAGTGAGATTAAGTTTAATAACTGAAAGCTGCCAGCAAAATCATAGCTGAGCTCTAAAGACTTGTACTGGTCAACATGCCTCTCTATTCACGATCATTTTGTTCCGACTGTTTTTGTTCTATAAAATATATTTTGTTCAAATCAAACAATCGATTTGATATTATATCACATGTATCGTTTTTTTTTCTAACGTCATAGACATTAGTAATACTTTTAGGATGTTTGTATTGCAAATGGAATACATCGGTAAACGTTTTGGTGTAGCACCCATATAACGGTGCCCCCCGATATTTAGGGGGTTGTCATTGTTTTTTTTTTTTTTTGGGTTATCATTGTATAGCAAATGTCCGTACCAAAAAAGTATTAATACTGACCCAAGTTTCAGGGTAACCCCCACACAATGGTACCTTTCAATATTCATTATTTAAATTTTCGACCTCCTTTATATGAAAAAAATGCCAACTTTAAAAAAATCACCTTTTGCTAAATCTGAATATGCAACAGGCCAGGCCGGGTATAATTAAAAGTTAAAAATATCATTATTTCCTAAATCTTAATATGGGGCTGGGCCGGGTATAATTAAAATTTTACAAAAATCACCTTTTGCTAAATCTGAATATGCAATACAAGAAACCCTGGGGCCGGGCCGGGTGAAATTTAAAGTTCGCAAAAAACACACAAAAAAACCTTTAATACAAGAAGACTTGGAGCCGGGCCTGGCCGGGTATAATTAAAAGTTTACAAAAAGCTCATTTTGCTAAATCTGAATATGCGATACAAGAAACCCGGGACCGGGCTGGGTATAATTAAAATGAAATAAACTCAATTCGAACACTTTTCACATATAACAATCGAAATATGAAGCCATTTTTAATATTTATCCACATGTTATGCTCTTCTTTGCACTTTTAATGTGGTATGGTATATTCTGCACCAATTTTTTATGATTTTATGTGCAATTTTCTGTTCTTGGCAGGGGGCCCGGGCCCCCTGCCTCCCCCTGCGTATGTCCATGCTCCCATATATATGTTCGTCCGATTTCATGTAAATGGTGCACCCAAGTCCCTATATATCCTTCGATTTGCATGAAATTTGGCATAGCGTACTGAATTATGCCTAGAACGATGTGTGTTAAATTTCGTGTAAACCGATTAGATGCACAAAGTCCCATTATATCCTTCGATTTGCACGAAGTTTGGCATAGTTTCGGAAATCAGCTCAGATTAAGATATAGCTTCCATACACATTTTCGTCCGATTTAATGTAAGTGGTGCACCAATATCCTTGAATTTGCACGCAATTTGGAATAGCGTACTGAATGAAGTCTAGAGTGATGTGTGTTAAGTTTCGTAAAAATCAGTTCAGATTTAGATATAGCTCCCATATATATTTTTGTCCGATTTTATGTAAATGTTGCACAAAATTTAGCACGGCGTACCGAATTAAGTCTAGAACGCCGCTAAATTCCGCTTCCGATTTAGATAAAGCTCCCACATATATTTCTTCGCCCGTAGGTAAATGGTGCACCAAACTCCCTGATTAACACGAAATTTTGACAACGTATGAAATGAGACTTGAATGACGTTATTGCATTTTGTTGAAATTGGTGCAGATGCAGCCATAGCTTCCATATGTGTTTCAAGATTAATTTTTTAACAATCCGGCGTACCGAATAGCGTGTATCAATTTTGCTACGACTCTAAATCTGCCCGAATGAAATTAAATTTATCATAGGTTGCAGAAAGTCTCATGTCCCCTTCGAGGGAACATTGACATGCAATTGTAAGGATACATATGTTCAATATACCCAAAGTGGGAAGAGTATCATATAGTCGGCCCAGTCCGACTTTACTACTTTCCATACTGGTTTAATTCTCTCTTATATCTAACTTCTATCTATATTTATAAAACTCAATTTGTGTGTGTATGTGTTTGTTTATATATTTCTTATAAACTCGAAAATGGCTGAACCGATTTCGTAAAAATTTTTATAGAACATGCAGAATTTCACTGTGGCGAAAATAGGCTATTATTTGTTTGATAATTCGAAAGTGGTACTTCCCATATGCCCCTTTTTATACCCTCCACCATAAGGTGAAGTGTATATAAAATGTGTCATTCCGTTTACAATACATCGAAATCGAAGGTGGCGTGGGAGGAACTTTTTTTTTAAAACGTTATTGACTGCGGTGAAATAGACCATCACGTCCTTTTCTTAAAACGTTTTTTAAAAAAAAAAAAAAAAAAACAGTAATAAACTTTTCGATTCAAGACAGGAATTCTACTTGCCACTAAATGAAAGTATTCACAGTTACTAAATATATATTTAATCCTATTAACGTCGAGAAAAAAAAATGCTAATAAACCCTTAATATTAGAAGGAACTTGGAAAATCACTTACCAAGCATACGTAACGATTAACGAATTTATATGATACTTTGGCTGTGTCTGGTTACTTTTCTAGTGAAATTTACTCAGTAAGTTCTATTTCAGAGAGTAAGCGGTATTTATTATTTTTGATTTTTAAAGAAATATTTTTTTTAACAAAAATTGAACACATACAGATTAACCACGACGAAATCTTAATTTCATTTGACGTTGTATCACTTTTCCCAAAATAAAGGTATGCCTATGGCGTACCCAGCCTCCTCTGTAATATCGGATATTGTCATGGAAAATTATTGGACTCATCAATATAGCGAATGTATACAAAACCAAGGATTTTTACTATATATGTCTACGAAAGGTTTACAGTCACGAAAAAAATAAAATTAAGGACAATAAAGACATGTTGATTTCATCCAACTCTCCAGTACAATTTATCATGGAACTTAAAAATAATAATAAGAACATCATTAGTGATATGAAAAGGACCCCATAACTTAACAGGTACCAGAAACCTACTGTTGGCTTTACTAAGACCAAATTAACCCTACGGTCAATAACCAAAAAAGTATACGTAGATCAATAACCGTGGTACATTTGTACCCATCCAAAGATAGCTCTGTAATTCATTAAAAAATTGGACTTTCGTGAGGTTTTTTGTTTTAAATTAGTCTATACGGATCTGATCTAGATGTAGGAACTCGCTCGTGATCGCTAAACTTAACAATAACAATATTAACAACAATAACAATATTACTTAACACACTCACCACTAATAAATAATTGGTTTTATCAGTAAATGAAGGTTTGCCGTATTTTTACATAACCTAAATTGATGCAGTTCTGATATGGCAAAACAACGTTTGTGGGGTCTGATAGTAATATATATTTAAATCCATACCAGAGTAGTTTATGCCTTCCACGAGTCGGCCCGATGGTCCCATGTTGTCTGGGGCCACAAAAAATTGCAGAGGGGTTGAGAAACATCTAAATAAGATCCCAATAAAAATTAACTAAAAAAGCTTAACCCATTCGTAAGCTATAACGAATTTACTATGATTGTTTTAGATAGATTATCATTTATAAAATCGGCACAGACAATTGCGCTCGAATCTACAGACACACAGTAAACGAGAAAACGTAGGCAAAAGATACGAATTATTATTATTATTTTGGCTTTTTTCTATTATTTTATTATATTTCTAAAATTTTTTGGGCGCATTTTATCATTTTTTTTTAACATCTCGAATTTTTTCTCAATAAAGTTTGAACAACACTGGGTATGAACTGGCGAAACTTTTCAAATTTATGAAAGGAACGTCGAATACTTTAAAAGCCTTGCAGGTTCTAGAACATGGCACTATTATAGATGGTAACAGCAAAACCCAGCTGATTTGATTCCAACGTACTACTCGTGTCAATATGAATATGATAATTTATATTTTGAAAAATGAGTCAACAGAAGAATTAGGTACGAATAAAATTATAAATTGTTCTATATTAAATGTCCTCCGGTATTCGATTTACTTTACCTGCTGGGAAAGTCTGAAACAGTAAATGTTTCTTCATAGGATAATTACAAACTTCCAGCATTTTCATATGCGTTACACATACACTTGGCAATGGCTGTATTAGAGGAAAGATGTGGTAGATTTTCATTAATGGTTTTTCGTTTTCATTTTGAGGATTCGATAATATAATATTTTTAAAATAAATAAATTTGTTAATAATTTATATGTTTGTTTACGTATTTCAGTCAAATTACGTTGGCACAAGTATTACTTACAACAACAAATTTCCTTGTGGTTTTTGTATCGTTTGTTGAACAACAACACTTGCTGTTACCAAGGTGCCATAACAAGAGGTATGTTAATGGCTGATTCCTTTTTTTCTTTTGTGTGCCGCTGTTCTGTCAAAACAGTAACTCAATTTCTATATATGTACGAGTATGTAATGTCTTTAAAAGGACAAAAAAAGATGTAATTAAAATTCAACATTACAGCATTCGAGAGTAAAATCTTGTTTTTAATATTTATCCGATTAATTTAGCCATTAACATGCTGCATGTGTTGTACATCAATAAATCTATTTGAAAATAATATTATATCCACTATTTAAGAGATATTTTTCAAAATATTTCTAATTCCATAAAATATGATTTCAAAAAATGTGCAGGTAATGTGGTATACCATATGATATTAATGTGGTATACTAAAGTCTCTGTTTTAATGGATTGTCTATTGATGTCTATACGTTGAGTGGAACTTTAAATTTTTGAGAACAGCAAACTATTGAACATGTTTCAGATATTCTAAAATTTTCAGTTTACAAAAAAGTCAATACCACATTGCCAGCCCATACCACATTTGCATTACTTACTCTATATTTGCAACCCCATATTGTGAAAAAAAATTGACATTCCATTCATTTTCGCGATATGTTCCTTATTTAATAAATATATACAAATAGGACAAATAAACAAACCAACCTATGGAATATGTTTATATGTAAATATGACAATATAAGATATTACACTAGACTATTGTTTTTTTATTTCGTCAAGTAATTCTACATCTTGTTATTGCACCATGGCTGTTACCTTTTATTTTCATATCATGGTTCTAGAACAGTGCTAAAAACAAAACATCACAATCAAAATATCTCATTTAAATGTCAACCATTCCTCTTTCATACTCAGTCAACTTTCCCCGATTAAATTTTCCCGTAATAAAAAATACGCCAAATTGAACGATCATCAGAAATATAGACATCTTTATTATTTGGCAAAGAAAAGTTATTTTCACCGCTTTGTGGGTTAAATATTTTCGCTTTTCGCAAATTGTATGTAATTTCTGTGCAAATTCTTCTTATCCATTTTTCTTATACTAATTGTACGTTTACATTTAACCGGATTTCGTTAACCCAGTGGGTTTCAATTGTCAATTCCTTTGCATATATATCAAATAAATCCTCATAAAGTACGTTAACCCGGTTTACTTTTTTTCAAAAAATATGGTTACGTGGTATTAATTTTGTTTTTGGTTTTATGCCCTTAACATGATAGAATATATAAAGTAAACTTTTCTAGAAACCTTGATTTGTATCAGAACCTAAAATGGACATAACCCACTTTTAAAATAAACTACTCATTTAATCCGTATATATCAAATCAATGATAAAATAAAGATACCAATACGTTTTGCTAATGTTTTAATTAAATATTTCTAATGCTCTAATTTCACCACACATGTCCGTCTGTTCGTCCGTCCATATTGAAATTGGAGAAAATGGGTTGAGATTTAGATATAGCTCCCATATTTATTTTCATCCGATTTCATCTAAATGGTGTACCAAATAAATAAAGTTTGTCCGATTAGGCCGAACTAGTGCACAACGTACCAAATGGAACCTATAATAACGGGTATTGGATTTTGTGTCGAGAAAATGCGCACTGTACTGCAGCATACCAAATTGTGGATGCCACGGTTGCTCAAATACGTCCATTTATATATACCTCCCATAGATATAATATTTTGATCGATTTCATACAAATGATTGACATTCTATTTTTCATATGTATGTATGTTTTGTTTTGATTTAGTTCAAATATCAATGTAATTCATACAATTAATTTCGTCCGATTCCATTTCAGTGGATACAGGATATTGTACATATGAGCATTTCTTGTAGGCACGCAAAGTAGTGAAAGGTATCATATAGTCGGCCCGTCCGCCTTTTGAACTTTCCTTACAGGTTATTCTTCCTGAATTATATTGTACTAGCTGACCCGACAAACGTTGTCTTGCCTTAGTAATATTGATAAGGAATGATTTTCGGCATTTACGATTTGTTTTTCAATTTCTATTCATACTTGGAAAAATAATTTTGTGGGTAAGTAATGAACTAAGTATGAAATAAACTTTTTTTAACCCACATTGTCTTACTTTAATAGATTACCGCTATTTAATGGAACGGGATGTTTAAAATAGATTGTTTGTAATACCATCGCGTTCACATAAGGTAATTACAGTATTGAATATCTAGAATTTGATGTTTCTGATTTTTTAACGACACATCAAACGTTGTGTTGCCTTTTAAAATATTCGTGGATATAATTTTTGTAATAACTGAAATCATTGGAAATAATAATAAATTAATGCACATATAAGTTAGACATCAATGGCCCGAATTGTTGTCACGTAGGATTCGGATTTAATTTAACTCTTCATTTTTTGTAAAGTTTGAAAGTGTTAGAGTAAAAAATAACTTTTGTGAGGATTTTGATCGTGAGTATTACGTATATTTGTAGCAAGTTCGTTATAATCAAATAAAAATATATCCGTATCGGTATAGTTCATTTTAGGAGTAAAGATGTGTATGAAAAATTTGTCTTAAAACTTCGGTACCGGGAAATGTGTTTGCTATATGAAAAGTTCGTTAGAGCCGGTGTTCGTTATAAGTGTACTCGACTGTATTTAGAATTCTCAAGTGGTACGAACAATTATCAATAATGGTTCACTTTTTATATAGCACCAATATAACGATACCACACATTATTCTGTACATCGGCAGGTTTTTAACCCATTGGGTAGCAAATCTCCTTAACAAAAGTTATCGGTATCGGTCTAAACTAACCTTCATATAACGGTACCCCTGTCTCGATCGACACATGGCAACGAAGTGTTTACATGTTATTAGATTCCCCATTTTATATATCGGTAATTGGCATGTTGAGAAATTTGTAATTTTTTAATCACATGTTCAAAACGAATTGATAACATTAGACCATATGTTATAGTAATTTTAGTTGTTGGTTGTTCTCTTTCGAGTTGAGCTTAGTGGTAGACTTTTGCAATAAAATGAAAAGTCAGAGGAAAGTTTTATTTCATGTATCCGCAATATCTTCTTATATTAGTATTCTCTGGGATAACCATTTTTCAACGAATGCCACTGTTATATGTGGTAGGTTCACACTTTGGATATATGCAATGTATTATTAATATAAGTTCAAAGATATTGACCAACGAATATGCTGATTTGATATCTCCCGTGGCATAGCAAGATTTTAGATATATAAAGGTATTAAAGGTATCTTAGAATTGAAATTCGCTGAATAGATACATACTCAATAGCTTTTTATTTCCACAAAAAATAGTTTCAATACAATGTCAATCTAATTGATTTTTTTTTTTAATTTTCAATAATTGGCAAATATAAGTTCGCCCAAAATATGTAAAAAAAACTTACGACGTGATGCAATCATAATAACTCGAAACCAAATTCATGATAATATAAATTTTTGAGAATTTTTCGCGGATTTCACGATTGTTTAGATATTGATCTACCCAAACAATATAGTATTCTAAACTGGGAAAAATTGTACCTTATCGTACTTTATTAATTCTTGGTTTTCAATCATTGATTTCCCGCTAAATTTAATGTAATTAATATAAGCTTAAGATGCCATTTCCTTAAATATTGACAAACATATTTACTTCGTTGATGAATATACAAAACTACAAAGCTGACCAAACGTATATAAATCACGAAGTGTCCCGGACGGTACTGTACTTCGGTGAAACCTTTAGTTAGGTATCTACACTATTTAAAATTCGATTTAGTTTGCTTAGAACGTTTTGACAGCATATTTTGGCAACTGAAAATTTGTATAATAGAAGTGAAATTTTAAAATTCCCACCCCTTTAGTCGACGCTTACGTGCGGTCAGTGAATGATATTATCTAAAACTCTGCAGTAGGTGGAGTAGTGTCCTAAATGCGAAGTGGTCGGAAATACACACACACACACACATATATTCCTACACACATTTCAAGTTTGAAATGTTGTTAAAACTCACCACTCGCAAGCCGTGCTTTGGGACAAGCAAGCATTCGTGGTCTGGCTCAGCACTTTGTATTAAGCGAAATTATTTATTGTGGTCATTAATATATCTTCAGGATTCCTAACATCACCCTTCCGATGTAAACAAAATGTGTAAAACTTATAATGTTGTAAAATTGCCCAAAGTAAGGATAGGATATTTTTTGTTTCTGCTATATGTAGATATGTAAACATACGAAAATTCATTTGTAAATATATGTACATGTTCGTATGCATACGACATAAATACATTTGAACGTACGTATGTATAAGACAAAACATACATACTATTTCGTATATATTTAAATGCGACGTCCGTACATACGTTGCTCTGATTTTCCATTGTACATATCTACAATCATTGATACATACAATACCTAATGAAACATTTTTACCAACCGACCTACACACTGACCACCAGGCAGGCCATTTAACCACACCAAGCCAGAGACAGAATGGACGGTCTTTCTTTGCATGGTCCAAGAATATTTCCATTTCTTCGCAGCAGCGACAACGACGCCAACAAAAACTAATCCTTGTAAAATTTCTTTGCTTTTTCATCAGCACACACTATACTGCTACCTCAGCATGCCAACACTTCCCCCATATTCTGATAAAATGGAAACCAACATCCTTTGTGTAAAATTTCCTAATGGGGTATGCAAACGAAGTACGGCAATCCTCCGTGATGGTTTCAAAGATTCTAGAAGGATGCTGGAAGCTAGAGTGGTCGTATTGGACTGTGTATTTGTATGAGCGAGCAAGGGTGGAAGGGGAGGGTTTGGAATTGATGTTGTTGCTAGGGTTCTCTGACCGTCATCATTCCGTGTACGCGAATACTTCCTTTATTTTGGGTAATATTCTAAGTGTGAGGATTATATGCCGTATGTATGATGATGATGATGACCGGTGCTACGTCTTTGGTGTGGGATGATTTGAAATACTTTTGTATGTAAATTTACGTTTAGTCGTTGTCTTGGACATGAGTCTGTTGGTCGACAAGTTGTAGCAGTAGAGTAGGTGGAGGTGGATGTCGGATTGTTGGGATGGCAGCAAGCAATGTCCACGACAACCAAGATTTTGTAATAGCAGCCATCATGTGTGTCCTAGATCTTAGTGGCCACCACACATACATGCAAACATTGACTGACGACGGAGCATGTTTGTGCGTAAGTTAACACACTTTATTTTCGTAACGTTGAACAGAGATGGAAAATTTTCTATGCTACAGCCATCAACACAACTGCCACCAATGCCCATAGCAAATTTGTTCTTTGGTCAGCACGACGATGACGATGCGACGGCAGAATGGGTAAACGTATTCCTAAGTTTCGAAAGTAAGAAGCAAGGCATTACTTGATCAGGTCAGAAAGCAGAATGGAATGGAATACTCTGCACTTGGTGGCTAGTGGGCATAGTGGGGCAGTAGTCCATGGACAAGTGAGCAATGTACCCATACTAATCATATTATTCTCCGGACTGTATGTAGATGTGCAACGGAAAGCCTGGATGTCCAAATGACTGTTTGTTGCTGCTAAGGTGAAGCCGATGAAGCCGACGTGCTTCAGTTCATTTTGTTAGGTTATGGTTTCAGCAAGCGTCGTCTTCTCATCATCTGAGCATGTATTGGTGCTTTGTGAGTTTAAGTTTTAGAAACCTTCCATCCTTGCCTTAGCGATTTTTCAGTTTTATGACTGTCGAGTGCACATTTCTAATATTTAACATCTCATATCTCCAAACCCCTGACTACTGCTTTACATTCTTGTTTTTGACCGTTGTGGATGACTTTGGCGTAATGTTTTTGTTATTATTCTCGCCACTCCGTCCGTCCGTCCGTTCGTCTTTCATTTTCTACATAGACTTGAGTTTCTGTTCATCCTCAGTCTCTGTAATTATTTATGTTGTGTTGTTGTTGTTATTTGCGGAATAGAAGGAGTTATACTTTCAACGTATATCCTGTTGCAACGCGATGCACATGCCTTTGTTTCTCTCTGCCATCCCCAGCACTACCACGCGTCTATAAATTTCTTGGTTGCTTTGCATATGTACTCAATCTTACTGCTGTTGTTTTTCTGTCCTCTATTCTCTAGATGTTCTGTTACCAATGCCGTTGTTTTTGTCTCCTGGACAATCTCTTATGATGCCTTTTGTAGATAAGTATCGTTGTCGTAAAAATGTCCATCTTACACAAGACTATGGCCCACACATGTTTCGCTCGGATGAGCGTGTGTTATGTTTCTTCGTTTGTATTCGTCCATCCCAAATAAATGTCCTTTCGTAACACAGCTGCTTCAAGCACTAGCCCTATTATATCAATATGAAATTCGTTTTAAAATTGATACATGAAGGAGTATGCGAATGTCCTAAATATACATTTGTACTAATATTCGGATATCCTCAGAATGCAAGTCATTGAACGTTGGTGTATTTCATTGTGGTGGACAGCGGTGGGCCTTCTATTTAATATGCGCGAACCTTTTATAGTAATTTTTGTTTTTGTTGTTCAATGGAGTCCCAGGTAAAGAATTTAGTCTTCGTTATTTCTACATTCAATTGTTTCTTTTTCATTACTTTCTTCTTCTTCTTCCTAATAATCCAGCAGCATAAGTCGCACATTTACAATGTCAATTACATGACGCTGTTTCCTATGTGCATAAAAAACAACAACAACGCACACGGCACAAATTGAAGATGTGCATGCATACACATTTTGAGCATACGCCTCATAACCAACTATCAAAGTGTTGGTGTGTGTTGATATGAAGCAGAGACTACATACATGGCTTGAAACGCCCGGTACAACACCTGCCATTATTTATCGCAAAAACCTTAACACTCCGATTTTGACAATACGCCCGCCAAACTACCTTCGGAATTTCCGAACGGTTTTGTCATTTCGTATCCTTGATTCTCAGAAATGGTGTACCAACATTTTTCAACGAATTGAGATCTCTGGATATTTTCACCGCGGGTTATGTGTGTGCAATTTTAATTCTTTGTTGGTCACAGGTACCTCAGCCAGATTAAAACGTAAATCTCGATCTCAAGTTGAAATTCATACTGAACGTTCATATGGCGCAAATCAATTTCGGTCCAGGTAGATTGTTGGTGACTTCCGCTGCTAGATAAATCGTTAAAATGGCCATGAATGACAGAATGTGTTATATGACCTCGTTCAATTTTTTTTATTTTTGCAATTAGCACCTCCATTCACGATATTGCACAGCAAAAAATAACTGCAAACTACAAAACATGCTTTAATAATTCGCTTAAATTCCTTGAAGCGAAATTCTCTAATAAAAACAATAAAGATTTTCTCCTTTTCAAATGAAATAATTCGTTTGATATTTTAAAGCATTATCCATTAATGTAATGATACCAGATCCGCAATTCTGCATATACAAATATAAACTTTTAAAATTTAGTTTTCCTTGGATATTTTGTACATTTTTAAATGTTATTGTTATGTAATTTAGAATTGTAATACAAATTTTTAAATAAATGCTGATATAAACAAAAACGTTAAGTTCGACAGTACTTCCACAGTCAGAAAACCACCATTAGGATTCAAAAACCACAACCGGCCAAGTTTTGGAATAAATTTCTCCATAAGGTTCGTATTTGCGACTCGGTTGTAAGAAGAGTTAAAATAACTACAATATATGTATGTTTATCGTTATACGTATATCCATTGTTTAATATTCCATTTTCAAAACATCGGTTTTTATTTCCGTACTACATCAATGATTTTTGGAGCATATATAGGGAAAAATGTCCTGACTCCGTATCCGTTCGCGATCAATTAGGCTATTAATTATATTTCATTCGTGAAATGTGAATATTGAAATATTATAATAGTTACCAAAAAGTTACCAATTTTGGCGAGATATGAAAAATTTAATACAAAATTTAAAAGATTACATCGTTATTTTAATTATATTAAAGACATTTATCCACCTAAAAAATACATAAAAATAATACACAAACACAAATCGGTGTAGCGGTTTGTAAATTATGCTTTGGAGTAATAATGTCAAAAGATTACTTGTTGTGATATGTGGATTACAGCAGTACCCTCCCAGATATATTTTTCGGAATTTCATTTGACGTCTAAGATGTAGTACATGTTGCATTGAAGTTTCCATAAACTCGTAAAAGGCGAATAATTTCCAAAAATTCCATCCGCCTTTAAGGGGCATTCCTCAAAAAATACATCAATCTATACCTATTTCAATGAGGTCCATTAAAAACCATGGATGACGTAACTCAGACTATTTTTGAGATAAATTGGGTACATCTCTCTTTCGGCTGAAGTTTTTGAAGTTCTGTTTTCGCAAAAGTTGAAAATCCGTATCAGGCCATTTATTGAAACGGAAATGATCCACAAAAAATGCAACTGGCAGGCCAGTTCCCGCCGTTTATTTTCACGAAGAAGACAAACAGACAAGACAAACCTTTAGGGCAAAAACGGCGCTTGCTGCACATTGCACTAAAACTGGACATACGCATACAAATGTTAAACACAATAAATGTACCTAATGATAAGAGAATAAACTATAAGACTGACAAGGACCACTGTGAACATTTTTACAGAAACTTAGTTCATAAGCACAGACGAAGAGAAACATAAACGGTAATAAAAATCGGGTTTCTCAACACTGTTAAAATTGTGTAATATAATTAAGTTTTGGTCTGTTCCCGTACTGCAAGAATCTAAAAATCCACAAAAATTAAGAACGCTGTCTGATCTCGGGTACCCATGTATAAAAATTTTGCCGAAAAAATAGAACTTTGTTAGAAATTTGATCCACAAATTTTTCAACTTTGGGTACATAAATCGAATTACTCAGATTCACGAGTACAACAAACATATAATAGAGGTTTGAAAATTCCTGATAACGCATTGAAACTAGAAGAACATTTCAACAAACACTCAAAATCGAGCTTCAACGGTAGGTTTAGATAAATTTTCGAAAAATGACACATAAGGGACATACTCCTCAGTGTGTATGCTTCTACTTTCACTTTGATCGTGCAATGAATGACTTAGTCACAAATCAAGAAAATCCAATTTTACCCATTTTTTTTAATTAAAGTAGAGATAGCTTCCACGAAAATAAGCTTTGGAGAATATCATGAAAAGTTTGCAATTACAGATCAATAAATCCAAAACAAATTTTCTCATATACATTAATAACACTGTGCGACAAATTCCCATTTTTTTTATAATTACCGGGATATTCCAAGAGAATATTAAAGAGGGGCTATAAGAATGTAGACACGTGTATCGGCATTTTGAAAGTTTACGTCGGGAGGTAACCTAAAAAGGGGGCGGCAATAGTCCCCCTGTTCAAGAATTTTGATAATTTTCGAATTATGATTTCTTGAAATCCTTGCATTTTTAGTATATAGTGTCTTCGGCAATATTACTGATAAAATATGGAGGAATATTTTGGTATACAACTTTAATCCTCGTCCGACTCATTGAAGGGGTCTTTTCGGTCCTCTTTTTCAGGAGTGATTGAAAACTCATTCAAAACGGGCTTAAAGCTGCTCAGAATATTCTACAGAAATGTTCGCCATAAAGTTTTACTATAAGTCTCAGAATAGACTAAAACTCAAAAATCAGCCTAAATGTCAAAAATCTTAAAAAAAAAAAACAAAAACTAATTTGAGGGTTAATATCATACTAATTACTAGTTTACCCATTTTTTCCACAAGATGACGTTTTAGAAGGATGGTATAAATTAACTGAAGTCTGCAATTTTTTTTGAAGACTTTGAATATTCATAAATCTAATATAAAGCGAATGGAATGTCCGATTTGGTCCAAGCTGTATACATCGTAATATTTCTTTCAAACTTAAATCTAGTTCAAATATGGGGAATATCGGTTCACTCCTTCTGTACCTCCCCCACAAAAAGGTTTACATTTTGCTGAAAATTAATTGAGGACAGAACGGATTTGAACCAAACTTTGACACCACAATATTTTAACTAAACCTGTATAATGTTGCAAGTTGGGACTTATCGGTCCACTCCTTTTAGCTCCTCCCCTACAAAGGGTGAATATTTTGAAAGCTTTTAAATCTCATATGGTCATATCCATCAAGAACCGTGTATATGCCTCCCCAATCTATTTTGGATAAAATTATTCACGTATCGCTATATTTTATGATGAATTTACTCATGAATATGGCTTGTAAATGTTTATATTTATATACAAAATAAAGCGATTATAAACTCGGAATTCTTTTATTATGTATTTGCAGATGTTTCTACTTTCAAAGTACTTTAGACCGCAGTTCTATTGGGCGGATTTGAACACGGCTGGTCTCAGTAGATTCAGCACGTAAAAACATTAAAATCACGCGGGGTTCAACCCAATAAATAGGTTTTTTATAAAAATGTTCTTGAGATATACAACAATCGAAGTGAAATCAGGAGTCCTACGATCCTATAATAAGTTTAGGGCTTCAACTAGCTCGTTCGAAAACAGCATCCGGCTTAGTTGAATGGTGTTATTCAATTCAGTCGTTGAGCACAAGTCTGTAAATGGTTTATTTTAGTCATAAAAAGACAAAAACATTTTTGGCTTCAGCATATTTTTGCCCATTTTTCCACTCTCCATTGTTGTGTGTTTGTTTTTTTTTTCAAAATAATCGTTTCTGACCCCATGAAATATATATTCTTGATCAGTGTAAAATTCTAAGACGATGTAGCCATGTCCATCAGTCTGTTGTTATCATTCTAGCATCTGCAGAAACTGAGGTAGCTGTCCAAAAATTTACACAGAAGTGCCAGAGCTATATCAGTCGACGTGTAGACATATCCCCCATATAACGGTACCTCCAAATTTTCTCTATTTTGAACACGTTTTGAACCGAATTGGCTGTTATTTGATATTTTGGGTTCTCATTAGGTATTAAATGTCTATATCAAAAATTATCAATACCACTTTTCAAACCCCAAAAAACGTTACAATAAAAATTTCAGTATGTTGGAAATTATGGACAAGTCTTTAAACCAATTTTGCTGTATTTTTTTTTTTTGGATTTTAATGGGCGGAGAATCTCCCTATCAAAAATATTGGTCCACTTTTTACGGTAGCTCTCATGTAACGGTAACTCGTATTTTAAATATTGTTAAAACATTTTTAACCGAATCGGCTGTACTTTGATATTTTGGGTTTACCAAAATGTATTTACCAAAAATTATTAACATTGGTCCTCGTTTCAGTGCGGCCCCTATATATAAAATCATCCCCCAATTTATTTGCAATGGTTCTTAGCATGAATTTTATAGAAAATAGTACGAAAACGGAAAAGCTCTCAATTTGTGAACGATAGAACTATTGAAAAGTAAACGATGATGTAGGATAACGCGTAGAAATAAATCCATATTAAACCTTACCATTTTCCCCTATTTTTTCCAACGATTTCACTATCTCTTCCATATTTGTATGCAATCATGCTGTTCAATCTAACTTGTTTCACAATATGAATGTAATCATTTGAAAGAATTATTTGCTTCTCGAAATATTCTTCATAAAGAGCAGACCTTTTTGCATTTTCTAAAGAATGGGAAATTTCCAAAATTGTATAGAATATACCTCAGTCGCATTTAAGCTTAATTTTAAAATGTGAAAAGAATATGAATGTATACAGCAGAAATAAATTTTTATTGAATAATGGTCTGCACTCCATTATAATTGCCTTACATGGTAGACGCGCCGTCATATCATTGACATCTCAAAAATGTTGCATCCAAACCCAAACTGTTTACTGTGTTTATTATGACGATCGAAGATTTTTTCCTGTTAATCATTCTAATTCTACGTAACAAAGGAAACATTCTTTGTATTTTTAGGTAGCTTGTCAAAAATCGTATATATGTAGTTTCATCCGCTAAAACCGATAAGAATACACAGAATATGTTTGTCTCAATGGCCACTTTAACATTATACTTTTGTTCTTTCAATATATCTGAAGCTTGTTTGTCCGTAACATGTTATATACGTTTTTAAACATCTTTCATTCTTGATATAAAGTCCTGAGTCCTCATTATCGCATCTTTGTGTCTACGTCCATGGCCCCCATATAACCGTACCTCCCGATTTAAGGTATTTTTTGTCTATTAGACACATTTTACGATCAAACTGGCTGCACCCTTAGGTATTTACCCGGTAAATACCATCTCTAGTAATCGGTATTTGAACAATAATTGCTTTGTCGATTTAGTGTGCCTTTCATTCTTCTTCGAAATATAAATCTGTCACGACTTTGCAACGAACCCAGATTTGCAGTGAAAACAAAAATTTGAAGGCAAAGCTACGTTTGCCCGGGTCAGATAAAACACGAAAACGGCTGAACGGATTTTTCTTATCTTAGTCTTGAAATGTTCGAAAAGTTCAAGGGAATGTTTAAAATGTTAGAAAACTGCGATTTTGTAAAAAAATTGTTATTATTGAAAATTTTCAATTTTATTTTATTTTTTTTTTCAATTGGATTGGCATTTTATTGAAACTATTTTATGCGAGAATATATAAAATAATTGAGTGTACACGCGATCATTGTATGTACACGTTTTCCATAAAATGTACGTACATTTTTGGACAAATGCACGGATGGAGAATCAGAAAACATTCGGAATAGAGTTCTGAATTTAAGAATCATGTCCTAGATTATTATTATTTATTTTTTATTTTATTTATTTATTTATTTATTTTTTTTTTTTTTTTTGATAATAATAATAATAGTTCCATAGGAACATGTTGTTCCTTAAGGTACCTAAAATGTTAAATCGGTCAGAACATTTATATGAGCACAATGTTAGAGCATTATTAGGTTAAGGAATTAGTAGGTTGTTATGAAGAAATAATATTCAAAATTACAGAGCTTCCCGGATTCTTGGTTAAATATTGATTATTTTATGTTGGGAGATTATATGCTCAATAAGTATCCCTAATATTAAATTAGAAACAATTAGTTTGAATATTTTCAATTCCAAATATCTTATGAGATGTCGAAATGTATGAGCAAATTTGAAAGCTCTATCTTTAGTCGAAGAGGGCATAAAAATCTAAAGTAATATTGGAATATCGTTATGTGAAAGTCTTATATAAATATATTGAGAAAATTTAATTAAATCCCAAAACTTTAGAAGGCAACAAGACTCGCTCATAGACATTAAATTGATAACTACCAAGGTATTACAAACGATCTGTACCTTCCACCTTATGCTTGGAGGGTTTAAAAACAAATCTCAAATTATACATTTTTATTATAAAATTTTATTCAATTTACTTCATTTGCCCGCTGGAAAAGATTTCCTTAATTTCCATCCTTTTCGATCCCTAGTTACGTAAGACTACTTACATAGTTATCAGATCAACATTTTTCTTTTTTAAGATAATTTTATTTGGTACAATTTAAATTTCATGATTCGAACTCTAAAGGTTCACCCAAATTCAAATTTTAACAAATTTTCCATTTGGCACACATTATTTCCATAAGTACCCAAATTCAAATTTCAGGATTCCAACTCTAATAATTCACCCACAATTGAAATTTCCAAAACTTCCTACTTAACCCAAACCTACACCCTGACAGTGATATTAAATCCAAGTTTCAGGATTCCAACTCCATAGGTTCACCCACAATTCTAATTGTACCAAATTCAGTACACAGTAGTACAAATTTCCAAAACATTCTACATACCCCAATCATACACCCCCACAGTGATCCTAATCCAAGTTTCAGGATTCAAACTCTATCGGTTCACCCACAATACAAATTGTTCCAAATTTAGTACGCAGTAGTACGAATTTCAATAACTTCCAACTTAACCCAAACCAACATCCCCACAGTGATCCTAAATCCATTTCTCAGGATTCAAACTCTATCAGTTCACTCACAATTCAAATTGTACCAAATTTAGTACACAGTAGTACCAATTTCCAAAACATTCTACATACCAAAATCCTACCCCCCACACTGATCCTAAATCCAAGTTTCAGGATTCCAACTCTATCGGTTCACCCACAATTTAAATTGTACCAAATTTAGTACACAGTAGTACGAATTTCTAAAACCCCCTTCTTACCACAAACCAACACCCCATAGTGATCCTAAATCCAAGTTTCAGGATTCCAACTATATCGTTTCACTCACAATTAAAATTGTGCCAACTTTAGTACACAATAGTACGAATTTCCAAAACTTCCTATATACCCCAATTGTACACCTCCACAGTGATCCTTAATTAAAAAGTTTAGGATTCCAACTCTATCGGTTTACAAACAATTCAAATTGTACCAAATTTAGTACACAGTAGCACCAATTTCCAAAACTTCCTACGTACCCCAATCCTACACTCCCACAATGATACTAAATTCAAGTTTTAGGATTCCAACTCTATCGGTTCACCCACAATTCAAATTCTACTAAATTTAGTAAATAGTAGTACCAATTTCCACATCTTCCTACATACCCCAATCCTACACCTCCACAGTATTCATAAATCTAAATTTTAAGATTCCAACTCTTTCGGTTCACCAAAAAAAATCAAATCGTACTAAATTTAGTACATAGTAGTACCAATTTCCAAACCCTCCTACATACCCCATTCCTACACCTCCACAGTAATCCTAAATCAAAATTTCAGGATTCCAACTCTATCGCTTCACCCACAATTCAAATTGTACCAAATTTAGTACACATTAGTACAAATTGCTAAAACTTCCTACATATCTCAATCTTACACCTCAACAGTGATCCTGGCTCCAAATTTCATGATTCTAGCTCTATTGGTTCACCTAAAATTCAAATTGTACCAAATTTAGTACCATTTAGTACCCATAAGTATTATTTTCGTTAACTGAATCCTGACTCCAATCCCACACCCCTACAGTGATCCTGACTCCAAATTTCCTTCTTCCCGCTCTATAGGATCACCCAAATCCAAACTGTACCGATAATAGTACGATTTAGTACTTTTCGTACACATAAGTACCAAATTTCCAAAACTACGTTCACTCGTTCACTCCGACGGTAATTCTAATTTCAAATTCCAGGATTCCAGCTCGATTTGTACCTCCAAATCAAATTTGTACCAAATATAGTACCATATAGTACTTTTCGTACACAAAACTCTCCTCATATCGACCCTAATACTCATCCTTAATTTGCATTCCAAATTTCAAGTTTTTAGCTCAATCCATTCACATGCTACGAAATTGTACCAAATTTAGTACATTTTAGTACTTTTCCTATACTTATAGTTCGAATTTCCAAAAAGTCCTTTGCTACATCTATTCCACACTCCATCAGTGACCCTCAATCCAAATTTCAGATTTCTAGCTCTACTGGTTCGCCAAATACAAATGATGCCATATTTAGTACTGTTTAGTACCTTTCGTACGGTTCTAGTACGAATTTCCAAAAACCCAGCCTTATCTGTCACATTTGGACCAAGAGTGACACTCACCCAAAATTTCAAGATTCTAGCTTCAGCCGTTTCGTCTGGGCGTTGATGAATCGTTAAATCAGTCAGTCGGTCAATCACTTTGCTCTTTTATTAGTATAGATTAAATTTGTACCAAATATAGTGCCTATAGTACTTTTCGTACACATGAGTAAGCGCATTCAAAACCATCTCCTTAAACGGACCCTACATCTCAACCTTAATTCACACTCCAAACTTCAAGTTTTTAACGCTATCCGTGCACATGCTACAGAATTGTACCAAATTTAGTACATTTTCGAACTTTTCCGATAGTTATAGTTCGAATTTCCAAAAACCCTATGGTACATCTATCCTACACTCCATCAACGACCACCAAACCACATTTCAGAGTTCTAGGTCCACCGGTTTGCCAAATACAAATGATATCACTTTTAGTACTTTTTAGTACTTTTCGTACCGTTCTAGTAAACCAGCCTTATCTGTCACCTTTGGACCAAGGGTGACCCTCACCCAAAATTTCAAGATTCTAGCTTCAGCCGTTTCGTCTGGGCGTTGATGAATAGTTAAATCAGCCAGTCAGTCAATCACTTTACTCTTTTATTAGTATAGATTAGTACCTTTTAGTACTTTTCGTACCGTTATAGTACGAATTTCCAAAAACGCAGCCTTATCTGTCACATTTGGACCAAGAGTGACCATCACCCAAAATTTCAAGATTCTAGCTTCAGCCGTTTCGTCCGGGCGTTGATGAATCGTTAAATCAGTTAGTCAGTCAGTCAATCACTTTACTGTTTTATTAGTATTGATAACGTAATTGTACCAGATCAGTAACCACAAAACACCTTTCCAGTAATAATTTCCACATAAAGGGAACCCAATTTGGTTTAAATATTTTAGCAAGAGTTTAAAAAAAAAGAAGCAAAAATTTCGTTATGTTCGTTCGGTCAAACCCTTTATACTTTCATATGGGACCTATGCCTTTGTAAAACGTGAAAACGCACCTGAACTCCCCAAAATATAGAATTCCGTGTGATGGGTAATCTTGATGACTTGCAAGTATATATATATATACAATCAAACCCGCTTAATTCAAAAGGGGCTAAATGCAGTGAGTTTGTATCAATATCAGAGTATTATGTCCGGATAGTTGATACATGTTTCAATTATTTATTGGACCAATTATTATGAATACATTATACGAAATCATTGATATATGACACTTTTTAATAGCATTGAATTTGGGTGAACATATGGAGCTCGAATCACGAAATTTGGAATTAGTTTTGGAAATAAATACTACAAGGACACAAATGTGTGTAATTGTTTATATGGTGTGTGTAGTTTGTTATATGGAGGTAGTTTTGGAAATCCGTATCATAGGAGAACAAAGGTACAAATTAATAATACAATTTTTACTATGGTCGATAGTAGTGTGTATTCTGAAAAGCTCTTCTGGCATAAACAGTTTTCAGTGAAAACTAGATAATTTGTTAAGACATGTTTAAATATTTTCCATACTCGCTAACGAAGTAGTGGGTTATGCTAGCTATTCAAAAAAAAAAAAAAAAATGGTGAATAATAAGAATTTGAAGTTGTTGTCGTCGGGTTGAAGAACGGATAACGTATGTCCTTCACCAAAAAAGGGACACTGGCTTTAAATATTTTTGAAAA
Organism: Musca vetustissima; assembly: GCF_032173495.1. Classification (NCBI taxonomy): domain Eukaryota; kingdom Metazoa; phylum Arthropoda; class Insecta; order Diptera; family Muscidae; genus Musca; species Musca vetustissima. The sequence goes on along the minus strand of NW_026881581.1, from coordinate 109,487 downwards.
AGCTAAGTAGCAGACGAGAGTTAACAAATAAATCAAAAGCGCACACAAAGAATTTTATCACATATGGAGTGATATGAACAAAGCGAAATAATTTATATACATATCGAATGATACTGTTGACTGCTAACTGTATCAAATGAAAATTATTAGAAGTTCTTCCGGAATAAACATCTAAGCGGTATAGGAACTTAGGGAACACCAAAGCATGATCCAAACAATTTGTAACGCGAAGTGTTAAAGCCATATCCGTTACATAAAAATATAGGTGAGGACAGAAATTCAGCTTGTCATCGGGCAAAACTCCCAAACACAACAATTCAGAACCCAAAGCAATATGTAAATTATTGTACGAAATAAACATGCAGTCATTATTGAATGAAGCGAAAAAAAGAGTTCTTGGCTTCCACGGATTAATATGTACCAAGAGAAATATTCGTCATCCAACGTTTCAATGCACCAATCTGTTTTCTATCAAAAATATAGGCGGATATAAGCGAATATTACACATACAATGTAAAAAGCTTATGTACTATTTTACCGTGATCCAATCTGTCTGTGTACCGCCCGTTTTGAAATATTTAAAATTTGTTGTACGTCTTCCAGTACAATATTTTCAATTGGTTCACGTTTTGACATTGCTTTTCAACATTAAAAATAATTTTAGGTCGGCGAGGATGATAATTACATTTTAATACGAAATTATCTTCCATTTAGTGCTCTCAAAAACTGCAAAAACTCTGGATACATAACATATTTGCCAAATGGGATAATAAGCCCACCCCTTGTAGTACCTACTCCACAAAGGGTCAACATTTTTGAATAGGGGAGACTGGGGCACCTTCGGCAATCGTTTAGTTTTCGATATGAAGTTCTCACCGTACATCACTAGATTCGATACATAGGTATCGAATATCGAAAAAAATAAATGTCGCCAGGCTTGAAATTTCTATCTAATAAGGTTATTTAGATACACGGGTTTTTATATTTTTATAGATGTTTTTTTAAAATTTCCATTCCATTTCGTAAGTATTTCGTGTATAAAACTTTTCAAATGTTAAGGCAGTATTATTAAAAAGTTGTTAATTAGGGGAGACTGGGGCAGTACTTATTCAACATATATAACAACTTTATGGCTGATTATTGTCCTCTGACACTTAATTATAAAAAATAGTACCAAAAAGATATGAAAAAATAGTATTAGTTAAAATTTTTACAGTTTTGTAAAAACGTCAAATTCGCCGAATGTGCCCCAACCAGGGGTAGCTTCGGCATTTGATGGGGCACATTCGGCACCATAGTCATAGCCGGGTAATTGTCATCGCTATCAGTCTGTTTGAAATTCTGATCCTCTAGGCTCTATTTGGTTTTAATACTGTTTGAATTATAGGACTTTATTTTCTAGCGGCGGACGTATACATCTCAAGGTCGCACACACCATCAGAAATAGAGGTTTTCTATTTCTGATGGTGTGTGGATTAGTTTTAAAGACAAACTCAAAAACATTTTAAGGAAATAATATTGCACCATCTGTATATGGCCGAATGTGCCCCACTTTAAAATGCCGAATGTACCCCGAATGTACTTTTTATAGTTTTGCTTTTCATTCTTTTTTTTTTTTTTTTTTTTTTTTGATCAGTTTTGTAAAAACATTATATTTTTAAATATTTCTATAATAATACACATCGTAGTTAACCACTTTTTAATAATATTGTCTTAAAAATTTTAAAAGTTTTATACCCGAAATATTTACGAAATGGAATTGAAATATTACAGAAATATCTATAAAAATACAAAAACCCATGTATCTAAATAAGCTTATTAGCTAGAAATTTCAAACTTAGTGTCAGTTATTTATTTCGATATTCGATACCTATGTATCGAAACTAGTGATGTACGGTGAGAGCTTCATATCGAAAACGCGATTGCCGAAGGTGCCGAAGGTTCCCCAGTCTCCCCTACAATGTTCTTTCTAAGAAATACTAAAAAATATAATGTTTTTAGAAGATTTATAGAAAAAATTAAAAAACAAATATATAAAAAGTACTTTCGGGGTAGATTCGGCATTTTAAAGTGGGGCACATTCGGCCATATACAGATTGTGCTATATTATTTCCATAACATTTTTTTGAGTTTGTCTTTAAAAATAATCATTTAATATGGTCCGAAATTACATATATAAGACGAAACGTGCTTGTATTGACGAAAATGCGGTCGAATAAAGCTATATCTTATAGAGTCTGGGACCTTGAGACATCAACGTCCGCTGCCAGAAAATATAGCCTTGACAGTCAAACTTTGAGTTGCATATTAAACCAAAATAGAACCTTTAGAGGATCTGTATTTCAACCAGAATGATAGCGGTGATAATAACCAGGCTATGACTATTTTGCCGAATGTGCCCCATCAAATGCCGAAGCTACCCCGGGTAGGGGCACATTCGGCGAATTTGATTTTTTTACAAAACTGTAAAAATTTTTAACTAATACTAAATTATTATATCTACCTAATACGAAGCTATTGAGTATCCGATTTGACCCCAATTTCACACAAAGTAATATTACTAAACTTAATTCAGAGTAGTTCTAATTCAAATGTTTTTTATATATTACTTTTATGAATAAAGAAATACCATTGTTTAATATATACATATATATATATATATATATTCAATTTTGTTGAAGTTTATTTTGTAGTATACTGGCCTTATAAGGCTTTTTAGCTCGGTTTGGTATGAATAAATTAATAATAATAATAATAAAATACATAAATATGAATTTTTCAAAAAAAAAGAATGTCTTTCAGAATCCAGTGCCAAGCGGCAGGTTATATTTTAATGGTTATAGCACTAATCTACGTCTATGATCTCTGTCAGAATTTGGCGAAAGTAATAAAAAAATGAAATTGACTTTTACTGGCATAGTATACTGATGACAAAATTTGGGTTCGCATTGTGTAGCATATATTCTTACCAAAAACGATTGGTCCACTATTTGGGGTAGCCCCCATATAAAAGTTCAACCTGATTTTGGTGATATCGTCCGAGTTTTCAAGGCAATTATCATTGTGTGTGAAATCTTCGTACCAAAAACTATCATTATTGATTTAAGTTTCGGGATAAACCACCATATAAACGGATTCCCCATTTTTCGGTATTTTAGGGATTTTGAGAACGTTTTTCAACCAAATCTCTTATATTTCATATGTAATTTTGGTATGCCATAGTTGTATACTCATAATATCAAATGAGTCATGACTTTAAACATCAATGTTAATACCGGGAAAAGCAGTATTATTGCATTTTAACATAATTTTTGATCACGAAGAATTTCTATAAGACGCACTATTTGATAGTTGGGTATACTATTCCTGGCATCCTGAACTTTAGGATGTTTACTACCTATGATATGTTTGATTTTCCTATCTATGATACACCAAAGATTTTGCCAAACAAGCAGTACACTTTCTACAGCGGAGGGAACCAAAGCGATTTTAACACATATGTACAATTAATCCGATCCATTACTTCATAAATTTCGTAAATAGATCGAATTACATAAAAAGAGAAATAGCCCAATACCATTATTGACTTCCCAGTACCATTGCAATACTGAGCCTTGAGCCTTTCACTTTGTTTTACCTTCTCACGGTATTTTTTGTGTCTGTGCCTATAGTATTAAACTTAAAGTCATCCGAGGATCCAAACAATGAGATAAATATTTTCTTTGATGGTCCTTCCGGAAATTCATGATTTGATTGTATAGCTTTTCTGATCAAAATAGTGGATAAACGTACAATTAAGCATTGTCTTTTATTTGCTGAACTAGATCAGCACTGTGTGTTGCCCGCAGACAACTAAATGTTTTAGATGTGTCAGAGGTTATAGAGGCCCAAACCGCATTGGGATCAAACAAAACGAATCTGTAGAAACCAAAACAAATCTAAAACCAGTGAGCGGAGCAGTATAGTCGGACGGGGCCGACCATACGATACCCTACACAACTACCACGGAACTCAAATTTTCTGCGGATGTTTATTCCGAGCCTGGGCAATATTTCGTGATATTTTTACCCTCTTGCCCGATTAGAGGTAAACAGCACCTCTTCCTCACACTGACATATTTTCCGAATATTATGAGTATTCAGTACAGATACTGTCCAGATTCCCATCACCGTGAGTTGTGTTGTGATGTTCGGCTTTCATTTGTTGTCTATAGATTATTATGTCATTCCAAAATTATTATCTGATCATCACCGAAAATTATAGGCGTTGTCCTTGACCATAACTGGAACCTCATGGAACATTTAAAAGCGATCAGCGCTATAGTTCCGCTCTCTAGAGTGATAATGGGTTACTAAATAATATACGAATACGTAGATACCTGTAAATATTTAGGTGTAACTCCCACAGCCGGGCACATACAACAATATACAATAATTACAATACAACAATTACAATAATATAATTTAAAGGTCAACCACACATATTGGATAAAATATCAACTTCTGGGGTCTATGTCCTTTAGGGGTAAATATATACGGTATGGAATACAAAATTTGTCATTTTCACACAAAAGTCAGGGTCCATTTGATCCCCTAAACATTGACCGATCTTTATCAAAACAGGCATACTTATTCTTTGGCCCGATCCCCTTCTCCATGCAACATTTCACGATGTTCGGGCCATTATTGCGGCCTCTGGAGCGGCCAGAAAAACCGACAAAAATTTAGTATTTGGTCCATTTCATCCCCTAAATATTAACCGATCTTTCCCAAAAACAATAGGGGTCTTCATTGGCCAGAACCCATCCTACATGCAAAATTTCGTGAAGATTGGTCCATAACTGTGGCCTGTATCGTGTTTACAAATTATAATGGACAGACGGACGGACGGACGGACACACATGTCTAGATCGACTCAGCTAGTCGAGATATGACGATCGGTATACTTAAAGGTGGGTCTAGGGCCAATATTTCGCGGCGTTACAAACTTTTGTGGCTGCACAAAGCTATAATACCCTGACAACATAGTTGTGTAGGGTATAAATACAACAACTGATAGTCCCATTGTATTTTTGTTGGTATTATATTCACCCGAACTTATCTGAGATGACTAAGTGCAGTGATATAACAGAATCATTAACCAAAAAGTTTCACTTTTTCGGAATAAAAAAGTTTTTGATGAGCGCATTCTTCTCTAACAACTATATGGATCGGCCTGAACACAAGTTGAAAAAATAGACGAACTATTTTTTTTGTTCAGTTACGACTACCGCCCAAGGGGAAAAATCATAAAATATCATTATACCCTTCACCACACTGTGGTACAGGGTATTATGTTTTTGTGTCTATGTTTGTAACAGGCAAAAGAAAACGCATTTATGATTCGTATTGGACGAAATTTGACACAGCTCATTTATTTGGCCAAAGGAACCCTATTGAAATTGGAAAAAATCTGTTCAGATTTAGACATAACTCCCATATATATTTTCGTGCGATTTAAGACAAATGGTGGACAAAAGTCCCTAAATACATTTTGATTTGCTCGAAATTTGACACGGCGTATTGAATTAAGCCTAGAATGATGGGTGCTAAGTTTCGTGAAAATCGGTTCAGATTTAGATATAGGTCCCATATATATTTTCGTCCTATTTAATGTAAATGGTGCATCATAGGCTCTATATATCTTTCGATTTCCACGAAATTTGGCACAGCGTACTGAATTAACTCTAGAATGATGTGAGCTAAGTTTCGTGGTACAGGGTATTATGTCTTTGTGCATATGTTTGTAACAGGCAAAAGAAAACGAGATAGGCACATGGTTCCTTTTGCGAATATGCTGTCCATGTTAAATTGTAAACAAAGTACAGATCGCATTTGTGATTCGAATTGGATGAAATTTGACACAGCTCATTTATTTAGCCCAAGGATGAACCCTATGGAAATTGGGAAAAATCGGTTCAGATTTAAATATAGCTCCCATATATATTTTCGTCCGATTTAAGGTAAATGGTCCACCAAAGTCCCTAAATATTTTTCGATTTGCACGAAATTTGGCACAATGTACCGAATTAAGCCTAGAATGATGTGTGCTAAGTTCCTTGTAAATCGGTTCAGATTTAGATATAGGTCCCATATATATTTTCGTCCAATTTATTGTAAATAGTGCATCAAAGACTCTATATATCTTTCGATTTGCACGAAATTTCGCAGAGCGCCTGATTAACTCCAATGTTTGTCCGATTAACACGAAATTTTATAACGTATCAAATTGATACTTGAATGACGTGTATTGGATTTTGTTGAAATTTGTGCAGATGCAGCCATAGATTCCATATGTATTTGAAACGGGTGTCTGATTGAGATTAAATTTTTAAGAGTGCGGCGTACCGAATAGTGTGTATAAATTTTGCTATAAATCGTTTTTCATAAATTTGCCCCATTGTACGCAGACGACTCTAAATCGGCCTGAATAGGTTGCTGAAAAACATGAGTATGTTCCTTCGAGGGAACAATGACATACAATTCTAAGGATACATATGTACAATATACCCAAAGTGGTGAAGGGTATCATATAGTCGCCCCAGTTCGACTTTATTACTTTTCTTAATGGTTAGAAAATATACTTTTTATATGGTTCTTTTTAGCAGATCAAATGTCCAAAACAAGCATCCCCATATGTTAAGAATAGAACATAGAGAATAATTTAAAGTGATATTTTCGTCGATATTTTATTTGCTTTCCTGTATCTCTTGTATACGATGATGTAGTGACGTCAAAATTTGTTGATATCATCGTTGCATTGAATCTGTACACTGAATATAGTTCTAAGGTCACGGAAAAAATCGGGACCAAAGGGTTAATTGTCAAAAATCCATGTTCCCATTGAGTACTGCTAAGAAAATCATATACAATGCATAATAATGTAGTTCTTTTATAAGTGCATTTCATATGTACTGCTCTAAATGTCGAATTTCAATTACAATAAAATAACCAGTTCTCATTTTGAGAAATAGCAAAACATCTGTTGTTAATACAGATCCAAGAACTAATAAAATATATTATTTCTTCGAGAACAGAAAATTAATGATTTTGACCATTCTCACCTCCACATGTTTTTGAGGATGAAAAACTTATTTACCATAGTTGATTATTTTGTACATGTGTGCATTTTGTAATGAATTATACCATGGCCGTGTTCATAAAAAATTTTCAATACTGGCACCGAAAATTTAAATAGTTTATAGGCCCAAGGATGTATCTTATTCAAATTTGTGATATCCAATCAGTAGGTCGATTCAGTAAATTTCAACAATTACACAATAGTGATAAATTTCAATATCTCTCTCAAAGTAATAAGAAAAGTTCTTGAACGAAGAACTAGTAAAAATGTCAATATTTAACTGAGTGTAAATGGCAACGAGGAATCGCAACTTCTTATTGTCATTTACACTCAGCTAAATTTGAAAGCTACTTTTGGTTTGGATTATCTAACATTTGATTCACAATGTTACTACTTTCGTTGTAAATATTTAAAATAAAGATGCGTGCATGTGCTGGGATGGACTTATTGCAATTTAATCTGTCACAGCGAGTCTGTTGTTATATGATTATTCTAGCATATGCCCGCTAATTCCTTAGGGAATGTGCGAATTATTTAAAAACCAATACCGACCATAATTAAAATTTTAGAACCATTTAGTACCTATCTTGTCTTATAGGACGTATTTCCAAAACTATCTCCATATCTCAACACTACACACCAATTCTGACCCCAACAGAAATCTAGTTATATACTAAATTTGGTATCATTAATTGCCCTTTGCAGTCTTGTAAACTTATTTCCAAAAAATCCAAATTTCAAATATATGTCCATCCAAATCCAAATTTAGTACCAATCATAAGTACGAATTTCCATGACGTCCTACATACCGCATTTTTAATTCCAAATTTTATCATAGCCTAAATTCACATTGTATCAAATTTAGTGCCATTTAGTAGACATTTCCAAAACTTCCTACATACCAATATCAAACACCGTTCACCAAAAATTCCAATTGTACCAAATTTAGTAACCATAACAACAAAGTTCCAAAACTGCACCAATACCCCAATTCTACACTTCAACAGTAATTTTAATTCCAAATTTCAGGATTCCAGCTCTATCGGTTCACCTAAATCCAAATTGTATAAAATTTAGTACACATAAGTACAAATTTCTATTAAAAACTACATCATGCAATTCAATGGCAATCTTATTACACAATTTCAGGATTCAAGACCTATCGGTTTACACTAAATCCAAATATTACCAAATTTAGTATTCTTTAGTACACATAGGTACGAATTCACAAAACTACAGTAATCTTAATTTCAATTTTTTAGTATTGCTGTTCTAAATCCAAATTGTATCAAATTTTGTACCTTTCATACCCATGAATACAAATTTTCAAAACTACATCCATACCCCCAGTCATACACTCCAACAATAATCTTATGTCCAAATCTCAGTACTCCAAAACGTCCTCGTACCCCAACCCTACAACGGAACAATTATTCTAACTCCAAATTGCAGGATTCCTGCTCTATTGTTTCACCCAAAATTCAAGTTGTAAAAAATTTAATACACATAAATACGAATTTCCCAAACTACCAATATATTCTGCAATGCATTAGTAATCTTATTTCCAAATTTCAGTGTTCCAGCTCTATCGGTTCACACAAATCCAAATTGTACCAAATAATCATTTGTACCATATATAGTATCATATCCCAATCCTAGACTCCGACGGTAACATTAATTTCAAATTTCAGGATTTCAGCTCCATTTATTTCGTTTAGTTACGAAAATCTAACATATTTATTACATTACCACATGTAGTACTTTTTAGTACACCTTGAAAAAAAAAACCCAAAATGTCAAGAAGCTTCAGCCGTCTAGACGTTTATGAATCGTTAAGTCAGTCAATCAGTCTGTCATTCAATCACTTTACTCTTTTATTGATTTGGTTAGATACGTACCCAGTTACTAACTTACAGACTTCCTTTTAGTAATTTTCTGAACTTCGGAATCAAATTGTGTGTTGTGCAAAATTATTATCCATACATACTCATGATATATAAAAAAGAAGAACTGCGAACTCTATATTTTGAGGTCTGAGGTATGATTGCTAGTACTCACAAGATGTTTTGTATTGCAAATGGAATATTTCGGTCCAAGTTTTGGTGTAGCCCCCCTACAACACTAATTTATTATTTTGGATTCTCATTGTATAGCACATCTCCATTATTAATATTGACCTAAGTTTCAAAGTAGCCCCCATATAACGGTACCTCGGAATATTCGATATTGTGGGGATTTGGGACACATTTTTTAACAGAATTGGGTGTAATTTAGTATTTTGGGTTATCATTGTATAGTTTAAGTCCGTATCAAGGTTTATTCATAAGGTTAACATGGAGGCGAATTCGTAGTCTTCGTTGACTGTCAAATTTATTATTTGAAGAATAAATATACAAAATATATTTTTATTCGGACCAAAATATATGTGCACATTACTATCATTACGTTTTCCTGTAACATATTTTGAGTTTTTATCCTATTCTAGTTGGTATTTCGCGATTAAAATGTTGACAGCAAGAGAAGACTAAGGCATGAATTCGCCTACCTGTTAACCTTATGAATAAACCTCGGTCCCTACCAAAAACTATTGATATAACAGTAGTCCTCAATATTAGGTATTTTGGAGATTTTGTACAGGTTTTTCAACATAATACTTTTTTGAAATTATTGTCGAGAATTGACATTGGCAATCTTATTCTTAGACAATTTTCAAAATATATTTTTTTACGAATCAACTAATTTACAGTTGTTATATCCGACGCAAATATTTCATTATATTCCCTGCTGGATTTTGGGAAAAAATCAGAAGTTCTCATTTATTTTTCGCGATTTTATTTATGCTTTGAAAAAATGTCAAATAAACACAACCTCTTGTTGCATATGTTTATTTTATATGACAGAAGAAGCCACTACCAACATAATTGATTTTTTAGTTATTACCTCAAGTTGTCCTACCTTGCATTATCTAGCACCACTATTTATGCCCTACCCGACTATGTTTTAGCTTTTTTGGCTCCAGAAGTTAGAAACGCCGCGGGACTATTGTCATATATCGACTAGCTGAGTCGATCTAGACGGATGAACATATCGTCCGTCTATCACAATTTTTAAACGCGATACAGTCCACAGTTATTGTCCAATATTTAAGCTTGAATGTTTTGACGAAGATAGGTTAATATTCAGCAAGTCAAATGAACCAGGACTTTTGTGTGACTTTTGTTGTTACTGCTGTTGGCCGCTAAAAGAGTACATTGAGTTTAAGGCTTAGATTGTGACTGAGATTGATTTCATATTTGTTTATTGATTACATGTTTTTTTTATTGTCTTGCCTTAGCAATATTGTGAAGGAATAATTTTCGGTATTTTAGATTTGTTTTTCAATTTCTATTCATACTTGCATAAACAATTTTGGCTAAGAAATATGCATGAAAATTATTGGTGTAGATAAACTTTTTTATATTTGTCCCATATACCGATCTGGATCGTTACATCGGAAGCTATAGCACACATTTCAAACTAAATATCAGCAGTATAAAATATCAAGTTTCTGTTGGGTTGGACCAAAACACATCGTTTGTAATACCATGACATTCACATAAAGCAGCATTACATTTCTGATTATCTACAATTTGATGATTATGACCGAGTCTTGTAGCTATAGAAAATAAATTCATTGTGCGAGGATATTTTATTTTTGTTCTTGAGATATACGCGGTGCAATTGTCGAACCCGCAAACGTTGTTTACCCTTCTAAAAATTCCTTGGATATAATTTTTATTTTTGTAATTATTGCATTCATGGAAAATGCATTTAAATAACGTCATATGATTTACACATCAAGAACCGTTATAATCATTTAGGATTCGGATTTAATTAGATTATTTCCCAATATGTTTATACGACTTCCACATAATGTTAGCCCTGTGCTATGTAAGCTTTTTATACCTTTCGCCATATACTAAATTTATCATTCCTTTGCAACACTGGAGACCCCAGAAAGAATATGTATATATAATTGATCAAAATAAAAATCCATGTCGAAATCACGATAGTGATTAGAATATTAAAGATAGAGATTTGATTGGATGTTTTGTAATGAAAATGAGATATATAGGGGGATTTTGGACATGGTTTTCAGCCGAATTGTCTGTAATTTGGTATTTTGGGTTTTTTTAATGCATAGCGAACCTACTTACTAAAAATTATTAATATTGACGCAAGTTTCGAGGTAGTCCCACATATAACGGTACTCCCAATATTCGGCATTTTGTCTGTAATTTGGTACTTTTGGCTATATCGGTCCAATTTTTATAATAGCTCCCATATAACGGTGCTCCGTATTTTAGGGTGTTTGACTGATTCGGTTATAATTTATTTTGAATTTTCATATCGTAGCAAATCTTTCTACCAAAAATTATGAATATTGGTTCAATTTTTTAAATATCCCCCTATAACGGTACCGCTATTAGTGTTTTGGTGTTCATACAAGTTTTTAACCAATTAGCTGTAATTAGATATAATGAGTTCCCATCGGGTAACAAATCTACTTACCAAAAGTTATCGATCTACTTTTTTAGGATAGCCTCCACAATCCCCAAACGACCACTGGTATAAAAGTTTGGCCCGGTCGAACTTAACGACGTTTTTACTTGTTATTATCATTTTATATATCGGTAATTGACATGTTGTGGTATGTTGAGTACTCTATGTTATAATATATGTTTTTGACGAAGGTTTTGGTATTTCCTTCACATTAGATATTATGCCTATTATGCATTTTTATACCCTCCACCATAGTATGGAGGGTATATTAATTTTGTTTTTCCATTTGTAACTCATCGAAATAATCATTTCCGACCCTATGAAGTATATATATTCTTGATCAGCGTAAAATTCTATGACGATATAGTCATGTCCGTCTGTCCGTCTGTCTGTGGTAATCTAGCGTCTAAACGAATTGATAGATCGCCAAAATTTTGCATAAAGTCGTCTTTTGTCTGCAGGCAGGTCAAGTTCAATGATGGGCTTTATCGGACCACGTTTAGGCATAGCTCCCATATAAGGGTATCCCTAAATTTTCGGTATTTTGAGGTTCTTGAGCGCGTTTTTCAACTGAATTCGCTTAAATTTGGTACAATGAGTTCTTATTGGGTAGCAAATCTCTCCACTGAAAATTATAAATATGGGTCCATATTTTCGGATAGCCCCCATATAAGGGTACCCCCAATTTTGCGGTATTTTGGGGGGTTTGATCGCATTTTACGACCGAATTCGCTGAAATTCGGAACTTTGAGTTCTTATTGGGTAGCAAATCTCTGTACTAAAAATTATAAATACAGGTAAATTTTTTCGGGTAGCCCCCATATATGGGTACCCTCAATTTTCGGTATTTTAGGGTTCTTGAACGTGGCTTTCAACCGAATTCGCTGAAATTTGGTACATTGGGTACCAAATTTCCCCACTAAAATTATAAATATAGGTCCACTTTTTCTGGTAGCCCCCATATAAGGGTACCAAATTCGGTAGATGGAATTTTCATTTCATACCCCTCAAAATATGGAATTCTAAAACGATTTAGTCGATTTAGCCATATGTTGTAATAATTTTTCTCTCGGAGGATATCGACATAAAAACTAAAACATGAGGTTTGAAATGAACTGTATCGACCCGCATTTAGGACCAGTTCCTTTATAAAACATCATACTTATTTAATATTTAGCGTGATGGACGGTATTGGGATTCAAAACTAAAATATTAGCTTGGATGGAACATGAGCTACATCGGCCCTTAATTAGGCCTAACCCCTTATATAATGACAATACCAAGTAGCTGATAATTCATGCCATGTGTTAATAACATATGTCAACATTTTAGGGTTTTGAGATTTTAGGAAAACCCCCATTGAAATTGCTGAATTTTCTATTTGGTTTACAACAATCGATTGGAAGAATTGTAGTTATATGTACGTTCCCTATGTTTTCATTTCAAAAATTTGTCAGTATTTCTATGGTGGAGGGTATCCAAAGTTCGGCCCGGCCGAACTTAACGCTTTTTTACTTGTTTATATTGATGGTTTACCGATATATACCAAACTTCTAAGGAGTAAAAACAATGTATGTGTAATATGTCAAAGCTCCATATATTTGTTTATATTGCTGGTTTATTGTTAGTAGTTCTCATTCGAGTTTAATAATCGAACTTTGCATTGAAAAGAGAAAAAATGGATTCAAAATATCTTGTTATATTAGTTACCTCTGTGATACAAATTTTTGTATGGGATATATGCGAGGATTTGTGTTGATATTGACCACCGATCAGTTATATAACCACCATATAATGGATTTTATACTTCTCGAGGAACAACATGTTCCTATATTATTTTCAAACAAAATAATCTAGGCATGGATCCTAAAATCAAAATTCTACGAATGGATACAAACTCGATTCAGAATGTCTTCTAATTTTCCATCCTTGCATTTGTCCCAAAATTTACGTGCATTCTATGTGAAATATGTACGTATGATGATCGCGTGTGTGTTCAATAATATACTTTTCATTTTTTTTTTTTTTTGTATTATTTTCTCAAAAAAAATATTAATTGTAAAAAATAAAATATTTTGAAAATTTTCAATAATTGACAAATTAAATCTCAAAGGAATAATACGCTACCAATTTTTTGACCAAATGATCTCAAAATAAAACTACGACATGGTGCAATCAAAATAGCTCGATACTAAATTCGTGGAAATGCAAATATGCTTCATAATATTTGTTTCCAATTTTTTCGCGGTTTTCGATTTTTTCTCACCTTTTAAACCTTCCCTAGACCTCCACGAACATTTCAAGACTAAGATAAGAAAAATCCGTTCAGGCGTTTTCGAGTTTTATATATATACTAGCGGGCCCGGCAAACGTTGTCTTGCCATAGCAACATTGTTAAGGAATAATTTTTGGAATTTTAGATTTGATTGGTTTGTAATACCATGAAATTCACATAAAGCAGCATTACAGTTCTGATTATTTACATTTTGATTTTTATGACCGAGTCTTGTAGCTATAGAAAATAAATTGATTGTGCGAGAATATTTTATTTTTGTTCTTGAGTTAAAAGCGGTTCAATTGTCGCAAACTTTGTTTACCCTTCTAAAATTTCCTTGGATATAATTTCTGTTTTTGTAAGTATTGCATTCATGGAAAATAAATTTAAATAACTTCATATAATTTACACATCAAGAGCCGGAATAATCATTTAGGATTCGGATTTAATTAGATTCTTTCCCAATATATCTATACGACTTCCACATAACGGTAGCCCAGTGCTATGTAAGCTTTTTATTCCTTTCGGCATAAGGTAAAGTGTATATTAAATTTGTCATGCCATGTGCAACACTGGAGACCCCAGAAAGTATATGTATATATAATTGATCAAAATAAAACTCTACGTCGAAATCACGATAGTGATCGCAAATATTTAAGATAGAGATTTGATTTGCCAAACATCCAGGCAATGAAAATGAAATATATAGCGGGATGTTGGACACGGTTTTCAACCGAATTTTCTTTAATTTAGTATGTTGGGTTTTTAATGTATAGCGAACCTACTTACTAAAAATTATTAATATTGACTCAAGTTTCGAGGTAGCCTCCAAATATACGGCATTTTGTCTGTAATTTGGTATTTCTGGCGAAAGTGAGCCGATACTTTTTATGATAGCTCCCATATAACGGTACTCCGCATTATTCCGCATTTTGGGGTGTTTGTCTAATTCGATTATAATTTAGTATTTTTAATTTTCATACGATACCAAATCTTCCAAAAACTATGAATATTGGTTCAATTTTTAAGATATCCCTCTATAACGGTACCACCAATAGTCTGGTGTTTATGAACGTTTTTAACCAATTAGCTGTAATATGATACATTGAGTTTCCATTGGGTAAAAAATCTCCTTACCAAAAGTTATAGATATCGATCTGCTTTTTAGGGTAGCCTCCACAATCATCGAACGACTACTGATCCGGTCGAACTTAACGACATTTTACTTGTTATTAGATTCAGAATGTCTTCTAATTTTCCATCTTTGCATTTGTCCCAAAATTTATGTGCATTCTATGTGAAATATGTACATACAATGATCGCGTGTGCATTCAATAATATACTTTTCAATTATATTTTTGTATTCTCACATAAAATATTTTCAATACAATGTCAATCTAATTGAAAACCAGTGAGCGGAGCAGTATAGTCGGACGGGGCCGACCATACGATACCCTACACAACTACCACGGAACTCAAATTTTCTGCGGATGTTTATTCCGAGCCTGCCCGATTAGAGGTAAACAGCACCTCTTCCTCACACTGACATATTTTCCGAATATTATGAGTATTCAGTACAGATACTGTCCAGATTCCCATCACCGTGAGTTGTGTTGTGATGTTCGGCTTTCATTTGTTGTCTATAGATTATTATGTCATTCCAAAATTATTATCTGATCATCACCGAAAATTATAGGCGTTGTCCTTGACCATAACTGGAACCTCATGGAATATTTCAAAGCTATCAGCGCTATAGTTCCGCTCTCTAGAGTGATAATGGGTTGCTAAATAATATACGAATACGTAGATACCTGTAAATATTTAGGTGTAACTCCCACATCCGGGCACATACAACAATATAATTGGTATTAATTTAAAGGTCAACCACACATATTGGATAAAATATCAACTTCTGGGGTCTATGTCCTTTAGGGGTGAATATATACGGTATGGAATACAAAATTTGTCATTTTTCACACAAAAGTCAGGGTCCATTTGACCCCCTAAACATTGACCGATCTTTATCAAAACAGGCATGCTTATTCTTTGGCCCGATCCCCTTCTCCATGCAAAATTTCACGATGTTCGGGCCATTATTGCGGCCTCTGGAGCGACCAGAAAAACCGACAAAAATTTAGTATTTGGTCCATTTCATCCCCTAAATATTAACCGATCTTTCCCAAAAACAATAGGGGTCTTCATTGGCCAGAACCCATTATACATGCAAAATTTCGTGAAGATTGGTCCATAACTGTGGCCTGTATCGTGTTTACAAATTATAATGGACAGACGGACGGACACACATGTCTAGATCGACTCAGCTAGTCGAGATATGACGATAGGTATACTTAAAGGTGGGTCTAGGACCAATATTTCGCGGCGTTACAAACTTTTGTGGCTGCACAAAGCTATAATACCCTGACAACAGAACCCTGGCCAGAACCCATCCTACATGCAAAATTTCGTGAAGATTGGTCCATAACTGTGGCCTGTATCGTGTTTACAAATTATAATGGACAGACGGACGGACACACATGTCTCGATCGACTCAGCTATTCGAGATATGACGATCGGTATACTTAAAGGTGGGTCTAGGACCAATATTTCGCGGCGTTACAAACTTTTGTGGCTGCACAAAGCTATAATACCCTGACAACATAGTTGTGTAGGGTATAAAAAGAATAAAATATTTTGAAAATTTTCAATAATTGACAAATGAAGGCTCAACGGAATGTACGCTAACAATTTTTGACCAAAAGATCTCAAAATAAAACTACGGCATGGTGCAATTAAAATAGCTCGATACTAAATTCGTGGAAATGCAAATATGCTTCATAATATTTTTTTTGCAAATTTTTCGCGGTTTTCGATTTTTTTCTCACCTTTTAAACCTTCCCTGGAGCTCCACGAACATTTCAAGACTATGATAAGAAAAATCCGTTCAGCTGTTCTCGAGTTTTAGCGAGACTAACGAAGAGCTACTTATTTTTATATATGTATATATAGATAGATGATGCAAGGTGTATTAAATTTTTGAATATGGCGCACCCTACCATCGATGTCCAACCACATACAGTAATATAATTAATATCAATGTAAAAGGCAATACATCGTCTTGCATAAACATTCAACTGATCTTACAACTGTCACACAACATAGTTGGGTTGCTATCTCAAAAAATAAATACAAATTTAATTAGAATTAGCCTTGCAGTTTTTGAAAAATATTTTCCAATGGACTTTGCTGAAATTGAACAGTTAGGATTTTAAAAGGAAAACCTCCTGCCGTATGTCCCATATAATAGTACTGCCCAATGTCTATATTTAGATCGTTCATGCTGAAGATTTTAACAGAAATTACGGAAATTAGTCAAAACGGTTGTAAGTTCGGAAGGCATACATTTGGACTTTTAAAGTTGTTCCCATATAATAGTACTGCCCGATTTATTTATCTTGAAAGTTCATGATGCAGTATGGCAGAGGTTCGGAAGAAAACTATTGAGGAATAGTCAGAAATGCATATGTCAAAATATTGCATATTATTGAAAAAATATTTTATTAAATCGAAACGATAAAATAATTATGTATTCAAAATATTGCATAATTGAAAAAATATTTTATTAAATCATATTATTGAAAAAATATTTTATTAAATCGAAACGATAAAATAATTATGTATGTATATATTTAAATAAATTTGCATATTGTCCCTAGCTTGCTAATGAAAATCCTAACGTTTTAAATTCGCCTCTTCATACATAGGCATTTTCCTAGAAGTTTTTCAGATGCAGCAAATATGGACATTGCAACCAGGCAGAATTTTTTAGAATTTACCTTTCTTGCAAGATTTTCGTTATTTGTTAATATCACAGTGTGTGTATGTGTACCTACGAC
Source organism: Musca vetustissima (assembly GCF_032173495.1). NCBI lineage: Eukaryota > Metazoa > Arthropoda > Insecta > Diptera > Muscidae > Musca > Musca vetustissima. The sequence goes on along the minus strand of NW_026881581.1, from coordinate 91,658 downwards.
AGTACGTAGTATACGCACATACATACACACATGTTGTGTGATTTCTTGTCACACATCTATGTGCGGTATACGTGGACTTACATATGTATATTCGTCCATTCGTTTGACCAAATATGTAGATATGAATTTTTATCTATCGATTCTCCTTATATAAATGCACATACTTTCAATATACAATTTTACACCTAAATATACAAGTAGATGTGTCTAAGCGTATGTGTATGTGTATGTGAATTTAGAGTGGTCACATGCTTGCCGGTTTCTTCTCCTAGTCTTTCCGCCTGCTGTCATTGTCGTTTCGCCTTATTATTACGGTCTACTTGACGATGGACTAACAATACACGTACATATCTGTATAGACAACATACATCCACTGGGTGATTGTAAACATTGGCTAGCTGGCATACTGGTGAGTATGGAGCCCATGTCGTACTCCATTGCCAAGTAGTCTCTAATGTCGTAGTCTTTCTGCGACAGAATATCTGCAATATTATACAACTTTACACGCGCGCTTCAAAAGTCCTTTTGAACAAAAGACACGTTTCCTCCACGTTAGTCTGGCCTGCTACTTATTTTACTGTCGTATCCGTCAAAGCAACGGGAAAATAGTCGCAGCCAAACTTGGGGGATATTGTGTGCTTCTGATGTCCACACGCACAAACTGACATACATATGAGCATTTTGCTTCCACTTATTAGGGCCACAAATGTGAATGACTACGGACGGAATCGTCACATACACACGTACAGCATCCAGCATACATGATTTTGAAACGGAGATGTATTCGCGATAAACTACACACACATACGCACACGTAGTGATGGGTATTTTTAAAAAACGACATACATATGCTTCTATGCTGGGATATTTGTATGAATGTACGTATGTATGTAAATATATTTGTACAGAAACTTTCTTACGGCCTGTTTCCAATCGTGTTTCGATGGCTGTGTCCTGTTCTGTGCTGTCCTTGTATGTATGTGCGGACCCATTGAAGAAGGGTGATGGTAACAGCAACTTTTTGATGGACAAAGTCCAATCTGGGTGGGATTCAAAGGGAATGTAAACGAATCTCAAGGAGGAATTTATTATACAAGCATGTGTGGAAGCATACGAACCCACCACCGACCCACCCCTCACACATGTGGATTTACTTAGTCTTGCCGACGTTAGTATGTTTGTTCACGGAAGGGTATGAAAAAGCAGAATGAAATGAATGAAGGGTCGGTACATTTGACGTTGACGTCGCGACATCCCATTCAAGTCGCGAGTGGCCGCTGGCGAACTTTACAAAAGCAATCAAATAAGAAATGGGTAGCAATGTTTGAACGGACATACAGCGCTATATTCACGTGAATACACATTTCTTCATACATATGTATGTATGTGTCTATCCATATGTATGTATCAACATATGTACGCTTTGTTTGCCCGCGATGGATGTTTGGAAAAATTTCCCAATTCTAAGATGTTACAGCAGTGGTCTGCCGTGTTGACAAACTAATGGATAGTGGCGTTGGTGAGGGGGTGATATTTATTTTATTTTTTCCAGCAACCTCGCCGTCTGGGATGTCTAATTAATACGTTTGTATTTTTGACGCAGGTTTCTAGTACAGCCTCGTCATCGCATATACAAAATAAACTGTACGTTTCACACCCCCATTGAGATGTCCAGCATCTGTGAAATGTAGGTCTATTTTAATATAAAAAAATCATTTAAAATAATTGTGTGTATAAAGGAACACTATCGAGATTTACGCATTCGCTTGGTTAGTTGTAAGAAAATTTAAAGATGAAATTATTCACGACAGACCAAAACAGAGATTTATAGTAATGTGTATAAACTGATAATACATTACATATATCTGATGAATATATGACCTTGGTTCTAATAAAATCAATCATATACAAAAAAAAAATGTTTCAAATTAACAGCCTGTTTTTGTAAAATTCGAATAAAACCAATTCGAACGAATTACTACCAAACCTTTATTTATATAATTTTTTTTTTTTTTTTTTTTTTTGAATCTAAACAAAAATAAATGACATATTTTTCAAAAACAAGGAGTTTGGTCGTAAGTCACTCGAATTCGTTCGTTTAGAATTTTACAAAAACAGGCTGTAAATGTCACAAAAACCTACAAATGAAATTGAAGACAATTTCAGCAATTAGGAATAACAAGGACCTAATAATGGTCGTAGTCGAATGTATAATACCTTATACCGGTATGACACCTAAGGCCATGCTAAATGTTATTCGAACAATTTAAGCGTCTTTGGTACAATATCGGTCGAGATAATACATGGAAAGTTCAAAAGTCGGACGGGCCGACTATATGATACCCTTCACCGCTTTGGGTACATACGCATACCATTCTGAAATCAATGAAAAATTGCATGTCAAACGGGCAGACTTGGATTCTTTGGTATACCATTTGGATGAAATCGAGTAAAATTATGTATGGGAGCTATATATAGACACATGGACCTCATTGAGCAACCGTTGCATACACCATTTGTTTTTTGTTATCACTCTATATTCAATTTAATACCCTCTGCCAAATTTCGTGTAAATCGAACAAATATAGACCCTTCAGTGCACCATTTACTTGGGCCATATAATTGAATTGTGCCAAATTTCATCCAAATCGGATCATAAATGCGTCCTGTACTTTGTTCGCAAAAATACATGGACGGACGGACGAACATGCGTAAATCGACTCAGAAAGTGGTTCTATGCATATTCTCAAAAGGAACCATGGGTCTATCTCGAGTGTGGTGAAGAGTATAACAAATAGGGACAGACGGATATGCATAAATTGACTCAGAAAGCGATTCCAAGTATATACTCAAAAATAACTATGCTACAAACAAATACACAATGACATAATAATATATGCCACGTGAGTACTTCTTGCACAGATATCCTTCAATGTGTAACATTTTGCTGTGTTGTGGTCATTCTGTGGGCCTGCCTGCATACCCAGCAAAACAAAATCTAAACATTTGCGTTTGTCTTATAAAGACATCTGTAGTCATATTATTGCGTTAATTATTTATTTATTTTATTAGTTTGAAATAGATTGCTTGTTTGTTAAGAAATTGCAATTAAAAAAACTTCGCGATATAACGAATTTTTCGATTTAATGAATGGCCTGAGAATATAGCAATCGTTATACCGTTGCCTACAAAAACAAAAACATAAATTTTCTGCAATACGCGTATACAGGGTTCATCGGAAGTAGCACTTTTGCATAATAGTGTATGTTACAACAATTTTGGAAAAATCTGTATGACATTTCAAAATTGCAAAACTAATTCCTGAGCGTTTCGGAAATATTTCGGATGTTGTTTTTCCAATATTTTTCAATATTCTTAAAAATATTAAATGTACAATTCAAAAATACCAATTCAATATTCTCGGAATATTCGTCCGCTATTGCAAACAAATCAAATGTTTGATCAGATATTGAATTAAGGCCTATAAATAAGGTCATCCAGGGAGACCAGCTGGATATCAGGTGCCACTCAAGTTTGCTGCCAAAATTCATTATAGTGAATTGACTTCCATTATCTTGATTTATACTTTGCTTTTGAAAACGTAACATGAAATAAAGATATAGATATCTAAAGGAAATAAAGATATAGATATCTAAAGGAAGTGCGAATAAAATAATCAATTGAGTGTGAAAAATAGTGATTTCTTTTGGATCTTTTGATTCAAATTTGTAACAATTTTTAATGACAACTTTTCTTTTTTTCTGTCCTTTTTACATTTTAGCTTCTCTCATTGATTCCATTACACGATTTTAACATCCACTTTTGTTACATTTAATTTTAAAATGATTAACTTTAATCTCACCTATTCGCCCGAGCCGAACCGAACCGTTTGAGAATAGTGTATATATTTCCATCTTCTTATGTTTCACTAAATAGTTACTGGACACGTTCAAAATTAAATAACAAATAATTTGTTGTTGAAAAATTAAAAAGCATTGCCCTTTGGCAAAAAAGACGTTCCGAAATAGATTATTATACAAAGTTCAAGTTAAAATATACCTTCATATGCTTGCAGGGAACAACCATAGGAAATTGTGCTGATGATGATAAACTCTGCAACTTGATATACTCGATAAGTGTATATACAGATTATGCCGAACATCTATTCAAAATCTCCGGCAAAAGGTCTGGTCGGGCATCTAGAAATCTGTTAAAAATTCATACATCACATCACTCGCCAAAAGTGTCAGCTGGATAGGAATTGGGAAAAAAATTAAAAAGCATTGCCCTTTTACAAAGTAAGTAAGTGTAAATACAGATTATGACGAACATCTATTCAATATCTCCGGCAAAAAGTCTGGTCGGGCATCTAAAAATCTGTTAAAAATTCATACAACACATCTAGAGACTAGGAAAAAAACAGACCAAAACGTTTATGTCTATTTGTTTATCTAAATGTTAACCGGCCATCGTCAAGTACTATAGTTGTCGTCTTCGGTCAAAATCGGAAATACATTACTCATCTTTACTCACAGATCATTTTATCTCAACTTCTTGAATATAACATGGTCACAATTACGGATCGATCTTGCCTAATGTAAATCAGGGCATTCATTTAGCAAAACAGGCGTCATATTTCAAAATATTATACAATAGAGATATAATCCCTACTTTGTATGTTTTTCTTTTCATATGCTTTAAAAACGTAAATTTGGAAAGTTTACAAAAATGGGCCATTTAAAGATATTCTCGGCTTCAGTTAGGTTTAATACATTGCAAAAATAGAAATGTAGTTATATGGATTTTTATCAAAGTTTTTACTCACCGACCGATTTAAGGTATTTTGATAATGGACATAGTAACGGTTATTAATAGCTGCATACTTGACCATTGCTGATGTAACCCTATTTTAAAACTATCAAAGTTATAAGTATCATTTATGATTTTCTATATCATTAGTTATTTAGGATTCAAAAATTGGCTAAGTCATTCAAAATGTGAGCAATTAAGAATGACGCTTTATAAAAGTTATACCAATGTGATATATATCATCTTCGTAGTATCCAAAATGCTTATTTTGACGAGGGTACAGTTGACTTGGTTTTACTTAAACGGATGTTTGTCTCAGTTATTTAAATTAAAACTTTTTCGACATTAAATCTAGCATTTTCATTGCTTATGGGATTTGCTTATGCGATTTTTCAAAAGGTTGATTTTAAGCATTTTTTACCAGACGACATGGCTGTAATATGCAATATTTTCATTATAATATTACATTTTTACATTGCTCCTATACACATTCTGCAATATATTTTGGTACGTCCTAGTTTTTTTATATACATATGTAAACTAGCTTCGCAGACCCTATAAAATGTATGGTCTACTGTGCACACCTTAGGAAACTAAATCAAGTCGGAAGATGGAATTGGCGATGATACAATTTTTCACGGTAATTGCAATACTCAGTTGATTTGTTTCCAACGTAATACTCGTGCCAATTTGAATATGAGGATCGTACCTAATTTATTGCGCTCCGTACAAAAATACTCACCTTCTCGCCTTTATAGGGTTTGTAAGACGTCCGTATTACCCAAATACGCAAGGACTTTATTTGCATCTGTGCCAATTGAAAACGGCGAATATGGATGAAAATATTTTCTTAATCGATCGAAAAATGTTTACTTTTATAGAAACGCAAATTTTTCAATGGCTGAAATTCTATTTTCAAAAAACCAAGGTCTATATAATAGGTCATCCAGTAAGGACAGCTGATATCTACATATTTTTTCAAAGTATGTTGTTTTGATTTTAATTCCAATAAAAAACCATGGTATACATACACAAAAATGTCGAAATTTAATTTAACCAATCAGAACAAAATATGTTTATACGCTACACAACTATGTTATAAGTTTGTGTGTCCCGAGATTTTATAACTAACATTGTTTCTGTAATTTTTTAGTAATTCCGTTAATTCTAACTATAGTTTTATTATTATTTTTTAATATTTTATTATTCGCAACATAAAATATATGTATGAAAAACTCTGCAATATCATTAATTTGTTGATTGATTTAAGGGGAACATTTGGTAACCCTATCTTCTTCGGCCTTACTTCAAATCAGCTGTTTGTGTCAAGCAAGAAATTCAGTTGAAGAAAATTCAAGACAAACCTTAGTATCTATTTAAAATTTGTTTTTAATGGCGTTTCATGTTTATTTTGTGATTTTAAACAATTTATACGCATTAACAACATATCAATCTATCATCATGTTCCTTTATTATTTCAAAAAAGATTTTATTTTATATGGAAAAACATTAATACACCCGACTCTCACTATGAAAATGTAAGTGTAAAGAATACACCTCAAATGGGTGTAAAGTGTGTTACAGAACACCTCGGCGTGTGTTCGATACACTTCTGCCGTTGAAGTGAATGCCAGAACATGCCCGATTCATTGGAGTTTATTTCACTATTTTCTCACAACGTTTCCTTTTCAACCGCATTTTTCAATCAAAGGGACTGTAACTTGGAATTTCTGGTGAAGAGTGAAAAGCCTATCTTCTGAAAATCTTTCCACGTTTTGACGTAGTCCCCATATAAAACCATTTTGGGGGTAGTCGCCTCTATGGCGAAATGTTTTGTACGGCTGTATTACCCAAATATGTTGAGTCATATCTCTTAGCAAACAAAAAACCAGTAAGGAAAGTAGTAAAGTCGGACTGGGCCGACCATATGATACTCTCCATATATATTCTACATTTGTATTAAACGAACTTAAATCTAAATCTAACCCGATTTTCTCGAAACTTAACACACGAGCTATGGAAGGGACAGATATCCATATCAAAGACGCGAAAATCCCCATAAACAACAACATCAAGTGTGAATAAAAATACAGAAAAAAACATAAAATTTGTAAATATACTTGTCATAAGCGAACAAATATATAAAAGAGGTTGTTAGAAATACTTCAACGTACAAAACATTCAATTATAGTAACTTTAGTACATTGTACGAAATTGTGTACCGGTCGGCCAAACTTTGGGTCTTTAGTGCACAATTTACATTAAATCGGACAATGTAATGGGAGCTATATCTAAATCTGAACCGATTTTCTCGAATGCCAATAGGGTTCGTCCTTGGGCCAAATAAGTAACTTGGCCCAAATTTCATCCAAATCGGATCATAAATGCGACCTGTACTTTGTTTACAATTTAACATCTACAGACGGACGGACTGACCGACATGCATAAATCGACTCAGAAAGTGATTCTATACAAAGGAACCATGTGTCTATCTCGTTTCCTTTTGCCTGTCACAAAACGTATTGATAGTAATGTGCACATACATATATGGGAAATTACAAAAATCTTTTAAATTCCTTGAAGCTGAGATTTGCAAGGTTATAACTCGCGAAATATGAACATATTGCATATAATTCAAATTCATTTCTATAAAATGAATTGTTCTTGTCAGAATCTTAAAATATTGGTAATAAATAATAAGTCTGGTGGAAGCTGTGATGGTGGTAATGTAAAAAAATGGGTGAAAATGTGTTGAAGCCAACGAGTTTTTTGTGTTCGTTCCTGATTTGTGGCTAAACTACACAACGCACGCACATGTGATCAGTGACTAAGTTGCAGAATACCCCATGGACAATATGATTCTAATGTATGATTTTTCGATATAATCACTGCATCCACCCAAAAAGGATGCTGACATTTTGAAGCCGGATTTTCGGTGTTTTTTGAATTTTTCTTACAATTAGGATGCGCATTCAGATAATGGACTAAACTAATTATAGGATTGTAGAACTCGTGATTTTGCTTCGTTTAGTGTATATCTCATGAACTTTGCAATTGGGTTCCAAAGACGAAAATTTGGTGCGTAAATTTTTATAAAAAACATATTTTTTGAGTCTAAAATTAAGAAAGTCCATTCAAATTCCGTGGAATCCCGCGTGATTTTAGTTTTTTTTACGTGCCAGATCTAATGAGCCCATCCATGTTCAATTGCGCTCAATAAAACGGCGGATATAGGTACCTTGTATGTGGGAAAAACTGCAAAAACTTATTTTGACAAATTCGCGTATATAATCGCGTTTTTCTTCGAATTGATTTCACATACATTCATCATTGTGTTATCATATTCGCGAATCTGTGTGAAAATAGGTCAAAAATATATCGATACGGGAATAATATGCGTATTTTATCCAAAATCGATTGTGGAGGCACATCCGCGGTTCTTAACCGATCCTTTTGTGTATTTTCATAGGAGATTACTGAAATCGGATGCGCATACAAATCGTATGCATGTTGCGTGATTTTTAGCCATTTTTAGGGTTTTTGCATAGTAAAGTGCATCGAGCGGCACACTTTGACCGCTAAATTAAACATCGAAAAATTCATAATTATTGAAAGACATTGATTCGGTTTATACGAAAACCACATGCGCATCAACTGATTTCAACTAATACGCGAATTGCATGCTTTTAAATATTGGTAATTTGTATGTATTGTAACTGCAATATATTTAGTCATTTTTACAGTCGAAACTGTCGCATATTTTAGAAGATTAAGGCAAAACGGTATTCCCTTAACCATACTAAAAAAATCGAAAATTCAAAAAACATTTCGATTTAATTAAAAAATTAATTTATTTTATTTTCAGATATCTTCATGCTTCTATTTGTTTTTCGCGACAATGTGATTTGACAAGTATGCTAAGAAAACAAATGTGTTTAACCATTTGTGAAGAAATTCACGAATTACAACAAAAAGGAATTAATTTAATTTATATTTGAAATACAAGATTTAAAACCGCTATAACTTTTGTGCGCAGCATCCGAAATTGTGAACGCGTACATATTTCGAATCAGCATATTTTTCTTAACCTATGTACCAAAGATTATGAATGTGCTCGCAAAAAAAATTTCAATTTTTTTTATGGAATTTTAAAAGAATTTTGTAATTTCCCATATTTTGTTTCGAATAATAATATTTTTTGTTTATTTATTCTTCAAACAATAAATTTGACAGTCAATGAAGACTTCGAATTCGTCTCCCTGTTAACGTTATGAATAAACCCAAGGTTTGTATTCGTAACAAAATATTCGTGCACAATCTTATCATCGGTTGACCTTATTAATAAACCTTGGAATAAACCATGTTCATAAAGTTAACAGTGAGGCGAATTCAAAGTCTTCATTGGCTGTCAAATTTATTGTTTGAAGAATAAATAAACAAAAAATATTTTTATTCGAAACAATATATTCGTGCACAATCTTATCAATACGTATCTTTGAAAGATACTTTGAATTTTTATAATGTTCTGGTTTCTATTTCGCGATTAAAAAGTTGACAACAAGAGGAGACTAAGGCATGAATTCGCCTGCCGGTTATGAATAAAGCTTGGTGGTCTAGGTTTATTCATAAGGTTAACAGGGAGGCGAATTCAAAGTCTTCATTGATTGTCAAATTTATTGTTTGAAGTGTAAATAAACAAAAATATTTTTATTCGAAACAAAATATATGTGCACATTACTATCTGTATGTGTTCCTGAAAAATATTTTGAGTGTTTATCCTGTTCTGGTTGGTATTTCGCGATTAAAATGTTGACAGCAAGAGAAGACTAAGGCATGAATTCGCCTGCCTATGAATAAACCTTTGGTAAAACAATTAGTTTTCGCTTCGGCAAAAAATGACGTTGAACCTAATAGAAGAAGCTTGAATTCGCTTACTGACCGACCTTGCGAGTATATAGGCCTTGGACATAGTTGAATTTTAGATAGGTGAATTACAACAACTAATTATATTAGAAGAACAACATTATTGTTATAGAAAATAAACTGTCAATGCCTAAAATTTGATATTAGGGTTGGTCGCGGAATTATTTCGGAAAATACGCAACTAAATAAAAATATTGTTGTATTATCGCAGCAAAATGTCACAATTTAAAATGCATATCTTATTTTATTCTGCTACGTTTTGGGACCAATTAAGAGTAAGTTTATTGAACGTATTTATTGAAGTGAAAAAAGTAAAAAAAAAACAGACTGATTGTCACTTACGCCTTATATAAATACACCTTGGGAAGTACAATTTGTTTTGACATTCAATGTTACAATCAACTGGGTCATGCGCTACCTAATACATCTACCTTGAAACAGAAAAATGATCGATCGCTGTGTTTCGGACAACAGTTACCGTAAAATATAATACATATGGTGTGCATGTGTTGTTAATTACATTGCTACACAACATTGGAAATATTTCAAATTAACCCTTTTGCTGACATTCTTGTACTTTTAAATAATGAGACACAATCTCCACTCCAAGTATCGCATATCCTGTCCCAAGAATAATATCAATATCACTAGAGACACTATTATTCTACGGATACACTCGCGAAAAGTGTTCGCCGCTTTTTTCCAAATATAATGTTAAGAAACAATGGAGCAACCTTACAACTGTGTCTTTTAAAAAACCCCCACGAAATTTTGCAACTCAGATTTCAACCTTTTAAGCGTTGTAGAGATAAGTACATGAATGTGTATACTAAACCAGAACATATCCCGAAAAGAATAAGGGTTGAAACAAGTAGATTCTAAACACCTGACCCAACTCACTTGCAAATTTAACGACATGCATTGATTATATCACATTTCATTATAAGGCTTTTATTGGTTTCATAAAAAATGGATATGCTGGTCATACGTTTTGATGAACGTATATGCTTTTTTATTAGAGGCCTATTTAAGGCATCGTCAGTTTTGTAATTCTTAAGACTTATACCATAGACAGACGACATCCTTAATTTGCATTAAAAATGTCTTAATTTGAATTAATATTTACCCCTGACAGACGAAAGTTTCTGCATTTACGAAACAGTTTCTTGCTTCAAAACAATTGTTTGTCTGTGTGAAGGATGAAATTTTTTTACATTTGTTTCGATATTTTCAGGATTACATCTTTAGGAAATAGATACATGACATAAAGGAGGAATAGCAACTATGATCTTAGCAAAACACCTCCCAATTAAAAAAAGGTTTGAAATTTGCCTTCATTTCTTATTTTTATTTTCATAAATATAAATAACTTTGACAAAAAACAATTAATTTTCGACAGCATTGCCATATTGAAATTGCCTAATTCAGTATAAATTCAGTTTGATTTTGTGCATTAAAAACACACAAAAATGAGGATAATGTGCAAGTTAATTTGAATTAAGGCTGTTCATACAAATAAAGGCTGTCGTCTGTCTAGGCTATTATACCAGTTCCTTATCCAAAAATTACACTGTGGTACAAAATAACAAAAAAGTTTCTTTCAGGGGTTCTAATGTACCAATTCTGTTTAGCTGGAGTCCCTGGATCACGAAAATACCTTTGGTTTTTCTTGGTCACTTCGAAAATTAATTTTTTACGGTAAATATAGAGAAAAACGAGGTTTCATGGATTTTCCATTTGAAACTTGAATAACTTATTTACTTTATAACGGATTTATATTATTCTTTTTTTCTTTCGAAGAGTACAAACAAGATATATATTTGGTAAAGTATTGGCTGAGTTACAGCGGTTGAAATGTGAAAAAATACGCATAAAATGACAAAATTTATTTTTCTTCGGACTGTACGATGAAAATATAAAATGGATGACTTATACATATTTTTGTATTGATTCTATGCATATTCTCTAAAGGAAATATGGGTCTGTTACAAACATAACGGTTTGTAACAGGAAACGTTACAAACCGTTATGTTTGTAACAGGCAAAAGGAAACGAGATAGATAATATAAATCCGTTATAAAGTAAATAAGTTATGCAAGTTTCAAATGGAAAATCCACCGTTATAAAATTAATTTTCAAAGTGACCCAGAAAAACCAAAGGTATTTTCGTGGTCCAGGGACTCCAACTAAACAGAATTGGTACATTAGAACCCCTGAAAATTTTTCGTGTCGCACAGTGTTATTATTGTAAACAAGTATTGATTTTGTGAGAAAAAATTATTAAAACATCCCTTACAATCTAATATATATAAAATTCTCTTGTCATAGTGTTAGTATATATGCTCCTCCTCTTGGTAGCGGTTGAATTTATCGGTCGAATAATTATACAAATTTACAATTGTAATCAATATTCTGAATCGGAAACGGAACATTTTACACACTCCACAATGAGCTGAACATTAAAAAAAAACTGTAATCTTTCGGTGCCTTTAAAAATCGCTGGATCTGCCTCGGTAAATTTTTGGTAAGAAGATTTGACACCCAATGGCAACGAAATTACAGCCAATTCGTTTAAAACCCCAAAATTCTAAATACCGCTACCATTATATGTAGTCTATCGTAAAAAGGTGGACCCATATTAATGTGAAATCAAACTACTCAATCAAAGTACCAAATTACAACCAAAACGTGTACATACTCCCCATATACCGAAATCTGTGAGGGGTCGTTAAATAGGGGCTATCGAAAAAGGGGACCAATATCGATAATTTTTGTTAGGAGGACGTATTACCCAATGAGAACCCAAAATTCCAAATTGCTGCCAATTCGAATGAAAAACATACAAAAAATTCCCAAAATACCGAATAATTTGGGAACCGTTATATGGGACTAAACCGAGATATCCTATTTTCAATACCAAACATTCTAGGAGTAAATGCAAAATTTCAAAGCCCATTCTTAAAATTGTGTGTTCTATAGGGATTTCAACAGACAGACTGAAAACCGTAAGTTTAGCAATGAAAAGGAAAGCCAGGAGAAGAACCTACGTACCCACCATTATGCGACGCGTTTCACCGTTGGTTAAGCGGCTTTCAGGCTTATTGGGCTATGTGGCTTTAGAATTTTTTTAGAATCATCCGAAATTTTTTGTCGATTTCACATTGCAATTTCCGTATTTTCAAATAATGAGTTTGACTTTCCAATGTAAAAGCAGTGTGCGAAATGTTAGAGTCGGCCGGGGCTAACTACATAGAACACTAAAGAAATAGCACCAATGTTATGTGAAACTAATTCCATTTTAGTATAACTGGAACATACAATCTTTATAATTTATATAAATTTAATGGTGAACTACACCTTTTGGATGTACTAGCTACATCTCGTTGACCAGTTTCCCATTCCCGTACACAATTTATTGGTGTTCCGGTTAAATTTAAATTTAATTTACTACGTCGAAATATTAAGTCGTCTTTTTATGTAAATTTTAAATATACGTCACCATTGTATTTTTCGTGGTTTCCGTTCCATTAAATCCACAGTTTTAACTTTTCTCTGAAAATTTTGGTATTTTGCTGTAACATTTATTGCTAATTAAAAACAACTGCAACTCTGACGAAACACTAAGACAATCCGAAAACACTGAAATAACTCGTATACACTCAGTTTTGCATGTTGTATCGTATACACTCACTTTTGCATGTTAAAACAAATGGAAATTGCACTTTTTTAAATATTTTTTGGTTTTTATTAGTTCTTTTTTATTTTCGTTTATTAAAAATATTGTACAATTGTACAAATTGAAATAAAAAGTTTATAATGATAAATAATTAAGAAATGTTTACTAAATGTGCAGATTTTCGATGAATGGCGCAGGAAAATAAACATAAATTCTAAAGGAAAACTTAAAGAAAATCAATCAAATTTCTAAGAACATTTTAAAAATCTTCATATATTCTAAAAAAATCTGAAAGCTCGGTAAAATCTGATATTGGAGCTCTCGGAAGAAATAAATTTAAATGTATTTCAATTTATGTAGTGTTGGCGGTTTATTTGGGATACCATTTGTATTTTGTTTTTGCAAAATAGCCAGGCTGAATCCCAGTTTGTTGTTTTTATAAAAAACAACTATTTATTAGTGGGGAATGTAAAATGAAAATTGATTTTGAGAATTCATGATATTTTCTGCTGAATTTTGGTAAGAAATCGCAATCTTTATTTTTTGCGTTTTTAGTTATGTTTTGAAAAAATATCTAATAAACACAACTACTTGTTATTATTGTACCAGGGTAATGACGTGAAGTTATTAAAATATGCACAAGTTTACAATACCTATACAATTGAACATTTGTATTTGACGTTATATTTGAAACGAAATTGAGAAAAAATTGGAAACATATGACCTCATGAGAAAACGTTGTTTAATTATGCCGTTACCGAAATTGGCAGTTTTTATGTCATTTTGGACAATACTTAAGCTGCTCCTCTCTTACTTTGATGAACCTCTCAACATGTTCGTTATAACCGAATTATAATAAATAAAAACTGAAAGTTGGGACCGTATAAATAGTTCGTATTAAAAAAGTTCGCAATATCCGTAGTTCGCTATAAGAGTAAAGTACCAAATCGTTTGTCAATATCTTTAAATTTATAAACAGAACACCTCGCATATATCCGATAAGCTAAAATTATAACAAGGAGTCTCATGAGTTGCCTATTCGTGTAGAACATTGACTATAAAATTACGAATATCCCAATATGTTAACTACCGATATCACTCAGGTTGTAAATAAGAACTTCAAGATACCGAAAGTTGAACGGGAAATATTTATGGCATATTTTTAAAAACCCCCAATATACCGCAATGACATATTACAGCTTCTACAATGGGAATGAAGATATATTAGTTTTTTGTAGGAAGATTTGAGGAAGATTTGTAGGAAAATTTGTGCTACCCGGAAACTTGGACAAATATTGATAATTTTTTGTAAGGAGATTTTGTACTCAATGATAATCTAAAATTGCAGCCAATTTTGTTGAAACAAGTGACCAAACTCATCAAAATATTGATTATTGTAGGTATCGTTATAAATGAGAATCCAAAATATAAAACTACAACAAATTTTGTTGAAAAAATCGTGAAAATTCCTCATATTACGAGGTATTGTTATATGGGCGCTACCTTAAAAAGTGAACCAATGTTGAACTATACCAAATATCCTAGGAGTAGTAGTAATATATGTGCAAAAAAGCTAACTTAATATTTTTCTACTGTTTTGAGGAAGTCTTATAAATATATATGGGAAAATGTATTGAAATCCGAAAGTCAAACTTATATGTGCATTTAAATTTATTGAAATTAATTTTTTTGAAAATAGCTACATGTATTTATATATTAAGTACTTTAATGTTACGTTATGTGTGCTCTGATAAACACCAACATATTACAAAGATTAGTGTACCTTATGGTGTAGGTTATAAAAAACAAATCTAAAATGCCGACCATTATACAATACAAAGACGTGGGTAAATACCCGAGTGTTTATCCAAAAATGGGGTATAAACTCATTGACATAGGCGGTCAATATATAATATATAATATTGGTGTGGAAAATGGGGTCCCTGGGTCCAAGTTTTGATATAGACCCCATATAACCGTACCTCTCGATTAAAGGTATTTTTTGCCTATTAGGCATGTTTAACAATCAGATTGGCTGTAATTTGGCACAGAGAGTTATCTATGGGTGCCAAATATTGATGCAAACATATAACGATGTAGGTCCACGTTTCTGGTAGCCCCCATACAAAATTGCCATTATTTTGAGTATATACCCAACAATTGAGTATAAACTCATTAACTGGCGAACCACTAGACAAACCAAAACGGTAATATTTCTTGTCGGTAGTTGAAAAAAGCGAGGAACTCGATTTTCTGGTTTGTACCATGGTATAATTATTACAAGGTAGGGCACAGCTACCAACTGATTACAATTTTTTCTCAAGGTGGCTTGTTCTATCAAATCAAAATACGTATTTTGTGTATGTATGTGTATTGTTTTGAATAATATGTAATTTGAATAATATATAATATGTTTTTTTATGTTTTTAACACGATCGTCTGGAAGTAATTACTTTATTATGGATGAAACAAACATTTGATTGTATTCCCTACTGGATTTTGGGGAGAAATCATAACCTTTCATTCATTTTTCGCGATTTTAGTTTTATGTTGAAAAAATGTTAAATAAACACAAACACTTGTTGCGTATATTTATTTTATTTTTGGCAGAAGAAGCCACACTTGCATAGTTGCTTTTTTGTAGCTGCCCTACCTTGTATTATTGTACCATGGTTTGTATGTCTTTTTATGAGTTGTTTTATATAGCATGACACGAAACTACAGTTAGAATGATGAACAATAAATGTTTCCTTTTTCAGTGTATTACACAGCGTCTCTATACGCAGAGAAAAAATATGGTTGATCCAGTAATATTCGAAGAGTGAATATATTGTAAATATATGGCTGGATTCTATGTAACATTATCTCTGCAACCATGTTTTTGGAAATACTATGTTTCAGAAGTATGAAGATAAATGTTTGCTCCGACAATTTATATTTTCGTCCCAATCATGTCATAGGTAATACTTTATCAATTTTTTAGTTTGAACATATTTGTTGTAAAAAATTGTAAAAAAGGATGTAAAAATTCACAACAGTTCTTTTCACAACCCCCATGTCCTACGCTTTGATTTACTTGATGTCGTTAAAGATTTTCACTTGAGCGGTAATATTTTTTGTCCTCTGATTGGAAACGGTTAGTTTTAGTTTCATCAGACGAAATCACATCTTTCCAATCCTCCCATTTTCAATTTATGAAATTTGAAAAAAGTAAATCCTTAATGTTTTTGTTTTAGGGGTGGTTTATTTTTTCTTGACTGCTGCAACTAGACCAATTCCACCTAGTAATCTACGAACAGTCCAATTACTAAACTAAATATTCAATATGTCGAGGATCTGTGTCAGTTAAAAATCTGGAGCGACAAGATGTGATACATTTCGATGATATATTTTGTCTGTTACGAACAATTTGAACAATATTATAGACTATTTTTTAAGTATTTAGGTATTTGTCTGCATGAATGTCCAATATAAGTAAAAACTATATAACAAAAACTAGCGAGAAACAGTGAATGCAGACGTTCATGCAAAAACAAGATATTGTAAATCTTTAAATTAGAGTAAATAATAATATAATAAATAATATAATGCAAAAACAATTTTATAGACAAATACATATATGGTTACTGCGATAACGAATTTTCCTTTATGATATCGAAGAAAATAGTAAAATCTAGTAGATTCTTACAGTACTGGAAGAGACCAATAATGTTTGACATGGAATATATTTAGACAATAATATTTCAAAAAGGAAATGGTAGTCCACCTTACCCGAAGTACCTCTACTTTTTTTAAACAGTATATATTTTTGTTTTACAAACATGTATTGTTAAATATTTAAATTTTTTTATTTTTGTTAAATTTAAAATTTACACTGATGGCCAAAATTAAAGCTGAATAAATAACCTGTAGCTTTTTTGAAAATAAACTTATACAGCCTGTTTTTCTATTTCGAACGAAAATCAATGCCAAAGAAAGTAACACACTCGCTTTCGTTTAAAAAGCGTAAACTTATACAAATTAAACGCCTGTTTAAATGAGTGTATTTCAAATTTTGTTCCAAAAATTTTTATTTTGTATAGACATTGTGTTGTGTGAAAGCGCTTCAAATTTTGGTACATAGTTCGCGATTTTGCAATTCGTTCGAAAGCTATAAAACAAGTTAGTAAAATTGGCATTCTTGTTCGCATGATGACAGCTTTTTCGTCATACATAAACCCAATTTGTCATGGTACAATTATAAAAGGTAACAGCAAGTCCCAGCTGATTTGATTCCAACGTAATACTAGTGTCAATATGAATTTGACAAATTATGTTTTTAAAAATCACCCAACAGGAAAATTGGGAACGCATACAATTTGTAATTGTTCTTTATTAAATGTGCTCCCGTATTCAACTTACTCAATCTGCCTGCTGGGAAAGTTTGAGGAAGCAAATCTTTCTTCAAGGAACAGTTCGCTATTCCCTGGATTTTCATATGTGTTACACATATATATGGCAATGGCTCAATTATAGAAAGATGTGGAAACGATAGAAAATATAAATTTGATAGATTTTCATTCATGTTTTTCAAATTTTATTTTGAGGATTCGAAAATATTTCATTTTCAAAATAAAAATAATTTGTTTGTTTCTTTACATTTTTCTGTCAAATGAGATGACACTAGTAGAACATACAACAACAAATTTCCATGTGGTTGTTGTATCGTTTTTTTTGTACAACAACACTTGCTGTTACCTTCTATTATTATACCATGCCAATTTGTAAAGAAAAAATATACGTTTTACGTTTTATACTTCTTTTGCCTGTAAAAAGTTTTTATATGAACCAAAATTGATTTTCATTCGCATTGAAAGCGAAAGAAACCTGTTTTTCGAAATACATACACAGGCTAATAAAGTTTTTTCAGAAATAAATACATATATACGCAAAATTTATTTTAAAATAAAAAATATCCTTGGGAATTTAAATTGACCCAATTTTTGATTGGTCAAAACTAAAGCAACTTTTTGGTTTTTTCTTATAAATAAGCAAATTTTGCTAGTAATCGACACCAACGAGGAATTCAATCAATAAAAAGCTCACTTGTATCCTTGGGTATACTGTTCCTTTTGATTTTGCTATCTATGATACTCCAAAACAATTTTTGTAGTGTAAAGATCTGATGATCTCAATCAATATTTGACATATTTTGATGTATGTTTGGAAGTCAGAGATGGAAAATTCAGTACAATAGTACTTTTTTCAGTACCTTTTTACCCAAAAAAAGTACCGTAGTACCCCCGTGACCATTTCAGTATCATTCCAATCCTCCATTAAACCATTATATATATACATTTTTTAGATTAGTATTGCAGATAAAGATATTGATGTGATTGCAAATTTTTTATTAAAAAATGAATGGGTTTACGACTGATAACTGTTCAGTTATGATTATAATTACAAACATTAAATTAATTTATCAGTTCCAATCTTTTTTAACCGGAAATGTTTGTCAGATACTCAATTTGGCGTACTCTGTGCTATCTCCTGAGGTAGGCAAATTGATGACATTCATAGTCGAGGTGATTACTTCAATAATTTCAAGAGCATTTTTGAACTAAAATTCATGTTAGTTTGACTTTCGAGAAAGAGGTAGTGAAATTTAAATTAGTCAATAGCATACATATTCAAATGCAATCGAAAAAAGCAAGAATTCTCATATTAATTCCATCAGAAAGATAGACTAAGTGATGATATCTTGAAAATCGATCTTTATAAAACTGAATAATTTTTTTTTTATTTTCTTGAAAAAAATACGTATTTATATTGATTTGATATTGCATATGGCATTTTGATTAACCCATTAACAATAGTATATTTTAAAAAATATTACGCAGATGTTTGTGATTATTTTTATCATATTACAAAATTTCGAATTGGATTTTGAAATTTATGGTTGCGGGGAACATAGCATTTTTAAATTTCCAATTTACATGTTTGCTACAAACATAAAATGTTGTAGCAACAATATTTACAGTTTTTCCAACCATATAGAGAAATATTTTTTTCTCTGCGTGTTAAATTTCCAAAATACCTAATAATGGGTACCGTTCTATTGGGGATATACCAAAACATAGACCGATATATCCCATTTCCAATACCAAACATCCTGGGAGTAAGTAATACACGAGCATGCATAAACCGGTATAGACTTTTATTCTGATCAAGAATATATGTGGTCTCCGGTGATATTTTTTCTAGTATATGAATTCTTTTTATTAAAAATAAATAATTTTCAAAAAAAAATTGTAAACATAATAGAATTATTTTTAAAATTAATGTCGTTTGGTTCAATTTGGACCATTTTTGGGAGTTAGTATGACTTAAATTCCAAGGAGAAATGTGCTGTTTAAAAATTAATAACGTTTATTTTTCGGCCTGTATATTGTTATAGTGTTTTTTTCGTAAGAAGTCAATTTCAGATAGAGAGAACAAAACGTTATATAATATATCTCAAATATGGGGACTTTGAGCTTTACACCAGTAAAATGTTATATCATTCTGGGTCAAAGATTACAAAAACATGAGATCAAGTAAAAATTTCATATTTTAAGGAATATCATTCATATTTGAAAAATCGTATATAACATTGACACGTGTCAAGATATTAACATGAAATTAAATGGTCATAGCATATGAAACTAGTGATTATAATGAAGGTAAAAATATTATAGTATTTAAAAGTCATAATCACATTTATGAGTATCCAGAATATTTGAGTTTCAGAACCAAACACCAGGAATATGGTATCTTTCCAGAATTTTACGACCGTCTGCGATCATTCATATACTTAAGAGTTATTACCGATAATATAAAAATAGTAGTTGAAAATTCCAAGCAAATATTTAAAGAAAAAACTAAAATAGAGTTTTTACAACACAGCATGCTAAAAATAAAATCGGAAGATAATAGTCTTATCTTAACCAAAATGGCTGTAATTGGAGAATATGCATAGAATCAATACAAAAATGTGTATAAATCATCCATTTTTTAACCGATTTTTTTATTTTTTATCATTTTCGGAAGCTAATTTAATTTCTTCTCCATAATATAATAAAACTTATATGACTTGATATCATAATTTCATCGTACAGTCCGAAGAAAAATAAATTTTGTCATTTTATGCGTATTTTTTTACATTTCAACCGCTGTAACTCAGCCAATCCTCAACCGATTTACCAAATATATATCTTGTTTCAATGGAAAAATTGTACTCTTCGAAAGAAAAAAAAAGATAATATAAATCTGTCAAAAAGTAAATAAGTTATTCGAGTTTCATATTGAAAATCCATAAAACCACGTTTTTCTCTATATTTACCGTTATAAAATTGATTTTCGAAGTGACCCAGAAAAACCAAAGGTATTTTCGTGGTCCAGAGACTCCAACTACACAGAATTGGTACATTAGAACCCCTGAAAAAATTTGTTTGTTATTTTGTAGCACAGTGCTATTAGAGCAATTCCGTATAACGGCATTTATTCAGTATTTTATATTACAATCCGACGTTGTTATATCCTTGAATACTCACGACAGTGCGTCCCCGCAATCCTTATATGTAAGGTGACCATGCGTCCTCTTTTTTAGAGGACAATCATCTATTTTAACTGGCTATCATCTACTTATGTCTTCTATCTGTCATCTATTTATAAAATCTGTCTTCATTGTCATCAATATTTTTAAAACTTTGATCAATATTTATTTTTGTATTATTAATTAATACATTTTATGAAATTTCTATATATATATAAAAATTACATGTATGTTCGTGATCGATAAACTCAAAAACTACTGCACCGATTTCGACCAAATTGTATGTACATGCTCTATGGAGCGTGAGGAGTGTTTCTGTGTAGTTTGAAGTTCCTTAGCCTACATGAAATACCGAATAAAAGGCAATGTATACGGCATTTGTTACTACATTCAAAGTACATAAAATCGTACTATGCCAAAATATTGACAAATATAATGAGGTTTAAAAGCGCACAATAATGGTGAGCCAATTTTTTAAAAGTACATACATATACATAGGATATACCAAAATGTCCATTACAAATACCTCAACAATTTAGATAGCTATGGAAGGTATTATTGACAATTTTATTATATTCGGGAAGTATATATATAAATATGAATCATACATGGAGACAATTGCTATCTTATATGTGCCTTTATGGTTCCTCAAATATATCATTCATGAAGTGAATAATGTTTCCATTGAGAACGACTGCACCAATTTGACTCACATTATCCTTCGATTGTTTTTAATTGCAGTGGGAAGAGTTTTACCAAAGAAAAATTTGAGAAAAACATAAAAAGTCGGAGATTGGAGTAATTGAACACAACACACCTTTTATAGGACTTATTAATCGTATGTGATCAAAATTGGAATAGTAATTATCTTTTGAGATAAGGGTAGTTAAAGAAGTCAAAACTTGACCTTCTACTGAAAAATGTTTGGTGGAATGAGTTCGATCAATTGATAAACTGAAATACCACACATACTGACATAATTTAATACTTAACAATAAACATATTACTTAATATGGAGTATCAGTAAATGAAGGTTTGCCGTCACGAGGAAAATTGATGTACATTTTTGGTAAATAGGGTCTGAAATATATTTTCCATGAATTCGTTAATTTTGACCAACCCCATATTGATGCAATTCTGATAAGGCAAAACAACGTTTGCCGGGTCTGCTAGTATTATATATTAAAAATCGCTTAATATGTTGATTCATCGTTTTCATTTTAATTATACCCTGCCCCCGGGCTTCTTGTATCGATATTCCGATTTAGCAAAGCAAGTCGGCATCTTATTTTCAAATAAAGGAGGGTGCGGAAAGGGAAGCAACCACGTCCCAAAATTTCTTCTATCGCACTCTCTTACAAATTGAAAATATGTTATTGAATTATTCACCACTCACGAAAATAGGGAATACCACAAAGATGCGATATGAGAACTCAGAACTTTATATCGAGAATGAAAGATGTTTCAAAACGTATAGAACGGACAAACAAGATTTAGATATATTGAAAGAACAAACGTATACATTTAAAGTTGCCATTTAGACATTTTTTTGTGAAAGGGAAGAATACATCCAAGAGTCTATTGTTGTGTATACGATTTTTCACAAGGTACCTAAAAAGTCCAATAATGTTTCCTTTGCTACGTGGAATTCGACTGAAGTGGATCTGCGGATAACTATGTGGAAAGATCTTCGAATTCATATGATTCGATTGTAGTATGTGACGAAATCTGTTTCCAAATATAAATATTTTTAATTCTTAATAATACTACCCGTAAACACAGCTTCAGCTGAAGGAAGTTTTTCTACCTTTCGTCGAGCATAAACGTGTCTCAGAAATCAAATGCAAAGCCCACGCTGTTCTCCATTAGTTTTTATGTCTATGCATAAATTCGAAGTGAATAAAATATAAAATATCTAAAATAAAAGACTTGATTTGATATACATTTCTTAATGTACAATACATTTAATATATACGCAATGCATGAAAAGTAATGAATTTATATATATTTATGTTATCAATGAATATAAAATGTGGCCTTTAGTTTAAAACATTTACACGATTAGTATTACCTTTCCATAGAAATATTATTAATAATTTCTAATATACATACGAATATACGTAGTTCGCTATACCCCATGACATAACTATACAAACAAAGCCAATAGCGAACTGTTTTCCCTCGGTCCCAATAACTTGTACCTATTTTTCATACAAATCACTAGGTTTGTACGAACACGGTTATAACGAACTTTTTTTTATAGCGAACTAGTTTTTGAGACACACATAGTGAATATTTAATACATTTCAACGGTTATATAATCTTATATTACATACAAATCTTTAACGTCACTCAACACATCGACGCCTCCGAAGAATAGTATGCTAAGTCTGAAAAGTGAGTTTTCCAGGAGAAGCTCTCAAAGTTTACGGGCGTTATCTCGGGAGCGGTGCGAGGTAGAACATTATACTTAGACGCACTAAGATTATAATATACACTACGTGTCACAACTATAGACGCACCTTTAATTCAATTGGTCTTTTAGTTGACAAACGAAATGGACCCATTAAGTTATTGTACACAGTAAAATGACCAAAAACACATATTATTCAACAAATATAATTGATTTATTCTTTATGGTTTCGCCTAATTCTGCAATCTAAAATTTATTGATGTTGTACAACTTTTACAAAATTAGATATAATTATTATTAAAACCTTAAATAACATAACATTAATCAATAATGGGTAGTGCCTCATTTATTTTGAATAAGATCAAAAATTCTATCCATCATACTCTCTATCAAATTTTTTGCAAATCATCGTCGATTGACCGCCATTTATCGATTATTACTTCTTTGAGGTTAAAAACAGTCTGGTATTGGCGGTTTTCCGCATAGACACGACGAGTTAAGATTCCCTCTATGTTCTCGATCACATTCTGGTCGGAAGAACATGCGGACCAGTTCAAACTTTAAATATTTTTTTTATTTTAACCATTCTAAAGTATGGCGAGTTTTATGAAATGGCGCGTTGTCCTCCTGAAAAACGAGTCCTTCATCGTTGCTGCTTTCCCAAAATGGCAATAATTGGTCCTCATAGACTTGAACGTACTCCATTGAATTCATCCGGCAACTAGAAAATGCCAAATCAAGCATTACGTCGCTATAAAATTCTCCCAAGACCATTAAGGAACCGGCACGGAAATTTCATTTTGATGGACGGACTGACATCCATAAATCGACTCAGAAAGTGATTCTATGCATATTCTCAAAAGGAACTCTATCTCGTTTTCAGCTTTTTCAGCGCAATCGAACTCATATCATTTGTAAAACTGTGAATATTTTCGTTCTTTATAAGTCGACTATTTTTTCCAAACTATAGTATGCTATGTATACTTACACACACAAACTACTTTTTAAAATTCGGGGAAAATCATGCTAAGTGAACTTAGAAACACTAAAAATAAAATAACGACAATGCCAAGTATACATAGCGAACTTCATAAATAAAGTCCGTGCTGTAATATGCTAAGTCTACTTAGCATTCGAAATAATTCAAAAAGTTCCAAGCCGAAATGTGTCAAGTGTACTTACCACATTATGGTATGGAAGTTCCCTAAATCTTACGTGCCATGCTAAGTACATTTTTGCTTATAACTTTGGTTTGGATTGGCCGATGATTACCAACATTTCAGAGAATTTAAATTAAGGACCGTAGTATCTAAAAACGTAAAGAACTTTAAAACATGCTAAGTCGACTTAGCATGTTCTATTATTCATCGAACTTATTAATGTTTTGCAGTCATTTGGAATTGTAGAATTCTATATTTCACTAATTTTCCAGTTATTGGGGTTCATTTCTCAATATTTGAAAATTAAATCAAAGAATATTAACAAATATAGTTGTATGGCTATGTAATTAACATAAATATTCTTTAATTCGGTGTGATTTTATTTAATATCTTTACTACATAAAACTAAATAAATAGTAATACTAACTGGGGTATTTCTTGACATTTTAATAAATAAATATTTTAGAACAAGAATTGAATACCCGGTCCTAAATGCGAAATACATATTTGACTTAATAAATTGTTGATGATAAGGTAACTGCTTATATTAATGAAGAGGTTCCCGTCTTGCAGCTTGTGGGATTTTCAAAACCATGTCCATAATGTAGTTAGAATAATCTTGCCGAGTAAGCTTTTGAATACTTCGCTCGATTACATCAACAATGTTATGTTCCATTGAAACGCCACACAGCTCAGCTCTTGCACATAATTTTATTTTTGAAAATGCATTTTCGATTGGATTTAGCATTGGAGCAAAAGGCGGTAAGAATTTAAGGTTGCATCTTTTGGATTCGATCAAATTTTTTATGTCATGTCGCTTGTGTATTTGAGTGTTATTTTCCAACTCTGGATTGATTTTCTCAAAAAAAAATCTATAAATAATTTAAATCTGTCTGCATTGACACTGGAATTAGAAACGATTGTGTGATGTACAACTCCCGCGTTGTTTATTGCTGCAATTATAGTGACATTACGACCTCTGACCGTAGGCAACACAATGTGTGCTCTTGTTCCTTGTCTTGAACGGGATTGGGTTCTTCGTATGTGAAGATTAAATCCACACTCATCAATGAATATTAATTTTTTCTCCTTGTTGGGGTATCCATTTTGTAAAGTCTTGAGCATATTTTTGTCTCATTGTCTCATGTTCTGGAGTCATTCATTCGTTCTATGTCAATAGAGGCCATCTTCAACGTAATTTTTAATTTCCGTAATCCATTTTCTATGCAGCTTGTGGAAATATTTATATCATTTTCTCTCTCTTTATGGCTTTCAGGGAAATTTCAGGTTGACTTTCTATATACATATTTATACATTGAAGGAAAATAAGTTTCGAGTTCTATATAGAAAGTCAACCTGGAATTACCCTCAAAGCCATAAAAACCAAACTGTTGAGAGAAAATGATATAAATATTTCCACAAGCTGCATAGAAAATGAATTACGGAAATTAAAAATTACGTTAAAGATGGCCTTTATTGAAATAGAACGAATTAATGACTCCAGAACATTAGGCTTCAATCATATGGATCCTATACATATTACACACAGTGATCCCATCGAGTCCGTTCAAAAGCAATTTCTTCGTTTTCTGTTTACGGAACTTAAACTTTTCGATTCATAATCTTCCATCTTATACAGATAGACTTTCCCTCATCAAGCTGCCAACTTTAAAAAGCCGAAGGAAAATGTTGAATGAATCATTTCTTTTTAAAGTAATAATGGGTGACGTTAATGCTGGATTTTTAATCAACAATATTTGCTTCAATATTCCCCAAAGAGCTACTCGCAATTATGTACCACTAGCTATTCAATTTTCTAGAATGAATTATTCAAATGCAGATCCCTTAACAAGAATGTCTAAAGAGTTTAATGAATTATATAATCTTATTGATTTTTCTATGAATAGTGAAACATTGAAAAGTAAAATTGTAATATATTTAAAATACGTAAAAAAATTTTAATATATTAAGTACAACACTTTGTATTATATAGTCTGTAAGGAAAATGTCCATAGACTAATAAATAAATATATTTATAAATATATAAATATTGTACCAAAGTCCCTTAATATTTTTCGGTTTGCACCAAATTTGGCACAGCGTAATGAATTTGGTCTAGAATGATGTGTGTTAAGTTTCCTGAAATCGGATCAGATTTAGATATAGCTTCTATATCTGACCAAATGACAAATTTAGTATCAGTTGCAGCATGACATGTTTATGGATCCAATTTCATTTTACTGCGACGTCTGTTAGGATTCATCTGTTGAATATACCCAAAGTGGTGAAGGGTATAATATAGTCGGCCCCGTCCGACTTTACTACTTTCCTTGCTGATTTTAATTTCTTTTATTACAGTACTGATATTTATTTGCAATGATGTTTCCATAATTCTGTCAAAGCGAATATGTCGATGTAATTATAAAAAATGATGTACTGTCCAATATACTATTTTATAAATTCACACTATAAAGGTACACTTTCAGCAAATATAAAAATTAGTAAGCTGCACTCGAACCAATCATTATTCATTCATTGCAATACTTAGGAAAGTATAAATCCATATAATGTTATATTATGTAGCTAATTTATTGTTTATTTATTTTATCTATAAAATTTAATGTGGTTTGGAATGATCAGCTAACGAAGTAGCGGGCATATGCTAGTCATGTATATATTTATACCCTTCACCACACTGTGGTACAGGGTGTCTTTGTGCATATGTTTGTAACAGGCAAAAGGAAACGAGATAGACACATGGTTTCTTTTGAGAATATGCATAGAATCACTTTCTGTGTCGATTTATGCATGCCCGTCCGCCTGTAGATGTATTATTGTAAACAAAGTACAGGTCGCATTTATGATCCGGTTTGAATGAAATTTGGCCCAAGGACGAACCCTATTGAAATTTTTTGAAAATCGGTTCAGATTTAGATATAGCTCCCATATATATTTTCGTCCGATATAGGCACCAAAGTCCCTATATATCTCTCTATTTGCACGAAATGTCGCATTGAGTACTGAATTAGGTCCAGAATGATGTGTGCAAAGTTTCGTGACAATCGGTTCAGATTTATATATAGCTCCCATATATAGTTTTTTCCGATTTTATGTAAATGGTGCACCAAAGTCCCTATATATCTCTCGATTTGCACGAATTAGGTCTAGAATGTTGGGTACTAAGTTTTGTGAATATCTGTTCAGATTTAGATTGAGTACTGAAATAGGTCCAGCATTGAGTACTGAATTAGGTCCAGAATGATGTGTGCAAAGTTTCGTGAAAATATGTTCAGATTTATATATAGCTCCCATATATAGCTTTGTCCGATTTTATGTAAATGGTGCACCAAAGTCCCTATATGCCTCTCGATTTGTACTAAATTTACCACAGAGTAATAAATTGTGTTTAGAATGATGTGTGTCAAGTTTCCTGAAAATCGGTGCAGATTTTGATATAGTTCCCATATATATATATATATATATTCATCCAATTTAATGTAAATGGTGTAGCAAAGTCCCTATATATCTTTCTATTTGCACACAATTTGTCATAGCGTACTGAATTAAGTCTAGAATGTTGGGTACTAAGTTTCGGTTCAGATTTCACTCGATTGTACTCTTTGAGTAAACTCTTGCTATATTTCGAACAGTGTTCCCGAAAGTGGTCATTTATGCCCAAAAATGGGCACGCTACATTTTTTCTATATTTGTCCCAAAAGTTTGTAAAACAGCGAAATATTACTCCATGACCACTGATATATATCGACTAGCTGATTCGATTTTGACATGTTTACCCGCCCGTCTGTCCATTATAATTTGTAGTTATGGAGAAATCGTCATTTGTATGTGGATTCGGTTCTGCTCAAAGTCGACACCAAAATGTTCCCAGAAAAACATAGACCGCGGAAGGTCAAAGAGTAGTGATTAATCTTTAAATATATACAAACAATATTGATGTCTGTACTCGAATGTGCGAAATTTTGTCCAAACTTTTTCAAATGCCAAACGTTACAAATTTAATGTTAATGTTTTCTGTATGGATTGGATCTGGAATCGTTATTTATGGCTTAGAATCGGATCATGGATATGGTCTATAATATGTATGATCCGACACCATGTAATTTAAACGGGAAGTGGATCTGGCCAGCGATGAGCATGCCATTCTATGGTGGACATGCTTTCTCAACGAAGACAGGGTCTAGAGAATTTGGATCTTGACGTATGTGGTCGTATATACTAAAATATTTATATATATATATATATATATATATATATATATATATCGGGCCCGGCAAACGTTGTCTTGCCATAGAAACATTGTTAAGGAATAGTTTTTGGTATTTTAGATTTGCTTTTCAATTTCTATTCATACTTGCATAAACATTTTTTTGTGTTTTTTTTCTTGGCTAAGAAATATGCATGAAAATTATTGGTGTATATAAACTTTTCATATTTTTTCCCATATACCGCTCTAGATCGTTACATCGGAAGCTATAGCACACATTTCAATATAAATCTCTGCAGTATAAAATATCAAGTTTCAGTTGGTTTGGGTTCAAAACACATCGTTTGTAATACTATGAAATTCACATAAAGCAGCATTACAGTTCTGATTATTTACAGTTTGATTTTTATGACCGAGTCTTGTAGCTATAGAAAATAAATTGATTGTGCGAGAATATTTTATTTTTGTTCTTGAGTTATAAGCGGTTCAATTGTCGCAAACTTTGTTTACCCTTCTAAAATTTCCTTGGATATAATTTCTGTTTTTGTAAGTATTGCATTCATGGAAAATAAATTTAAATAACTTCATATAATTTACACATCAAGAGCCGGAATAATCATTTAGGATTCGGATTTAATTAGATTCTTTCCCAATATGTCTATACGACTTCCACATAACGGTAGCCCAGTGCTATGTAAGCTTTTTATTCCTTTCGGCATAAGGTAAAGTGTATATTAAATTTGTCATGCCATGTGCAACACTGGAGACCCCAGAAAGTATATGTATATATAATTGATCAAAATAAAACTCTACGTCGAAATCACGATAGTGATCGCAAATATTTAAGATAGATATTTGATTGGATGTTTGGCAATGAAAATGAAATATATAGGGGGATGTTGGACACGGTTTTCAACCGAATTTTCTGTAATTTAGTATTTTGGGTTTTTAATGTATAGCGAACCTACTTACTAAAAATTATTAATATTGACTCAAGTTTCGAGGTAGCCCCCAAATATAAGGCATTTTGTCTGTAATTTGGTATTTCTGGCGAAAGTGAGCCGATACTTTTTATGATAGCTCCCATATAACGGTACTCCGCATTATTCCGTATTTTGGGGTGTTTGGCTAATTCGATTATAATTTAGTATTTTTAATTTTAATACGATACCAAATCTTCCCAAAACTATGAATATTGGTTCAATTTTTAAAATATCCCTCTATAACGGTACCACCAATAGTGTTTTGGTGTTTATGAACGTTTTTAACCAATTAGCTGTAATGTGATACATTGAGTTTCCTTTGGGTAAAAAATCTCCTTACCAAAAGTTATAGATATCGATCTGCTTTTTTAGGGTAGCCTCCACAATCATCGAACGACTGCTGATGCGGTCGAACTTAACGAAATTTTACTTGTTATTAGATTCAGAATGTCTTCTAATTTTCCATCCTTGCATTTGTCCCAAAATTTATGTGCATTCTATGTGAAATATGTACATACAATGATCGCGTGTGCATTCAATAATATACTTTTCAATTATATTTTTGTATTCTCACATAAAATATTTTCAATACAATGTCAATCTAATTGAAAAAAAGAATAAAATATTTTGAAATTTTTCAATAATTGACAAATGAAGGCTCAAAGGAATGTACGCTAACAATTTTTGACCAAACGATCTCAAAATAAAACTACGACATGGTGCAATTAAAATAGCTCGATACTAAATTCGTGGAAATGCCAATATGCTTCATAATATTTTTTTTCACATTTTTCGCGGTTTTCGATTTTTTCTCACCTTAAACCTTCCTGGAGCTCCACGAACATTTCAAGACTATGATAAGAAAATTCCGTTCAGCCGTTCTCGAGTTTTAGCGAGACTAACGAAGAGCAATTCATTTATATATATATACAGTGAGTGTAATAAGTATTTTGCCTCAATACAAATTTGACAAAATTCCAATATATACGTCTATAGCCAGCATACTAAAGACATAAAATGAATTATGTGTGATGGAATATGTTTGTGGACATATTTAGATCTAGGAACCAAAATATACGACGATAGTAGCAATAAGGAGGTCAGATTCAAAGATATGGACGGTTTTCTGGCAATAGAAATACATCATATTTCGAAAATAAATAGATCGACCCCTTTATTCCCTACTGCATTTTATTCGCAACTGATGGTGTTATAGATTTCGGCCGATATCTTCGAGACCAATAGGTCTTTCGCAATGATTCTTGCATAAATACGATCTAAATATGTCCACAAACATATTCCATCACACATAATTCATTTTATGACTTTAGTATTCTGGCTATAGACGTATATATTGGAATTTTGTCAAATTTGTATTGAGGCAAAATACGTATTACTCACTGTATATATATATATATATATATATGTATATAGATATATATATATATATATTAATCTATATATTCTAATAGTGTTTAATATTATTAGAGGCGCAAATATGGGCAACGATCACTAGGGTATTGTATGGTCAGCACCGTCGAAATAGCCTGCTCCTATCACTGGTTTTATTTAAGGTCATTCATTCGGGTTTGCTGACATATGTATATATACCCTAAAACTACGGTTTGCTGTAGTCTAAGGAATTACTCTCTAGTACTAATGTGGAACATTTTTTTATTATATTGTGATTCTTTCAGCTTTAGACCACACAGTATTTACCCTTTGCATTATATAAGGTATATGTTTTTAATAAAGATTTAAGCATTTATTAAGAAGAAGTTGCCCTAAAGGCCACATATTAGGATTTAATACAGATTATGGTAAAATATTACGATGTACAATCAATGTATCAAACCAATGTTTACAATTTTTTAGAAATAATGACTCTGAAAGAATGACCTTTGGACAGACGGTCGTTTGTAAATGGATGAAGTGCATTTTTCCGCAGCAAATTAGAGGTTTTAAAAAAATAATGCTAAAAAACTATTGAAAAACAATATTTTGTTATTATTTTCCAACATTTCCATGCTACAAAACAGTGCACTTTTTAGCATTTGAAAAAATGTAGAACAAAAAGGACCCTTACTTTTAATTTTTAACACTGGCGTTACTTAAAATATATATTTTCAACTCTTGAATTTTGGAGGATATACTGTTGATTTTAAGCTTTTTAGGGGAAATTTTGGGCGGAAAAAAAAACTTTTCAATCGGCAACACTGATTTCGAACCATCGACAGATTAATAATTATATATAGTCGATTTCAATCAAAGAATACCACCGAGAAGTTATGTTCAATGAATTTTGAAGAAATTTAATTTGTTTCACTTTGTGACATTACTTCGACACACCCTATGAGGAATAAATCTATCCTGAGAGATAATCTATTCCATGGGTTAGTTAATGTCCTCTTGATTAATATATGTATATAATATGTATTTATACATGCACAATTTTATCGCGTGATTATAGATTACCTATTAAGTACGACTCTAGTAAAGCTCATTTATTCAAAGTCAGTCTTCAAAACATTAACGCAGATTTGTCGAGTGTACTTATAATAATTTAATATAACGGCTGATATGTTAAAAATTCTATGTTAACCGTTATGTTGAGCAGATCTTTAATATTCTTACTTACTTAGCTGTTACAGAAAGGTTGTCCCATAAGCCGAGCTTAAAAAATATTTCCAAGCGCGTCGGTCTTGTGCGCAAATCCACCAATTTGGAAGACCATGCCTATAAATGGTAAAGCTTGTGGTTCATTCGACGCCGATATTCACCGTCGACGCAGATCGGCCCGTAGATCTTTCGGAGAATTTTTCTTTCAAACACCCCAAGAGCTGCCTCATCTGCTTGCGCAAGTACCCATGCTTCTGATCCATATAATAGCACAGGTAGTATCAGCGTCTTGTAAAGTGAGTTTGGTCTGGCGAGAGGTGGCCTTGTTTCTAAACTGCTTAATTAGACCATAGTAGCATCTTTTGGCCATCACAATCCTTCTCCGAATTTCAAAACTGATGTCATTCGTTTTACTTATGGCGGTACCAAGGTATATAAAGTCTTTAACTACCTCGAAGATGCAGTTCTCAAGTTCCACAGTTGGTCCGAGTCTACTGGACGTCTTGCGCGTTGATACCATCAGCTTGGTCTCCTCGCCGGTTACTGCCAGACCCACTTTGGCAGACTCCTTTTCAATTTGTTCAAAGGTGGCTGTTACCGCTCGCAATGTTCGACCCATTATATCGATGTCATCGGCGTAGGCGAGTAACATGTGTTGTTTGGTGTACAGAGTGCCTTTTTTTGTTCACCTTTGCGTCTCGTATGACCTTTTCCAGCAGGATGTTAAAAAGATCACACGACAAACTGTCACCTTGTCTGAATCCTCGTTCGGTATTGAAGGGCTCCGATAGGTCCTTTCCTACTTTAACTGCTGACCTTGTGCCACTTAAATTTTTCCTGCATAGCCGTATTAATTTGGCAGGAATGCAGAACGTAGACATGGCTTTAAACACCTCTGAACGGATAGGGCTATCGAATGCGGATTTATAGTCGACAAATAGATGGTATGTGTCAATGTGTTTTTCGTGGGTCTTTTCCAGGATTTGGCGCAGAGTGAAGATCTGGTCAATAGTGGATTTGCCAGGTCTGAAGCCGCATTGGTATGGTCCGATGATGTCATTGACCATTGGCTTCAATCGTTCACACAGCACACTGGATAGCACTTTATATGCGATGGGAAGGAGACTTATTCCTCTATAGTTGGCACATATCGTCTTGTCTCCTTTTTTTGTGCACGGGACACAGGATGCTGAGGTTCCAATCATTGGACATGCATTCATCTAGCCAAATTGTACTAATCAGCTGGTGCATGCTCCTGACCAGCATCTGGCCACCAGTCTTGAATAGTTCGGCTGGTAACCCATCGGCTCCTGCTACATTGTTGTTCTTGAGCCGATTAATTGCTTTTATGACCTCATCTTGGCTTATTGGTTCTGGGGTATCTTCTTCAACGCCACTATTTGATACTAGAAGCTTTTCAAAATGCTCCTTCCAGATCCTCAACAAGCTGTCTGTATCTGTCACCAGGTTTCCTTCTTCATCTCTACAGGAGGATGTGCCTGCACCAACGCCTTCTGTTTGGTGTTTTAATCGTTGGTAAAATTTCCGGACTTCATTCTGACTCCTGTACAGCTCGATTTGCTCACGCTCAAGTTTTTCTTGATATTTCTTCTTTTTTTCTGAAAATACGTTTCTCCTCTCTCCTTTTCTCCCGATAATTCTCCATCACGTTACGTGTTGCTACTGTCTGCAGGGTTGCCCTATACGCTGCGTTTTTCACATCATTAGCATTACGACACTCCTGATCGTACCGCGGGTCTCTTCAAAGAGGTTTTTGGTACCCAAGTGTTGCTTTTGCTGCAGTTTGTAGGGAGTGGGCAATTCTTTGCCATTGTGCTTCTATACTATTATCGGGACAAGAAGTGCTTTCATCAAGCAGATGGGTAAGTTGAGCGGAGTAGGCCTCGGCTACCTGTTGTGTTTGCAGCTTTTCGACGTCGAGTTTCCGTGTTGTGTTAGATCGCACCTTTGCTGCTACATTAAGACGGGTGCGTACCTTGGCTGCCACAAGGTAATGATCCGAATTGATATTCGCTCCTCGGATCGATCGGACGTCAGAGATCCAGGTGGCCTTGTGTATATCGAGATGCTTGAATCTGGTGCTGCTAACTACCATGTTTTTTGCTGCCGCGAAGTCAATCAACCTCATGCCGTTGTCGGATGTTTCTTCATGAAGGCTGAATTTTCCGACGTTGGGGCCAAAGATATTTTTTCTTCCGATTTTTGCATTAAAATCTCCTAGCAGAATTTTGCTGTTTCTAGGCGCTCGTAAAATATGTCTTTGGTATGTTCATCTTTATCTTCGGTCGGAGCATGGGCGCAAATGAGACGGATGTAGAAGAACTTCGCTTTTATGCGGATTATAGCAATTCGCACATCTATTGGAGTGAATCTGGAGACAAGGTATTTTATTCTCCTGTTAACCATAAATCCGCAGCCAAATTCATGTCTCGTTTCATGGCAGCTATAATACAGGACGTAATCGTCTGATTTACTTACGCCTGTCCCTTTCCATCGCATTTCCTGTAAGGCAATAATATCGGTTTTGTACTTCTTGTGTATATCTGGATAGATCGGGCCAAGATTTGGTATACCTCCCATATAATGGGTCTTGAGAATGTCACCCTTTTTGGTCAATAAAATCTTTAATATTCAAGCAAATTCAATGAAAATTGGCAATTTACATTTACCTCCCATACAAAGGGTCTTGAAAATTTTACTATTTTGGGCTATATAATCTTTAATATTCAACCAAATTTAATGAAAATTGACAATTTACATTTACTTATGCATATAAAGCTACGGACCAGCTACTTATGCATATAAAGCTACGAAACTGGGTAGATCGGACCAAGATTTGATATACCTCCCATACAAAGGGTCTTGAAAATCCGCTTTTTGGACCTATAAATTGTTTATATTCATCCAAAATCCATGAACATTTTCATGTGTTCGTCCAAATTACATCAAATTTGGGCGAAGACAGTAAGAGGTGTTGTAATTTAGTTCTTGGTCCATATTTCAGGTACCTACCATACCAAAAGTCCCTAAAAATGTAACTTTCTGTACTATAAAATCGTTATATGCAGCTAAATTAAGTATAGTAGTTTTATGTTTGTTATTTTTACTATAATATAATAAATATTAGATATCCTTTAGTAACTAATAAATTACTTTTTTATCATTCACAAATTTTTCAAAACACACATCAGATATATATATATATATATATAATATTGTCCTCCCAAATGTACGATTTAGTATCATCCACGTTATAATTTCAGGCCTTTACTTTATGGTTGTTTAAGGATATTACAAGGTCGGATTTTAATATAAAATACTAAATAAAATACTTATTTAACTCGGCTTTAACAAAAATTCGAGCTGCTACTAATTATTTGTTGGCATGACTTGTTAGCATCTTGTGAAAGTCGCTCAAAAGTTATTGTACTGCACTTTGCATATCCCATGCCATGAACTAATATTTTTCTGTATGAACTTTCCTCAAAGGTAATTCATGTGCGACCTCTAAATTTAGATTATAAGATTATGTCTCCAATGATCTGATAAATAAGTATAATCTTCAAACTGACTGAAATTTATTTAAAAGCTATGTTTTAAAACCAATTCTCCCATATATCCGCTTCGAATAACGTTGTTACCACTGAATTGCATATTTGATGTAAAATAATGTATTAGTACTATGTTCTAAATCCATCTTCTCCTTCCTATTTGACCCTCAATAACTTATTTAATTGTATCCATAACATATTGGACCATTCGCTTCGAACCATTTCATGAATATGCCATATTTCTTCATAAGGTGGTCACCAAAAAAGTTAAATAACTCTTTAAGACCGCAGGTCTCCGCAGCTATTTTTTTATTCCTTAAATAACACACTTTTCGCCACTCAAATAAAAAAAATAGAGCTAAACTTTTTTCTGCTCCACTAATTTCAAAATTTGTTTTACAAATTTGATGAACTAAGTACTACAAGTGTGGACGACTGTATGCACCATATGATATCTATATACATACAAACTAAAGCGAACCCTAGTTTTTACATCCACAGCAACCAAAATACACACTTTTATAATAACCATTAATTTGAATATTTGAGCATCAGAAAAACACTCCCATTTTTCGAAAATATGGTAAAAATCAGTTTATAAATAATTATCAGATTTGAACCTTTGTAGAGACAGAACTACTCGACATATCGATATAAAATTTCATATTTATTCTAATTGGAGAGTTTTCTATTAATCCTCATCAAAAATTTTGTCCTCCGTGGTACTTGGTTTTGACCATTTTTGGCCCCGGCCGTGACACTGTGCGACGCCTCAACCCATTTTTTTATAGTTCTTATGGGTGAACTCGCGGCACATATTAGCTCACTATTTCATCGGGTGATGAGAATAGCTCCCCAGGTCAGTGTCCACAATTGAGACGAAAGAGGGACCAAGATAAGCCTGGACTTCGCCATGTTAAAGCCAATCAGAGCCGTTGCTTGGTATCTATCATCCCCTATAATATTCTTAGTAACTTAAAAGTGACAAAACTACTGCATTTTGTACCCTCGACAGATCTGAGTTAAACACTAACCAAAAATTGAACTAGAACCACTGGAGTTTTACAGATTTGTTTGTTTGTTTATATATTTGCTTGAATTGACACGCTCAAATTTATCTCTCAAATTTATCGAATTTATCGAAACTAGCTTCTGTCGAAACTGATCTCACTATTGATTAGATTGCTTCTGGTTTGGCTGTTAATAGTTAAAGTAATTATTGGCATAAGCTTCAAATAAGCATCACTGTAGTTATTCTATGTATTATTGTACACATTTGAAATCAACGATTTTTCGTGTCAGTATACGTCAAAACATAATTTTTGGAAATCTTATTAGTTTGAAATTGTCTTTGGTCGATATCAAACTGCATTAACAGAAGCTAGCAACAATGGCACTAAGACTTTCTTCAGCAGTCGGTGGGAAAAAGTGGGAATGTGCCTAAGACAAAATATTACTTAAAAAAACAAGAGAAACAACGTTCTGATATTTCTGAAATTGTAGTCTCAAAAAAGTCAAAATTCTGCATGCTTAGCTTTTATTTAATATCGAAACTTTTAATTAGAATTGGTAAGCAAAAATACTTGAAATTGACACGCAGCATCGGGCGCATAGGTTATCAGTTATGCCACATTTGTGGTGGGAAAAATGTCGCAGAAGAAACATTTTCATGTTTGGATTGTCCAAAAATTTTGCCAAATATCTTAAGGACTGGCCCGTTTCATTAGTTATAAAAATGTAAGTAAATAAACATGGACACAACGTTCGAACAACATAAGAAATTTGAAACTACTTCATGTTTCACACAGTCCTGTTGAAATTACATGTTGGGGTGTAAGTGTGTCCTGAAATGCTAACCACATAAGACCTCCAGACTCCTTTGCTCCTTGTAATCAATAACATTGGACAAAGGAGCCTGACTCTCCAACTGGTTTACTCAACAATCAGCCTCCCCCCGAAGTCAGTTGGGAAGATGAGGGTATGTGTGTTTGTGTATTTGCGAATTTGGGTTGAATCGTCATCAACTACATTACTCCAGCTATGCATAAATGTCATACAAGTGGCCAAGAACTCTAGAAAAGCATCCTTTTGTGCCACAGACACATTGGGTTGGCGTTGTGAATCGGAATATCTTGATACATACATAGGTAAATAAAAATGGTATATATACACACAATATATATATATATATATATATATGTACACGTGTATTATATTGTGACATGTATTCACGGACAAACACTTGTACTTTAGATTTTTCTTCGGTGACCAACAAAAATTTGCCCGCACGCAAATTTCGTCAAGCCAAACACACGCACGCACTCAACATTCAGGTACGGCTGACTGGCTACTTCCTTCGCATGTCCACTCTGCGTATACACACATTTAAACATGCTGCGAAAGGACACATCCGTGTCCACTGTACGTTGCTGTGTGTATGTGTTGGCGACGTCTGCATACATACCCAAAACAGTCATACATACCAAGATTCATCTATTGTTGTTTAGTTATTTCTAATCAGTTTGAGACGACGTACAAGAATACTATCAGCTAACTACGACAATGTATGTGAGTGTGTGTGTGTTTGTGAGTATGGTGAACTGCGGACTTATGCACAAAACGAATGTGTTGGACGAACGTTTGTGTGTGCATACGTCCGTTGGCTCTGTGGGTAGGTAGCATCGCAAGTTGTTAATTCTTCATGTTCCTTGAAAGACCCTTTTCTGTGCAACGTAGCTGGTTATTTGCATAACCTTTTCTCGATACTTCTTCCATACCAATTTAGCCATATAAACACACACGGCCACACACACACACCATAAGTTCGTCTATTTGTTGGTAGGAACAATGTTGTAGAAATGTTGCCGTGAAAACTGCGCCAAGCTGTAGGAAGAAGAAAGACAGAATCTTAGTCGGTTGCCGGACAGCTTACAGACTATCTGACCAAACGACGAAAGAACAGACTTGAATACATTCGCATACAAAAATATGTGTGTGTGTGTGTATGTATGTATATATGATCAAACTAACACATGCAAGACACCAACGATGTCCAAGAATGAGGAACAATGGTCGAAGCCCAAACACACCTAAAATCGACATATAACTATTACGCAGACTTGGAAGGATGCCAACTATACTGACCGCCATGGAGAACGCAATACATACGGCATAACATGCAAGAAAGAATCAGAAGATGTCGTTCATATTACAAACGCCAAGAAAACAAGTGAATCAACAACAAATTGATTATACCCCTGCTGAGCCAGCACGGCGACCGTTTTGGCTATGAAGATGCTTGTGATGTTTACGGTGATGTATGTATGTATCAGAAATAAATTAAGGACTAGACTAAAGTATCCTTTAGTATGAGAAGGGTCCACAGGATCACCATACGATTACTATATGTCACACTCGACGACCGATATGCTGTTGCCATCTTGGCATCTTTATAAACAGATAGCAGAGCTAGTACACATGGTCTAAATAAATGAACGTCTTTAAGTCTTTGTTACATCTAATTTCCCCGCCTTATCCATTTCAATCCATATTTTGGAATATGTGTGTATTTAGCACAAAGGAACATTTAGCACAACGCGTACATTGTACGTAAGTTAGAGAAAATAATACAAACTTAGGAATTTCCATTTTTGCATTACGCACCACTGTTCGTACCACATACAAATGTTACCAAAAGTAGTGCTTCACACAAATCTTGACCGTATTTTGCCTTCTTCGACTAAAAATTTCAAATTTAAGAAATAATACATCATCGTGTTCAACATATACTTGACAAGTTTCCAACACATTGACACTTGTGTATGACGCGCATGTGTGATCCGGGATGAGTGCCAAGACAACAACGTGCAACATGTCGCATGCAACATGTCTTCATTCGTTGAATATATGTATTGGCAGAAATCCGCATGGTAGAGCAACATCTTGGTATGAACGTGGTTATTTGTAATTTTCTCCGTACATTGGATACTTGGATGCAGGCAAGGGTAGTGTGTTTCTTGTCGTGTCCATCTTCTTATAATGATCTTTGGTGTGGTGGTGTGACCGAAGGTGATTTTGTCGTTGTTTTTATTGTTTTTGGTAACTCCGTAAAAAGTGGCAGCGTACGCATTTAGGCGGTTTTGGAAATGGTCAAATGAATCCAGAAAACTAAGATGTATTTACGGGCATGCATGTATATACAGACATACATACATACATACATACATTGGTAGCGACAAAACTGTGTGTTTGTGTGCTCTGCCAACACGTATATACATAATTATGTACATATCTACGCGAAAGCATTCATATGTGGGTATGTAGACAACAATATGTGCTAACTCATGTGGTAGGTATATGGAAACTATTACAGCTCCTTTGAGTGAATTCAGAGAACCTCGGGAAATGAAGGGTCATCCACCAACCAACACTTGCAAATAGTCAAGCAGTAGCAATTCCAAGATTGTTATAAGAACGGGCTGGGATAATTGGTTGACGCAATGGAGTCAAATATAATTATTTGAATATACAACCTACATGTATGGTCTTGACTAGAAGAGGACGGAGATGCGCTCCGCGAGTCTGTCTGGGCATAGTTTGAATAATACCACTGGATATTGGCGAGTACTGCATGTAGTGGATACGGTGGACACAACGTAAATAGTAGCTACACTTTGCCTCACAACATATACTTTTCGTCATTCGTCTTGCGCGTCTTCGCCATTTACGTTAGCGCAAGCAGAATATTAAAGACCTTTGACGTCGCCATCGTCACTACCGTAATATTCTTGCATACCATTTTCGCCGTTAATCATTGTACTTTTGACTGTCACCCAAAACGGCGCGTAGTTTTGCAGCCATACTCATAACAACAAGAAACGGTCAGTCAGCACAAGTGACCGATTGTGGAAGACAACCACAACAAAACACAACGGCTACCCACCACCAACGCCACCATCAATCTGATGCTATATGTACAGATCTTTATGTTTAGCTGTGTGTGTGTGAGTGTGTATGTTCGTTCGTTTGACTGTGTTGACTGCATGTTTGTAGTAAGAAATCCTTTCGTCGCGCTAATTCAATATTCGCTCACTAGACTCGCGGTAGTTTGTCGCCGAACGCGAAGTTTATAGGTTCGCTGTTATTGTCAAAACAAAACATGGTCACATCCTTCCTGTCCTCGAACAAGTAAACACATTGGTTGTCGCGTGAAGAAAAAAAGACACAGTCAAAGTACAAGAAGCATCACCGTCAATTTGTTTGCGGATTTCGACGTGCCAACATTTTCAATAAAAGCAAATATTTTCAATTCAGTGCAATTTGAATAACGACATACTGTCAGACTTTCATTTAACCTTAGTGCTTCTATTTAAGGTGTGCTAGAAATAGTCAAAATATTGTGAACCTTATAATAACTAAATAAAAAAACAGTGATTAGAGCAAATACAACTTATCTGATTTAAATGCAACTTATCTGATTTAGTCGGCAATTATTCGATACAAATAACAATCAGTAACATTTTTAAATTCGGTTTACTAATAATAATATAAAAAAAAAAACAATAAATTCATTGAATATTCTGATTTCTGACCTGATACTTTTAAAAGAAAAGGTAAGTTCGTATCATAAATGATTTCAATTAAACTATATGTTTTGATTGTTTCCATACTTGAAAACTAGTAAAACTATTCAAAATTATAAAGGGAAGTTCGAAAAAAAATTATTGCAGATTCTGGCAATCGATAAAATTGCCATAAATTAATAATTGAAAATAATTAGAGGTGCCAACACAATGTAAGAAATATTTTAGTCCTGAAAAATATATGTGTGCTCTTGTCTTACAATAACTTTTATAGGAAATTTCAAAGTCTTATGATATATTGATTGTTATGACTATTTTAAAACTGCAATTGCATAATAAAGAAAAAAGTGCATAAAATAAAACTAAATATTGTTTGAAATGTTAACTATTAGTTTACAGTTCTGTACGTTTACGTTTTTCCATTTGTGTAAATTGTCGGAAATTTGTCCATTTTACATTTCAGCTCTTTAAAAAATAATTTGTGAAAACAAACCTAGCATTTACGAATTTTGTTGTAATATACACAATCATGGCATAATTATACAAGGTTGTCGCATTAAACATTCAGTTTTCAAAATTTTATAATTTGAATATTTTCAAGTTCCCTGCCTCTAAAACCTATAGATATAAGTTGTAACACCCAATATTCACATTTTGAGGACAATGTGCAGCTTGAGAAAATACATTTTTAATTTGTTGAAAAAATGTCAATCGACATTCATAAATTTTGTATGGATTTTATTTTTCATTTTATTTGAAATTGATATATAAGTTACAACGGTTTATTCAAAGGGTTAGCCGGGAGGCGAATTCGAAGTCTTCATTGGCCGTCAAATTTATTGCATGAATAATAAATAAACAAAATAACCAATATATATTTATATTATATATTTTATTTAATAGGTCACGTGAGTTACAAATTAAAATGGTTTCCCATTATCAATTTCTCAAATGAGTCTACCTTCTATAATTATGCCATGATACACAATTAATATTTTGCTTTTTCCCGTACTGCAACAAACTACTAATTGTTACTTTATTTTCCGTTATCATAGGGAAAAAATTACATTCATGCAGGTTCTGAAACAGGTCAAATAAATGCAATTTCTAAAAACTTGTTAACATATTAACTTAAATATGCATTTATTTAATTAAAGTACATGATATTTAAAAAAACGCTCAAATGTTTTCATATGTACATATTACATGATGATTTAAATAAATAAGTCACTGAATCCCTGATTAAAAATCAAAATTATTCTTGGCCAATACTTGGGATATTGTAAATTTTTTACTGACTATTTTTAACCGAAAACACAGTTTCCTTTAAATTTAGGCACATATCGATCTTTTGCTGCAAGACAGGCATAACTAAAAAAAGCGATTTTGCAGAAAATGCGTTTTAAGTTTTCAATTTGCTCACACCTTATATGGGACAGAGGAACTTCTACAGCTTCTCAATTAAAGTGTGTAAGAGATATTCATATGGATTTATACACAACATGAGGTCTATTATAGCGAACAATCCTACATCATTAACTCGAAAATCAGGTTTTGTTGAGTTGAGCCTGTCTTGCAGCTAACGAGCGATATTGAAAGTCAATGGTAGTTATTACAGAAATTTGACATAAATATAAATAAACTTTGCTTGGAATTACGCGACATTCACTTTATGAAATAACAGTCCGATATTTGGTACATATTAAAAACAAATCACGTACATATTCAAAATCTAGATAAGATTTTCACAAGAAGTTGAAAATTTTTGATGTGCCCGTTTTTATTGCTTGATCATAGAATTACTATTTTTCACACATTTATGTTCTGTTCCAGAACCTACAGTAATATTCAATTAATCGAAAATGTTTTCGATGTTTCCTTTATAAATTTGAGTTCTCCACTTTTTGGCACCATTAATGTAACTATATAATATACAGATAGCATTTTACATTGCTACGACAGTTAATTTAAGATAAACAGAACATTTTCTTTGAGAAGAGATAGTCCAATGTGATTTAGGGTCTTCTATTTAAGAGTTCAAAATTATATTGAGGATGAACTTCATACATTTCAATTGGAAAGTAAATTAAATAATTTATTGAACTCTACACACAAAGTTGTTTTGTTCAAAAATGTTTGTCATATAATTATTCAAATTGTCATAGTCGACTTATATAAAAATAATAATTATTTTTATATAAGTCTAAAACTGATGAATGAGTAGGTGCCTGTGGAAAACATTGGGTCTTAAAGAGTTAAATAATGGGTCTTAAAGAGTTAAATAATTTGAGCCTCGAGTCATAAATAACGTATTGAATAACGTATTATTGAATACGAGGTTCACATATTTATATTAGTATTCAATCAATCAATGTTATACTAAATAATCGTCAAACCTTATTCTTTATATATAATCCACCAAATAGGTATGTATAACCAACCACACCTTATTTGTGCAATGAACTGTTATCTGAAATACAACCCTGCTACCATTATCAAATTGAACTCGGCATATTACATGCACCTAACCCGTGGTGACAATAAATTAATTAACATGCGTACCGTACACTCCGAGTGTTTTGATTCTCTACTTTTACATAAATGAGTCTCCCCGAAGATGCTTGTTTCTTAATTACATACGAAGAAATATTATATATTTTATCAACTACAATAGAAGGAAAATCAAAAACATTTTCAATTTATTGAAAGAAAGAGCAATTGCAACCATATTTGCCAGAACCTACAAGAATGTTCTATTAATCGAATTTAATATATTGTTTCACTTTATAAATGTGAAAAGTACTTGAAGAAAGTTAAGTTCTCTTTTTATCAACGAACTTATTTAAACTATAGATTAACAGATTTTTATTTGTTTGCTGTGTTTCTGTATATTTGAGTAAGTAACACAAAATAAGAATATACTAATAGTTGAGAAATTGAAATGACAAAGATTGCCCATTCATTTCGCTTCATATATGTATGATTTGCTATTTCTCAAGAAGTGTTGGCACAAATTGGGTCAATCCTGTTTAACAGCTCAAATTTATTTGATTAAAATATCACGGCTCCCAAAAGTTTGACAACATTATATACTAATTTCTCGCATTAACATTATAGCTGTTTACATAATAGAACTAATCTAGTACTACGGTCATATAATATATACAACGGATATAAAAGATGTGATGTAAGATCGTTCTTCGGAATAACCCTTTCTTCGGATTTGTATATAAATAAATGCATATATGGTGACTTTTTCTCACTTTTAATAGTA
The DNA here is from genome assembly GCF_032173495.1 of Musca vetustissima. Lineage (NCBI taxonomy): Eukaryota > Metazoa > Arthropoda > Insecta > Diptera > Muscidae > Musca > Musca vetustissima. The sequence goes on along the minus strand of NW_026881581.1, from coordinate 46,849 downwards.
GTAGTAGTGCCTTTAGCTAATAGTAGGTTTGTACGATAAGTTACTTAGTAAAATTACTCAGTGACTTATGTGAACAAATTGAATATTGAAGCTACGAATAACATCCAATGAAATTCAGTAGAAAATCAAATCGACGCCTCCGAACCATAGTATGCTAAGTCGACTTAGCATGTTTTAAAGTTCTTTACGTTTTTAGATACTACGGTTCTTAATTTAAATTCTCTGAAATTTTGGTAATCATCAGCCAATCCAAACCAAAGTTATAAGCAAAAATGTACTAAGCATGGCACGTAAGATTTAAGAAACTTCCATACTTTGAGAGCTTCTGCTGAAAAACTTACTTTTCAGACTTAGCATACTATTCTTCGGAGGCGTCGAAATATATGTGTCACAATTTGATGTTATTATGAAATTCGATGCAAATTAACAATTTTTAATAATTGAATTTCATGCTATAATACACTGTATATTGCTTAATATCTCCAAAAACTTAATATATTCAGATTTTGAAAAATAGAATATTAACTTTGACAAGGAAACATAAGCATGAAAATTCTTACTGAGTAAATTTTACCAGGGGTTTTCAATACTCAGTGCATAACTGCCAAAATCTCCCTCAATTTACTCGCATGAGATTCCTTCAATTCAATGATTCGCCTGTAGTTGATTATATTTTGATTTGAACAGCATAGGCCAGAATTGAAAAGGTTACATCGACCTTTCGCGTAAAAATCCATAACACAAACTGCTTGCAACCATTAATTTGCACATAAATAGGTATATACTTGTATGTATTGAAAATATGAAACTTCAAAGCCAAACAGCTGATTTGCTCGCATACCACCCCCGCATATACATTGCACACACGTACCCAATACTATAAATAGGGCAAACGAGAAAACCATTCACACTCTGTGTGATACATGTATATGTTTCAGAACTTATACATTTATATATGAGCTGACCTCCTCGTATATATGCATGTACATGTGTGAAACTATACATGTGTTAAATCAAAGCACATATCAAGTTCAAGAATTATCGTCAAGTTCACGTTTATTGCATTGTCTCGACCGGCATCTGTGCTTATTTTCTTTTCTTTTTTCTTTTTAATATAATGTATAAGTATACATACAATCATACACACATATGGATACAAATAAAAAACTATATATACAAATACAATATGTGTCGAGTAAGTATGTATGTGGTAAGGATGTTGACCAGTCTATATCTTAGTTTTTTTCGATACCACATTGTCTCCTTGAAACCTAAATCTATTAAAAATACATCGAAAAAGGGAAATAAAACAGAACCTAGAAGAAAATTTAAAAAAAGTAGTCTGGAGAAGCCGGCTGTCGAAAACTTGGACAAGAAGCATTGTAACGAAAAGAATTGTTGGATTATATTTTTTTATTTGCGGAATATTTGTTCACATTAAATTGTTACTGCTGTTGACCTTTATTTGATAGACTCTCTGTGTTAACACAATGTTATATGTGAATATATATGGGGATGTATATATACATATGTATGTCTGGCTGCCTGCAATGCCACAGACGATAGTAATAAACCATACCCCCTTCTTATTGACTGTCTAACTGATAAACGGTAAACATGTAATAAAATTATGTGTAATTGGGGAGAATACAATCACGAAGAACTGCTGCAGCGGCACACATACCCATATAAAGTATGTCTCTATATACTACATACATTTGCACCCAAACCAGATGTGTTAGAATGTGTAATGTAAAATTGTTGCGCAAAATATAGGGCAAACTTGCACCAACGTGCAATATAATTTTATTGTTAATAAAAAACGTTACTACAAGGAGACAATGGGATGGACGAAAGAGAAAGTTAAAAAATGAAACTTAGATTGAAAACAACTTTTTAAGCAGTTTACCACTCAGCAGAATTCAGATGTACATACTATATGGTTATGAATTATATATTTGCACATGATGTAAATAGCACGTGTTTAACAAAAATACATGTGAAAGTGTGCAGCACAAAATAATATCTGCGATTACGACGTTAATCACCAATTTCGGGATTTTGTATTGGAACAGTTCGCAAGAAATGTGATATGCATTTATGGCCCCGATTAACTCTGGATTAAAATTCGCGTTTCTTAATTATGTATTATACATAAATGGTTCACAGGAATACAGGTGGAAAGGACACTTCGATTTCTCGACCACTAATCCAGGGACAGAAATACATTGAAATACTTACTTAAAAATTTACGTTACGTTAGATACTCGTATGCTTTAGTTCAAGTCTATGATACTTAACTGTTGGATTGGTATTAATGGGATTGTGTTTTGTTTTAATGTAGGTGCCAAATATTCAATTTAGTAGTAAACCCCCATAACCAATTCTTGGTTTAAGTTCTCTTATTTAAAACCGGTTAATCAGAAATGTATATTACTCTTCAGTTTACTCTTAATTGTTACTGGTTACTCTTAGATGAGCAGGTACGTGTTGTCATGCGCAATACTTGTTTCTGTACTGTACAGAACATGTTATATGGATTTCAAATATAGGCGGAGCTAGTGATTTTCCTATTCATTCACACACATGGAGGACAACGTAAGCGATAGGCTCCTTTATGTACCTGTTTAAATTTATCGGAGGGATGTTAGTTCGGAATATTTTTGAAACAATAAATGCAGCACCCAACCACCGCGACATTCAGGTAAAGGAGTGCAATAAGTAGCACGTGGAAAATACGCGTTTGTGTCAGCTTGTTGCTTATTCGTGAATAATCGTTGAACAGTGAGTGCGTACAAATGGTTGTTTTCACTGGTGTTAGAATGGTGGTGGGAAACCTGACGAATAACAGCGCCAATTAGCTCTTTCCTTTGCATGCGATACTGTCTAAAACCCCTCCTGGGTTCTTATGAGTATGCAAATTGTTCGTTGGCATGTTGGGTTTCTTTTACATTCGCTACTGAAATAGGTACAATGTGTATGTATTATCGCCACAGACGTATATACTACAAAATGTACGAATAATAAACGTTTCGTGAAAACGCGACGAAACTTTAGAGGATATTTAACAGAGTCGCAAGTTGTTATTGGATGAAAATACTTCGGTGATGTATCTATTTCGCCGAAATCAACCCCTGTACATACAGTAAAAATATGCAGCAAGTGCTGAAGACATTGACGAATAAGAATTCGATGCACTTCTCGTTCGGCATAGTTCTGTCTGAAGCAGGGGTAACTATTGTGTACAAAAATACTTAGTTTTAGGCATTTACATAGTACATACTTTATCGGGCATATTGACAATCGAGCTTTGTATCTCTTTCCAGGTTTCAAGCTGTTTGACAAGGGAATAAAGTTGGACATTTCCAGCTTTCCACAGATGAACGTACGGATAAGCACAAAGGGCAAGCGCCCCCTGAGAAGCTTGACACCAAGCGACAAGGTCCATGCAATTCAGCGCATACACGATGGTGAATCGAAGGCTTCAGTTGCACGTGACATCGGTGTTCCTGAATCAACCCTTCGTGGTTGGTGCAAAAATGAAGACAAATTACGTTTCATGTCACGCCAAGCCGCCGCGGAAAAATACGGAAGCGAATCCTTAAATGTGAAGCTCGATGGAACGGCCAACATGTTGGGAGGCCCACCAGAAAAACGACAACGCTTAGATCCCTCATTGGCTTTGAACTTTTCAAATAAAATAAAATATGATGATTTGAGTTCCTTCAAGCGGGCGCAATTGAACGGTTTAGATTTCAGTAATAACAAGGCTCTTACAGAATTGGGAAACTTTAGCGGAATGTCTCAGGACTACGGATCTTTCAACGGTTCATCTAAAAAGCCTTTATATAGTGCTGACATTTCCAGAGCGACGGATACATCAATGTCCGCCGTTAGTCCACTATCGAGCCTAACGCATCTGTCCGGTCTTACTGGAATAAATCAGTCACCATTGGCGATTAGTTTCAACGAGCTTACTACAAATTTGACACTATTGGCTCAACTTAACCCAAGCTTAGCAGCTATTTCAGGTATTAACGGTATTAATCCTAATTTAAGGGCTAAACCTCCATCACAGCAACCAAGTCCCCGGGAACCATCTGATAAGCCGGCTGGGATTAGTGTGAAAAATTGGGCGAAACAAAATCCGTCTACCCCCACTTCAAACGACTCCTCTACATGTGGTCTCAATTTATGCCAGAGTGAGGAAAAAGTTCAAACTAAGAGTCAAAATGCAAACATTCCTACGGCGTCGCAGTTAGGGCCAACTATGCCCTTGCTATCGTCTTTATCAGAAGATCCTCTTTTATATTGGCTCAAATCACAGCAAGCAATTTTGGGCTTTAATAACATGTATCCCCATAACCCAGTTTTAGGGGCACCTAGTTCTCCCATTCGGACCTCTACCCCTCAACAGGTATCTTTTAATGCCGGAACACCTCCCATTATACCCAATACATTAACACCATCGTCAACGCCTTCGGGGAGCTTAGATGATAAAAATGCAGCATGGTTTAATTGGTGCAAAGCGTTTGGTGTGAATTTGAACTCGCTTAACCCTGCGGCCGTAGTCTCCGCTCTTCAAGGCAGTGCAAACCCGAACAATCTTCACTCGCCCAATAACATCGAAACCTGTGATAAAGCGACTACGGCAAAGAATGGATTTGAAAACATTCTTTACTCACAATTAACAAAAGACTCCACATCCAATTGCTCAGCGAATAGTGAATCTGCAGTGGAACAAGAGCACGTTAACACTGGGGATAACGCAGACATTTCTAACAAGCCTGAGGACCTTTCCGCAAAAACCTTCAAGACCAGTCCACCATCTACACCTGTTTCAACGCCAGAGCCGTGTCCCTTACGCGAGGATGATCAATTATCGGACAAAATTCGTTCAGATTCTAGCCAGGACGTCGCCACTCCTCTTACTACCGACACAGTTTCACCGAGACTCTCACAAAATAAAGTGGTTGATTGTAAGGAGTTCATAGACGACATCATTTATAAAATAAGCAACAAGTCCATATCAGCATCTCGTCTAAGTGATGGAGGAGATCTTACAAATGATTCAAGTGATGCCAACTATAATACGCATAACAATAATAATAATGCGAACAAAAGAGACGAAGAGGAATGGGGCAAGTGCACCAATACTGGTTGTGAAGATGAAAATGACACAGACAGCAAAGATGCCATTAAGTACGGAGAGAAGTTTTTGAAATGGCTTGAGAAATGCAGCAATCCACGCGTTACTTCCCATCAACTAATGCAACTTAGGCTCCTCATATCTTCGGTAAAGGGTATTGATGTAACGACGTCAAACCAGATTGTTGATACTAACAATGACTTGTGTATTGAAATTGATGGCACCTCAGAAGAAGGATCTTCTTCCAAAACTCGTCGCCGAAAATAGAGCCAACCCAAGATCAAGACAACAAATCCAACATGCAAATGAGTGATGCCCAATACAAATCCCGGCCGTCGTTTTAATATCACATAAGAAAAAAGAACAATTAATAAGAATATTCCAGAAGAGCTTTAAGCTTCGATTCGTTCTTATCTTCCGTTCAGTCTTCGTTGTAAAAATTACGAATACCCGTACAACATGTATATACTTAGATATTCCTTTATACATTTCCAAATGTGAAAACTAAAAACATTATTAGATGTATGATTTATTTAGGTTCTCTATCCAATTCGCATATTGTGCATGTCTAGCATAACATAGTACAAGTAAGAATTAATATTTGTATAAAATACATTTGATCACTTACTCCACTTATGTTTCTATAGTATTAAGAAAGAACATAAAAATAATAAAAACTGACCATTTTGATGCAAAATATTTGTTTTTTTTTTTCATATAGTAATATGTACGTCAGCGAGTATTGATGCGACATGTAGCCAAATATTTGACAGTCTTCAAAAACGTGTTATTCGTACCACATAAAAATAATAAATTTTATATTCAGGCCTTTTTTGTTATCGAATTTAAGATACGTTCCGTTTCATAAATGAGATAATTGTTAATGGACAATTGCCAAGAAAATGACAATTTAACCCATTTTTGCAATGTGAATACCCAAGAAAAAGATTTAAAAAATATTTTAACTTTTTGGTGATAATGTAACATGGTTTGTTAAAATCACGATAGAGATAGCAATATTAAAGGTAGCGCTTTGAAATTTTTGCACTGACATTAATATTAATCCTAGGATGTGGGAGCTCTTTGTCATTAAATTGTATATTTTTTGATCGTTTTCAACTCCACTGAACCAGCGTGAACCATCACTTGGCTCGTTTTTTTATGTCTCGTTTTTTTTATGGCATCCTGATCCATTCTCACAACATGGCCTAGCCAACGTATTCGCTGCAGCTCGATATGTCTGACTATGTAGGTGTCAGAGAACAGATGGTATAGCTCATGGTTCATTCGACTGCGATATTCACATCGACACAGATCGACCCATAGATCTTCCGGAGAATTGTTCTCTCAAACACTTTCAGAGCTGCCTCATCAGCTTGCGCAAGTACCCATGCTTCAGATCCCTACGGGTAATATCAGCCATTATGTCGATGTCGTCGGCGTAGGCGACTAACATATGCTGTTTGGTGTACAGAGTGCCATTTCTGTTCACATTTGCATCTCGTATGACCTTTTCAGCAGGATGTTAAACAGGTCACACGACAAACTGTCACCTTGTCTGAATCCTCCTTGCTGACCTTGTGCCAGTTAAAGTTATCCTGCATAGCCGTATTAATTTTGCAGAAATACCAAACGCAGACATGGCGTCCTGAACGGTTAGGGCTGTCGAATGGGGCTTTATAGTCGACGAATAGTTGGAATGTGTCGATGTATTTTTGTTGTGTCTTTACAGAATCTGGCGCAGAGTGAAAGTCTGGTCAATGGTGGATTTGCCAGTCCTGAACCCACATTGTTATGGTCAAATAATGTCATTGACCATTGGCTTAAGTCGTTCACACAGCACGCTGGATAGCACTTTATACTTATTCTTCTATAGTTGGTATCATCTTGTCTCCTTTTTTGTGTACGGAACACAGGATTCTGAGGTTCCAATCATTGGGTATGTATTCCTCTAGCCAAATTGTACTCAAGCCACTCAGCCGGTGCATGCTCCTGACCAGCATCTGTTCTTCAGCCGATTAATTGCTACTCTGACCTCATCTTGGCTAGGTGGTATACACTCTACACGTCATCTATTATTGGATCTTGGGCATCTTCTTCACCGCCTGTATTTGAAACCAGGAGCTTTTCAAAATGCTCCTTCCAGATCCTCGACACGCTATCTGTATCTGTCACCAGATTCCCATCTTCATCTCTACAGGAGGAGTTAAGTGAAACAAAGCCTTTGGATTGGTGTTTTACTCGTTGGCAAAATTTCCGGACTTCATTCTTACTCCTGTACATTTTTCTTGTTCTCTATTCTTTTTTCTGAAAATACGTTTCTCTTCTCTCCTTTTCTCCCGATAATTCTCCATCGCATTACATGTTGCTATTATCTGCAGGGTTGCCTTAAACGCTGCGTTTTTCGCCTCAGTAGCATTACGACACTCCTGATCGTACCACGGGTTTCTTGAAAGAGGTTTTTGGTGCCCAAGTGTTGCTTTGGCTGCAGTTTGTAGGGAGTGGGCAATTCTTTGCCATTGTGCTTCTATATTATTATCGGGACAAGGAGTGCTTTCGTCAAGCAAGTGCGTAAGTTCAGCGGAGTATTCGGTTACATTCGTGTTACATTAGATCGCACCTTTGCGGCTACATTTAGACGGGTGCGAACCTTGGTTGGCACTAGGAATCAATATTTACTTCTCTTATCGATCGAACATCTAAAACACTGTATGAATGCCTTCCTTCTATCACAACATGATCAATTTGATTTCTCGTTGCTTGTTCAGGAGAAATCCAGGTGTCCTTGTGTGTATCGTGATGCTTAAATATGGTTCAGTTAACTACCACGTTTTTTGCTGCCGCGAAGACAATCATATCAATTTTAGTTTTAAAACATTAAAAATATTATTTCTTTTACTTCGGCAATTTCACATGGCGTAAAGGTTAAATTTATAGTGTAACTAGCAGACTCTAAAAACGAATTCATGAAATGCAGTCTTTTGAAATTTGAAAATATATTCTATAATCAAGGTCAACTGCCCAGTCAGCATCAGAAAAACATTCTATACATTTGGTGTCATCTTTTGAAAAGTTTATAATCCACTCCGCCTTTGAGTTATTTCATTACCCGTTTGACAGCTTCCTAGTGTTGATTTCCATGATCATTATATACCTTGGCAGTGCCTCCACTGCATACGATATATCGGGCCGACTGACTTCGGCAGCATAAGATGAACTTCTGACAGAACCTTGATAAAGTACTTCATGGTCCATTTTTGAAGATTTTATATCTTTTGTTAATTTTTATATTGACATCTTGCTTGTTAAATTTTTTCAATACACCTCTTATGTATAATTACTGGTCCCACCATAGTTTTCTATTTTTACGATCTCTTGTGATTCTTATATCCAGAATGTAACTTGCCACACCAATATACTTTATTTTGAAATTTCTTGAAAACAATTTTTAACTTTTTGTTTGGATTCAATATTATTCGAAAAAAACAATATGTCATCCACATATATTGCCACATATGTTATTTCTGTCACTCTTTAGGAAAGCTGTTACTACATCCATATGATCTATGTCAAGTTTATGTAGACGTATTGAGGAATACCTTTACTGTTGGTAATTCAGATATTTCCCGTGTTTTATTTTTTGACTTTTTCCACTCTTGCTGTATGTTTCCTTCCACTTGATGCATGACACACATAACTATGCATTCTTGTTGGTCTTAAAATTTCTTTCTTTCTGATCTTCTTATGTTATTCGTCTTTTCGATTCCCGTATCGGAAGACGAGTTGAACAATCCGTTGCGTTTGAATGGTATTCTGAATTTTCTTTGTCACTTTGTCTCAATTCTATTTATTGATAATTTGTATCTTGCAATGTATCATCATTTGCATGATCATAATTAGGAACATTACATTACTTAATTCAATGCTGTATCTACTAGGACCAAAGAAACGATATGTCTTTTTGGAATTGCTGTTGTCAACAAATATAACTTATTTTCCCTTTGCATCCAGTTTCTTTGGTGTTTTGCTTAGGGATGTGAAAACTGCTTTACATCAAAATACTCTGAGGTACGTTCAACAGTGCTTCTTACCCGACCATGCTTCCTCCGAAGAAATTTCAGTAAGCATTTTCGTAAGGAAAAATTTCATTAAGCATTTTCGTCGTTGTTTTTTAATTAATTACATGAACTGCAGTATTTGCCACCCAAAATAGATAAGCAGATTCTGTTCATTCATTCAGATACACCATTTAGCTGAGGCGAATGCGGTACCGTAGTTTGGTGATAAATACCATTTTCAACAAAATTGTGTCTCATCATTTCATTGCAGTATTTAGTTCCGTTCTCGCTTCTTAACGACTTAATATGTCTTCCTGTTTTATTTTCTACAAAACTTCAGACTTCCGTTTGACAAAATATATAAAAACTTTTCTCGAATAATCATCTATAAAAGCCACTAATGGAATATTTATCTGATGCCATTTTCTTCAATGCCATTTTTTTCAATGTTTCATTGTTTACATGACCGATTCGCTTTTTCCGCAAATTGCCTTCTTTAATTTTACATTGTGAAACCATTGCTCGGTTACTTCAAAAATGCATGCGAAACATTCCTTCGCAAAATCTCCCGTAACAATAACGTCACCACAATTGTTGATAGCTCTGCAGCCTTTTGCATCAAATACAACTTTGAATCCGTTTTCAACAATTTTTGAAACTGACAGTAGATTTATATACAAATCTGGAATGTGAAAAACATCTTTAAAAGTAACCACGTTAAAGAATAATTTGCTATGATTACCTCACTTCTTTCTTCATATCGATCCCTGAACAATTCCTCTTTTGAACACATATGGGCTGAACAATTTACGTATCGTAAACGCCCCCATTGCGGAGTTCCCACCATCTATCTTTGAAAACGATTTCTTGGAAGATTTGTTCGGCAATTTGGCGGATATATGGCCGTATTGATTACAATTTGCCAATTCTCTTTTTGTTTCCAGCTAGAACTTTACCACAGTTATAAAGAAGCCTCTCCCGCACTATATGTAACTTTTGCTTAGGATCATTATCATGATAAAATGTAGCTTGGTGTCCTGATGAACCTAAAGTTCATAGCATTGACTATTAAATGATTTTTTAATGTCTAAATATTGGTGTGCGTCCATCGTTGGTTCTATTCAAACTAAGTCTCCACGCCTTTGTCCCATATAATTATTGACATTTTTCAAAATTTGTTCTGCCTTTCTAGTGCTTTTAAAGTCTTTCAGCGTTTCGGTTCTAATTGGCGAATAAAATCCGCTTGTCTATATTTGCTGCAGATAGTAAGTATTTGTTTTTAATATAATTCGTCGAATTGTTTCGCGACAAACTTTATTAGATAGGTGCGTTTGCACTGTCGGATTCTCTTTACATGCGGACGTTTGTCTCGCTGTTTTCGTTGTACTTTTGTATTTAGCATAGTCGTATGTCCATTGCCAGGGACTCGTTTAAGCAAAATAAGTATTCCGGAAAGTCTTCCCTTTTGTTATTTCTTTTGAGTTTATTGTTATGAGTTATTGTGCCGACATTCGCGTCATTTTCTTATAGTGAATACGATTCTTATGAGGATTAACGATCGGAAAGTGCAGCGTTGGTTCGAAAAATGTCGGACTGACGATTTTTCACTGCAAAATGAGCCGCGCGGAAAACCCAAAATGTTTGTGAAGAATTATGAAGGCTCTAGTGGAAGCGGATCCAGCCGTATCCACGAGGGAACTTTCTATCAGGATTAAGGTTGACCATACAACGATATTGAGACAACTTTCTGAGATTGGCAAGCATAAGAAGATGGACAAGTGGGTACCGCACGCACTGACGCACTTATACAGTATATATCGGATATAAGAAGCTTGAAAAAACCAGCGATTTCTTTCATATATGGAATTATCGTATATAAGAAAATGTTTCTTATATGAATATATTCTCTTAACGTAAAATGTGTAAAAGAAAAGAAACACATTTTATTAAACAAAAGAATGCAGCATATAAAAATACAAAATTACTAAATTAAAATCAGTTCACAGTTTGACTAAAAATAGGACCATATGTTTCCATACATATAAATAATATTCTTTCAAATAGAATTAAAAAAAGTATTTTATTTTTCATTGGACTAGGGAGTTATCACGCTGATGAAATAAAACATTTTCAATGTTAATGAAAACGTTTTCAAATACCTTTGTCTGCTTTGGTGTTTGACAAACATTTCTTATATCAGTGTTTTTCTTATATGAAGCCATTTTTACACTGAGGAGACGTAAAAAGGCTCGGTGTTTTTGACCATCTTTCTTATATGCGATGTTTTCTTATATGAGATGTTCTTATATCTACTGTGGAATTTCGAACGGGTATACATGACTTTTCCTATGTACAGATGCCAAAGCCGGTTTCGGCACAGAATATCTTTTTAAACTAAATACTAACTTAATTTATTTATTATTATTATTATTTATAATATACAAACTTTGGAAGCCCTTACATAAGGGGGCATAGGCATCCGGCAGAAATTAATTATATAGTTGTTATCGGGACTCTACTTATATCGAATTTTAAATTGATCTGCAACGGTCCCATAAAGTGCAATTAAGCCGATTATTCTTCATACTTGAACGAACTTACAAAAACAAAAAGTAAACAAACAAAATATTTATTTTCTTTGACATTTAACCCTACGGTTAATAACCAAAAAAGTATACGTAGATCAATAACCGAGGTACATTTGCACCCATTCAAAAATAGCTCTGTAATTCATTAAAAAATTGGACTATCGTGAGGATTTTTGTTTTAAATAAGTGTATACGGATCTGGTCCAGATGTAGGAACACAAAATTATATATACATTAAAATAATATATATTTAAATACATGCTTAAATCATAATCTATCTAAAACAATAATAGTAAATTCGTTATAGCTTTCGAATGGTTTAAGCTTTTTTAGTTATTTTTTTTATTGGGATGTAATTTAGGTGTTCCTCAACCCCTCTGCAAATTTTTGTGGCCCTAGACAACATGAGGCCATCAGGGCGACACGCGGAAGTCAGAAACTACCTTGGTTTTTCTTTGGTATACAGGGACTAAAACAATTATTATTGAAAATTATTCACATTTTATGAGTTTAGAGATTGTAATTGGCGCATTTTTAACATTATTTAATACATTAAAACGTTATTTTATGATAGTATATACATGTACGCCAATTTAGAATTGTAATAAATCAGACTAATTCGAATTTAGAAGTTTGTAGGCCCAATGTGAAGAATAATTGGAAAATTACGGAGTCGCCGTGATGGTCCCATGTTGTCTAGGACCACAAAAATTTTCAGAGGGGTTGAGGAACACGTAAATAAGATCCCAACAAAAAAATAACTAAAAAAGCTTAACCCATTCGAAAGCTTTAAATAATGTTCTATGATTTTTTTAGATAGATTATGATTTAAGCATGTATTTATTTTAATGTATATATAATTTTGAGTTCCTACATCAAGACCAGATCCATAAAGACTAATTTAAAACAAAAAAACGGACGATAGTCCAATATTTTAATGCATTACAACGCTATTTCTGGGTGGGTACAAATGTACCACGGTTATTTAACTACGTAGGTAATAACTTTAAAAAAATTTAAAAATTTTATATGGAAAATATTTATAATTTGTTCATCTATTATGTGTGAAAATATCTCAAGAATGATTCCTCAAAATTTGATCCAAATATCTCCATTATTAAATATTTTACAGCATATTTATTCCAAAAAAAAGTATAAATGTACCCGGTTATTGACCGTAGGGTTAAGCATGATTGTATTTTACGAGCTCAGGTTCAAACAATGCATAGTTGTATTTGAATTTTTGAAATGAGACAACCTTTATATTTTGCCATGAAACAAATATTAATATTCAGATTTCAAAATTTAAATTAAAATATCCTAAACGTCATATACATTAGAACCGGGTTAACCTACTCCATGAGGATTTATTTGACATATATGCAAAGGAATCGACCGTTTAAATGTAAACGTACTACTACTTCGAAATGTAAGCACATCACGTGTTCAGTGGCAATAATAGCAAAATGTTTAATATTTTCCCAGTCCCCAGCCCCTATAATCTATAAATATAAGTTGTAACAATGTGGACCAACAAATTTACATATTTATTATATTGCATTTTATTGACTGCAAGTCCGGATTAAAAAATAAATATGTCTACAATTTGAAGCCTTAAATTACAAATCATACTACTCCATATAACTAAATCGTAATGACTATATCTTAAAAAGGTATGATATAATACATACCACAACGCTACCTCCTAACATTACAAAGACATAGAAACCATAAAGACTCGACAAAATGCATTTTGGCCAAATAGTTTATGAAAACATATCCAGAGGAAATAAGGCATAACAGAGTTATGTTAAGAATAAAAACGCGATAATGTGTGTATACAATGTAAATAAAATCAGAGATCTGCACTCAAAATATATGTTTTTATTTTATAAGCTTGCGATATAGCGTTTAAAACTTTTAATATGGTTTGCTCTGTTGTTACGATATCATAACAACAGAGGAAAAGCCATATATTGGAAATTGTTGAAGTATCGATTGTCGTATCTTTATACTTTTATGTCTTTGAACATTATTCAGAACATAAGAGACAGGAGTGCATTCAAAAGAAAAGAACAACGTACGAATAATCCGGATCTCGCAGCTATATACAGACAATGTCGAAGCTTTCTTAACAAACTCATTAATAGAAGGATAAATATGATGCAAAATAATAAATGGTCAGATATGCTACAAAGTATGAAACCTGGAGACAAGCAATTTTTGAACATAAGCAGGAGTCTTAGAGGTAAGCGAAATCTGAACATAGGAAATATCACAGAAAACGAGTTAACGTTCTTAGTATCCATCTCAAAACAAAAATTTGCCACACCCAGCCTCCTTAGTAACCTAGGTAAAGTGTTCGAAAAATGAATTTATCATAGAATGAATGAACATTTGGTTTTAAGAAGGGGCACATCACTGTTCATCAATTTAAAAGGATCCACAACAACATCCTCTCTAAAAAACGTATCCAAAAATCGACAGGCATTGTACTATTAGACATAGAAAAGGCCTTCTATACGGTATGGTATAACATACTCACATATAAATTTATTGCCATGAAATTTACAAAGTTCGATTTGCACGAAATTTGGCACAGCGTACTGAATTAAGCCTAGAATGATGTGTGCTTAGTTTCGCGAAAATCGGTTTAGATTTAGATATAGCTCCCATATATATTGTCGTCCGATAAAAGGTAAATGGTGCACCAAAGTCGCTATTTATCTTTCGATTTGCACGAAATTTGACATAGCGTACTGAATTAAGCCTAGAATGATGTGTGCTAAGTTTCGTAAAAATCGGGTCAGATTTAGATATAGCTCCCACATATATTTTCGTCGGATTATACATAAATGGTGCACCAAACTCCTAATGTTTGTCCGATTAACACGAAATTTTTCACAACGTATCAATTTGAGACTTGAATGACGTTATTGGGTTTTGTTTAAATTGGTGCAGATGCAGCCATAGCTTCCATATGTATTTCGATCGGGTGTCTGATTGAGATTGCATTTTTTACAGTGCGGCGCACGCTGGGTTGAGCGGTAGGCAAAGTGGCGATTAATTCAAAAATGATCTTTATCTTTAATAACCATATTTGGTACCGGATGAAAGAAGAAAAAAGTCTACATCACTAATTGCCAAAGCAGGAAGAATTCAGTGATAGTTTTCTTTCCTTAAGCAATTTTTTTGCATTCCAACAATCATTTCAAACATAACTAATGTATTTTCTTTCATATTTATTTCCTACAAAAAAAGTTATTATAAATTTCCGTAAAATACCACAGGTGAGGCACCTTTGAACATACCCAGTAAACTCCAGCAAAAAACGGAGTTTTTAACTTTTGACTTGGATTTCTCAAACATTTCAAATGGGCTAATAAAATTACAAAATTAGCTGTGAAAATGCCAATTGTGGGAATCTTCACGGGGAAATTGGGCTGGTCGGTTTGTTGCTTTGAACCTCGAAAATATTTCAATAGTGGAAATATTTCCCTCACAATTATCACTAAGCAAAAATGGAAGTAAATGAAAGAAAAATAAAAAGGAAAAATACAATGATTTAGTTGGTGGAAAAGAACAATAATGGTTCTGTATTTAGGTTTTCGTATTGGAACGACCGCTTACCAAGGGCAACAGTAATGGTTGATGCTCAGTTAACAAGTGTTTTATTTAGAAGAAAATTGATCTTTAAAAACCAGTGAGAGCATACAAGCTACGCTGTTTAGTACAATGAGAGTATTGACATTAGAGCATAATTAGAGCTACCAGGGGTGGGAAATCTGACGTGAACATCCCGGGCCCCTCGCAGTACTACTGCAATGAAATTTATTGTAACATGTATGCTCACATCTGCTTACAAATAATTGTAATGCTGTTAAAACAATCAAGGATTAATATATGGATGAACTTAAATTTTTAATGTTAAACTTAAATACAAAATTATCAGCTATTGGAATGTAGTGTGATACAGCAGGGCAGGAGGGCAGGCAGCTCTTCTTCGGAAGGTATGAATCTGAAAAGGAAGTTTGTGCTTTGCTGGAAGAAATATAAAATAGTGCTTTCGGTGTTTTGGAATAATCAAAAGTATGTTGGAATAAAATTTGGAACTTATACTTTGGAAAACGTATAGCAGCATGGAAAACATTTCTGCAGCACATAGTTTTGAATTTGTACTTTGGAAATGGTACGGAATTAATGGAGAATGGAAATCAAGTTTGGAACGAATTAACGGAAGAAAATATTTTGGAATATACAGTGTTTTCACTGTCGCAACACTTACTTTGGAATAACCCAGGTGATTTTATATGTACACATGTAAGGCAATGGACAATATCGTTGAAGCTTTAAGAAAGTATAGAAAATATATATCAGTATACTGAGGTGAACTGACATATAGTGACCCAATGTGGAGTCAGATATGATAACGGGAATGAATATCTAGCTGATTCTACAGCAGTATTATGGATTGTATCTGGCTGCAGCTTGACTCGAATGTGCTCTACCAAGTACATTACGCGAAATCTTACTTACAGCAGAATACCTAAACGGAAATGCATCAGCTATTGAAAAACGAATAGCAATGTACGGTTGCAAATGACAAGTAATGTGCCAATTTGCCAAAACTGGAAGTCAGGACATGGATCACCGTGGTGGTTGCTGAATCGAATTATCTGGAATGGAGTAGGATCAGAGTGAAGATTTGCTGGAATAAGGAATATGCAAATACTTCGATTCAAAAGCCAGTTAGGACACAGGATAACGAAACAATTTGGAATTACTGGATAATCAATATTGGATACGGAATGATTCAGGTCGTAGCGTAACAGCATTTGAAATATATTGGAAGAATTCACCATAATAGTAGCTACAGACCGCAGGAAGCCATATGAATGTTGAATTCGAAATTTAAATTTAATACGAATGACGTTTTGAACTAATTTATCTTTATAAGTATAATCTTGAATGGGATGAATGTATTTATGTATGTGTTTATCATACTCCACGATGCCAGAAAATTTCGTGCGCTGGAACGGAAAAATGTATGTCGTACAAATCCTCTCGGAATTGGAGGATATCCTTGGATAAGAAACGGAAATTGGAGTGAAAATGTTTTGCTCCTGCTCGCCAGAAAAAGTCTCAAGTTTGGAGGCAATCTGTCGATATGGAATAGGAATCGGAGCGACAATTTCATACTCCAATATTTCAGGAATTTTCTCGGACTTGGAAGACTTCGGTGTATTGGAATCTGGAACTGGAATTTTAGGATTGGAAACAAGAACTGGAATTTTAGAAGACTTCTCGGATGTGGAAGTCTTCAATGAATCGGAAAAAGGAATTTGACCGGAAATGTCATACTCCACCATGACATAAAACCTTTCTGATTTGCAAGCTCTCTGTCGATAGGAAATACGAATGGGAGCGAGAATATCGTAATTCATCATGCAGGAAGCATGTAAGTGCTTGAACGGAAGAATGCATGTCTTATCGTAGAACATCTTTGGATTGAATGCAATATGTGCAGGAATATCGTAAGTAACATCGGAATGAAAATAATTCGTCGAACCAGAAGCTAACAAAATTGAATTAGGTTTAGAATTAGGAGTTTGAACGTATTCAGCATTGGAACAAGTGTACTGTAAATGAGAATCTTGGAACGGAGGGGATTCGATCTTCGAACAATATTTTGTATTGGTGTAAGGCGACGGATTTGGTGAATTGATGTTGGCGGAATCAACATGGAGCAGAGAATGGTGTTTCTTTTTACAGAGAACACAATTGATTTTGGCCGGACAATTACACGCAGTATGCGTTTTGAAAAACAGTTCCGACAAAGACCTACATTTTTAATCTCTGCCGAACGTTGCTGTGGGCTCATGGCGATGAAAGTTGGACAATTCCGGATAGTGTGTGTGAATGATGAACATAATCTACACTTTGGAAATTAACGGTTTTGAGTTGTAAAGTTATGGCAATCTCTAAGTTTTTGCATAGACTGGTGTGAACTTGGAATACTGAAAGTTGATAGGTGTGTATTCTGAAAATTGCCAAATACTTTGTTTAATTTCGCCATGCATGTTGAATAAGTAATGGAAGCGTTATGAAATGTTGAGCAAATACCAGAATCTTCAACATTATTTCCATTATTGACGCATTTCGCAAAAGAAGATTTTACTTCAACCCATATGGATTCAAGCTCGGATATGTGAATTTGTAAAAGTTGAGCTGAAGTTAGTGAAACAAATCCCCTTTGCACGGCCGTGTCAAACTCTAGAAGACGCTTGACTGAACATAAAAATAATTTGTGGTCCATTTTAGGAATATTAGGATGTTGAATAGGAACTCAGATGGGATTTTGAATATTGTTGAAAATATTTACGATTTTTTTTTTTGTATTTCTCCTTTGTTGAATTGGAAGAACGGAATGGAAATACGAATAAATAATTTGAATGAAAAACGGAATGATGAACATAATCTACACTTTGGAAATTAACGGTTTTGAGTTGTAAAGTTATGGCAATCTCTAAGTTTTTGCATAGACTGGTGTGAACTTGGAATACTGAAAGTTGATAGGTGTGTATTCTGAAAATTGCCAAATACTTTGTTTAATTTCGCCATGCATGTTGAATAAGTAATGGAAGCGTTATGAAATGTTGAGCAAATACCAGAATCTTCAACATTATTTCCATTATTGACGCATTTCGCAAAAGAAGATTTTACTTCAACCCATATGGATTCAAGCTCGGATATGTGAATTTGTAAAAGTTGAGCTGAAGTTAGTGAAACAAATCCCCTTTGCACGGCCGTGTCAAAATTGAACATAAAAATAATTTGTGGTCCATTTTAGGAATATTAGGATGTTGAATAGGAACTCAGATGGGATTTTGAATATTGTTGAAAATATTTACGATTTTTTTTTTTTTTTTTGTATTTCTCCTTTGTTGAATTGGAAGAACGGAATGGAAATACGAATAAATAATTTGAATGAAGAACGGAAATTATGTTTTAAATATATATATATATATATATATATGTACGAAGGAAGTAATAATAATATGGAATCTGCTCTGGAATTGGAAAATATCAAATGTTATATGCTTGTTTTCTTAGTATGAATATATAACTTCTTGAAATATGTTATAAACGATTTATGTTGCGACCATATGTAAGGAATGATGGTAGGGTGCTTGTACTAAAAGAAACAGCTCTCAAAGAAATAAACGCAGTGGCCAAAGTAGGGATAAGTAAATCGACTTTCGACTAATCGATTAATCGACTTTTTGTATTGAAAAGTCTAAAAGTCGAAGTCGACTTTTAATCGATGAGAAAATCGTAAAGTCGACGTTTCAAGATCGACTTTCGATTCTCTTCATAAATACTTGGTTTTTTATCACAAAGCTCAAATTGCCCAAAAATTGCACTTTCCGGAACTTTACCTTATCTGTTCAAAATAATTCATATAAAAAATCGAATTTTTCGTCGTTTTGCAGAATTCAGTAAAAGTCGAAAATCGATTTTTAACAGTTTTGACAAAATATATAGATCGAAAAATCGACTTTTTAGTCAAAGGCAAAAATCAAAAAGTCTAAAAATCGACTTTTTGGTCAGAGGCAAAAATCGAAAAGTCTAAAAGTCGACTTTTGCACTCGACTACGTATCCCTAGGCCAAAGAAGAAATGAACAGAAATTTTTGTTGTTTTATTTGTTGACCGAATGGAAAAACCTAACAACTGCAGTTGAAATGAGAAATAGTTATTTTGTTAGCATTCTACAACAATAACAACTGTAGTGAATAAAATTGTATGAATAAAAAATAGTTCAATAGGAAATGTAGGAATTGGAATGCGCTGTAACGAGATAGAAAAATAATTGATGTGTTAATAGTTGTTGTAAAATATCTGGATCAAAAAATATGTCAAAGAAATTCAAACTTTTTTTGCAATCGTGGAATTTGGTTAAAAAAGTTATAACAACAGACTGTAAATTATAAAATATTGTATCAATGGAAATCGAAAAAGTACACTTAGCAAATTCACAAACAGTGTGTTGTGAAATATTAATAAAAATTCGGAAAAATCAAAAAAAGGAAAGAAATAAGGCAGTTTTGATCTTTTTGTTATATGGAAAGCGACCTCTAGCTGCGGTATAGTGAAATAGGAATAACAACCGTCGATGGACGTTTAAAATATTTGAAAAACGTCCCGAAAAAATCCAATAATTTGTGAGAAATAAGGAAAGAATTTCGTTTTTATAAGTACTTTAAAATATATTATAGCGACCCCTACCGGCAGTAGGATGTACTATAAATATATAAAAGCGAAGGAAATCGGCAACCCCACTGATGTATAAATAGCAAAAGTGTATGTCGCAAAATCTTTATTGTGCGACCATATAAACAGAACGAATGTAGGGTGCCTGTGTACTAAAGAGAACAACAAATAATTCTATCACCGTTGATACAACAACAATCTAACACTGCCTGTGCTGACTGAGCAAACGACCCAACAAGCAGTTCTTGTAATAGGAAGAGTCGGAGAAGTAAACAAGAACACATCACTGGTGATGCGAATATTGTTGTTACATAGATGATAAGGAAAGCAACCACAGCGGTGGTACGGAGAAGTTGTGACGTTGGTTCTCTACAACAATAACTGCTCTGTGGATAATAGAAAAAGGAATAGAAAAACAGAATAGCTCTTAACGAAATGATCTCGCGACGGTAATGTAAAGGAAAAAAGAAATGAACAAACACACTGCCGCGAGATGGAATAAATTATGTGGAATTATTTTTTCTTCTTTGTAATGGAACAAAATAATGAAATGACGAAAGGGAATTAATTGAAAGAAATAATAATAATAAAATTTGTAGTAGAAATTGAAAAATATATTTCATATTTATAATGGAAATATTAAACGGAATGATTAAATATTAGTGAACGGAATTTAAACTCGGTGTAAGAAATTAGTGGAACACTTTTTTTATGAAAATGAAACACTGTGCCAGTGAAATAAGAAATTGCAAATTGCCGTCGGCACGGAAAAACTTGTATTGAATTTTTGGAAATGTAGTGCACTATTTTGGATGAAAGCAAAGCACAAACTTGCCCTTGTCTGGATGAAAAAATGATGATAATGTGTAAATTTCGCAGCGAAAACCTGGAATCCGGCTCGAAGGACCAAAATGAAAATGCCAATTGTGGGAATCTTCACGGGGAAATTGGGCTAGTCGGTTTGTTGCTGTGAACCTCGAAAATATTTCTATAGTGGAAATATTTCCCTCACAATTATCACCAAGAGAAAATGGAAGTAAATGCAAGGAAAAGAAAACGGAAAAATACAATAATTTAGTTGGTGGAAAAGAACAATAATGGTTCTTTATTTATTTAAATTTTTATAATTTTCGAATTATGATTTCATGAAATCCTTGCATTTTAGGTATATAGCGTCTTCAGCAATATTACTGATAACATATCGAGGAATATTTTGGTCTGCAACTTTAACCCTCAAACGACTCATTAAAGGGATCTTTTCGGTCCCCTTTTCCAGGAGTGATTGAAAACTCATTCAAAACTGTGCAACACAAAAAATAATTACCGAGAAATTCCAACAGTTTATGAAAGAGGGGCTAAAAAAGAAGACACGTGTATCGGCGTTTTGAAAGTTTACGTCGGGAGGTAACCTAAAAAGATAGGCAATATTTCCTGGAAAAGGGGACCGAAAAGACCCCTTTAATGAGTCGGTTGAGGGTTGATGTTGTATAGCAAAATATTCATGAAATCATAATTCGAAAATTATAAAAATTCTAGAAAAGGGGGAATATTGTCTCCCCTTTTTAGGTTACCTTCCGACGTAACGTGTCTCCTTTTTTTAGCCCCTCTTTCATAATCTGTTGGAATTTCCCGGTAATTATCAAAAAAATTCAAATTTGTCGCACAGTGTAATTAAAGCTACCAGGGGTGGGAAATCTGACGTGAACAAGCTGTATTGTTCACCATATAAATTTTTGTTTTTATGAATTTTTTAATTTTCGCATATTTTTGTATATATTTTTTATTAAATAAATGCATTTCTGATATATATGAATACAATACATATATATTTGAAAGATATCAAGCTTTGTTCAAAGGTTTTGAACACTTTGACTTCGTCCATTAAAACAGGAATAAAATATGTGTATCAAGCTTAAAGTATGTCATATGTATATGCATTGTAAATGTTACATATGTACCTATTAGTTAAAACTCATAAGAAACCAAAAATTATAAAATAAAAAAAATTATGAGATTTGTGTATGTGTGTGTTTTGTTTTGAATACAATGTCAAATAAATTCAAAATAAATTGAAATATATTCAAGTTTAATTGAAATGAAAATAAAGTTTTTAACACGTTCGTCTGGAAATAATTACTTTGTTATGGATGAAATAAACATTTTATGGTATTCCCTACTGGATTTTGGGAAGAAATCATAACCTTTCATTCATTTTTCGCGTTTTTAGTTTTGTGTTGAAAAAATGTCAAATAAACACAAACATTTGTTGCGTATATTTATTTTATTTTTAGCAGAAAAGGCCACACGTACATAGTTTCTTTTTTGTCATTCACCTCAAGCTGCCCCACCTTATATATATTTAAGGTTGTGGGCAGCCTTTTGCTTACGTATTTTTTTGGTCCGCCCAAACCTATCATGGGTTAAATTTGATATTAATAATAAAATTAATATTAATTGTTCTTTTCCAGTACTTTTTTATAGTAAAACTGGTAAAAGGGAAAAATGTCAAAATCGATCTCAGAGTTCAAAACCAAACGAAATGTTCTGAAACGGAAAACTAGTAAAAGTACCAAAATTAGATGGCAATACTTCAATATCAACACAACAGCCAATCAGAAGTAGGCATTCCTGTTTACAATTTTTACTCGGCCAAATTTCTCGAGTAAAAAGTTTACAAAGAGAAAGCCATTTTGTTTTGTGTTCTCTTCGATTTGGTTGAACATTTTACTAGTTTTATGAGTTCAGGAACGGTTTTTGAGTAAAAAGTTGGAAAACTTGTAAAATTAGTAGAATCTTTTAGATTCTGGAACGGAACAAATATCATTCAAATCTTTTTTTCCATTTGGCAATACATTTTTTGAAGGTCCCATGGCATATATTTTTCCAAAAACGAGCTGCAGCCTCTTTGTTACCTTCAAGTAATTCGCGTGCGATTTCGGGATTACTTTCCATTATGAATACAAATTTTTTGTGGCTTAATAAGTACTTACATATTGGAAACACCCTTAGATTTTATTGATGAATTTTTTGTTGGAGAAAACCACAAATCCTTTTTTTATGATTCCTCTCTTCTCTCTCTTACACAATTGCAAAAAAAGTATAAAATTGTGAAAAAAAAGTATTCCGTGCGAATTTTTCATGCCTCATAGGAGGAACATACCTTACGGAAATGCTATTGCCGAGAAACAGACTATTATTACCATTATACATTCATCGTTTGGTATTCAGTTGCGTTTTATTTATGGTTTTTGAGTTAAAAATATATATAAAATCAATGTAAATCTTAGGTCCTGATGCATATTCAGCCCAATCATGAATACCAAATCCATAAGGAATTTTCCTCTTCTCCTTTTCCTTCTTTCATAAACAAAAAATTCGCAAGGAAAATCAATATTCAAAGTAGGTATCATGAACGCTCTCAAAATTGCGTTTTTTATAAAAAAAAAAAAAAAACACAAAACTGACTGGCTTGGCACAAAAACTAAAACTTATAAAATCAATACTTTTTGCAAGACTTTGTAACAAACGACATTATTAGAAATCGAAAAATATGCAAAAATTCTTTAAAATTTATTTTTGGTTGTAATTCTGGCGCTTAAAATTTTGCGATCGATCAAGACCTGGATGAGAAAAATGTATCAAGTACGTAACCCGCTTTTTTATTTTCTAAAAATATTTAAAAATCATATTTTTAAATAACTATATATTTCTTTTTTACTTTTGTTTTTATTTTCATTGGTTTAAATAAAAATAACAACAAATGAATGGTCTTATTAGTAATGTCATATTTACACATATTTTTTCTAAAGTTATTCATGATCGAATAATACTGTCCTTATGAGCTAGTATTTGGAAAACCCCTTACACAACTTCTAAATTTAGGTATTACTGATAAGATTGATCCATTGCATAATATGGATGATTATGCTAAGGAAACTAAATATAGGCATACAAACGTGGCAAATTATAGGAAATTTGGTTTTACTAAGAACATAAGTAAGTTAGGACATAAGTTAGAAATTAAATACTGAGGACCATATACAGTAATGGCAATAAAAGATAGAGATTATATAATAATTAAGAGTGATAAAGGAAAACATCAAATCATTCACAAGGATAGATTAAAATTATTTAGAAATTAATTAAAATACGTAAAAACAAGATACCTACAACTAAAAAGAAAAAATAAGAACATGTAATAAAAATAAAAAAAAAACTAATATTAAGAAATTGTATCGTAAGAAAAATATGTGAAATATTGAGAATGATCTTAAAAATTCGTTTTGTATGATCATTCTTCCGGAAAAGGAAGGTGTAGTGCACGTATGTAATAATTTTCCAACGTTGCAATTCCCATCAAATACATTCTCATTCCCATCATTCCCACATTAAATGGTCAACGACAAATGGTATTGGATCCATCTACTGAGGCAACGGGAATACGCCCGCTAGCAAGATCAACTAGTTCGTAATCAGAAACTCGTCGATTCTCAGCTCTCCAGTGACTAGTTCCACTTTACACCCCTTAACAATGTATTTAACTGTTTACTTTAACATGGGGATGTCAAAGGAGGCAACCAATTGACACTCCTTCGCTTACCCGAGGACTAGTATTATACTAGTTACAGGTTTACAGTCAAAGATTGGTTACATTAGACTACCCACCTTACTAGTTCCGTAAGAACTAGTTCAGTACCGTTTTTATGATACAAAAAGCAAATAAAACCCTCATTTATTAATTTGATTTTAATTTTTATTTTTTTTAAATTGCATATAAGTAAATCCGTACTACTTTCATACTGCAATTTCAGTCGTTTCAGATCCTTCGGTTACAGGTATTGAATCTGGAAATAAATAACAATGATTATAATATTATAGTAAAAAGAGGGAATATGTGGAATATGCAAAAATTACTTAATTTTCCAGAGTCATTCATTCATGTTTTATAATAAATGTTATGACCTTGATCTGTAATGAAAATACAATAATATATATTCAATAGGAAATAAATTATATATAGAAGTACTTACATATATGCTTCCGTTTGAGTTAAAAAAAACATTTGTTTTACATGATATAATTTGTATTAAATATTTCACAATAAGATGCCACCGCACTTCAAGACGATCGAAAAAGACTTGTTATTTCCAAACAAAATTCATCTTGCATTCAAAACCGTGTTTTTTTCTTTAAGATCGCAAGAGTCTCCTCCTCGTTTACTACAGGATAAAAAGGTAGTCAATTGGTTCGCCTGATATTACTTTAGGATTAAATGTGTAACTGATACGGTATAACTAGTGCTGGGACTAGCTACATAATATCAAAAAAAAAACTATTTTTTGTGGCTGTTGGGAGAGAATGTTTAAATATTTTTCCCTTCTCTTTTGACAAAAAAAATTGACTTTTTCTTTAATATCGCAAGTGACTCCTTCTCGCTTACTATAGGATAAAAAGGTAGTCAATTGGTTCTTCTTGCATTACTTTAGGATCAAATTAGTAACTTTTGCGGTTTATAACTAGTGCTGGGACTAGTTACATACCATTAATTGGAATTTTCATTGCTAGCGGGTAGTATATAAGAATAAAATCAGAATCAATCAGACAACAAACCAAGTTGTATATATAAACATATTATAGATTCATTCCGCGAAAGAAATATTTTAAATTCGTAAGCCATAGAATTTGAGGTCAAATTATGAGTTTCGATATCGAGTGATTTTTATTCGACAATATATTCGGTACGATCATACCTACTATATGATTTTTTTTTTTTTGAGAGTAAGCGGTATTCAGTATGTCTAAAACCTTTATTTTCGGTGGTGGTGGGAACAAGTCTAGTTTTTACCACATGTAGTCCTTGGAGACCTGAAATCGGTCTTTCCGGAGATATGGAAATCGGTATTTCCGGAGATATGGACCTCCAAAGCTCCGTTGGGGCCTTGTATATTTCACGATTTTTTAAAACTCACTAAGGCAATATGGGTGTCAATTTTGAAAATTCTGAAAAACAATATGGGTGTTTGTGGGTATCCGGCTTTCGGCCGGGGATGTACGTCTTGCTCCTATGGACAGTTAATTACGGCTACGCGACCGAATCTAACTTTAATTAGAATAGTGTTTATGTAATCAGAACATCCAACACTTTCCGCATGAAAATAAGTGTATAGTTTGTAATATATACTACATGTGGTAAAAATTTCAAAATAATCCCCGAGGGGCCCTAAATTAGATTTAAGCCAAATAAATAATTATGAATGAAAATGTCGGAATTTTTGGTCAACTTATTGACCAATATATCTAGCTATTCTATCTATATATCTATATATATATATAAAAATGAATTGCTTTTCGTTAGTCTCGCTAAAACTCGAGAACGGCTGAACGGATTTTTCTTATCTTAGTCTTGAAATGTTCGTGGAGGTCTAGGGAAGGTTTAAAAGGTGAGAAAAAAATCGAAAACCGCGAAAAATTTGCAAACAAATATTATGAAGCATATTTGCATTTCCACGAATTTAGTATCGAGCTATTTCGATTGCACCATGTCGTAGTTTTATTTTGAGATCATTTGGTCAAAAATTGGTAGCGTATTATTCCTTTGAGATTTAATTTGTCAATTATTGAAAATTTTCAAAATATTTTATTTTTTTTTTATTTTCCAAAAGTATTGAAAATATTTTATGTGAGAATACAAAAAAAATGAAAAGTATATTATTGAATACACATGCGATCATCATAGAAGACATTCTGAATCGAGTTTGTATCCATTCGTAGAATTTTGATTTTAGGATCCATGCCTAGATTATTTTGTTTAAAAAAAATAATATAGGAACATGTTGTTCCTCGAGAAGTATGAAATCAGGTGGTACCATTATATGGTGGTTATATACCAGATCGGTGTTCAATATCAACACAAATCCTCGCATATATCCCATACAAAAATGTGCATCACAGAGGTAACTAATATAACAAGATATTTTGAAATATTTCGAATGAGAACTACTAACTATAAACCAGCAATATAAACAAATATATGGAGCTTTGACATTTTACACATACATTGTTATTACTCCTTAGAAGTTTGATATTGTAAATGGTATATATCGGTAAACCATCAATATAAAAAATGCATAATATGAAGGAAATACCAAAACCTTCGTCAAAAACATATATTATAACATAGAGTCCTCAACATACCACAACATGTCAATTACCGATATATAAAATGAGGACATCTAATAACAAGTAAAAACGTCCTTAAGTTCGACCGGGTCAAACTTTTATACCAGTGCACTATAGGTCAAACAGACCATTTTACTGGCCAAAAGTCGAATTTCACACATTGTCTTATCACTTATTTTGAGTTACAAACGAGTAAGGAACACTTCAAAAAAAAAAAATAAAAATGAATTTTGTTTTTGCATAATCACTTATAACGTTACATGGCAAGCTGTCGAACATGAATTATTAAAATATCATAAAAAATGTATTCATTTGGTATGTTACTTGTTAAGATTTAAAGTGGAAATAAAATATAAGTATAAATATAAGTAGAGAATTAATAAGAAAGTATTCGATATTTTTTATCATAAAATGTATCCATACATATGTGTATGTGTACAAGTAATATTAAAACAAGCGTAACTTTAGATTGATCGCAGAAATTTTTAAACTTTGAGGTTATGAATGCATTAAATCCGTGGGCAACGTTTGGCAATTGAAATTAAAATTGATATTTGTTTATTGAAGCGTGTTTAATCTAAATAACCTAATGTGGTTTTGCGGATTTGTGCGGATTTGTTAGTTATGACCATTTTTGTATTTTAAACCATTTACCGAAATACTGACTAATTTGAATCTGAAATAACTGGAGTAAAGCAAAATCGCATATTCCGCCTCAAAATTATTTTAATTTTATTCTTATGCCAATTTTAATTAGATTTAAACATATTTCGAACTTATTGTTATGAAACAACTAATTTAATATTGACGAAATATTTCTGGTTGTCCATGACGCTACAGTTCATAAGGTACAAATTCATTCGACGCAAATAATGGAAATTTGTGTACCTCCATTAGAGGTTCTTGGAGAAGATGCTGCTGAAGCTAGGCATAAATTGTATAAGCCCGACAGGTTACATCACGCTCGTAAGAGCAGCCGAATGAATAACATCTTTGATATATTTACTAGAGCCTTGGGTACATTAGATCCTTTAATATCATCAATTAGGTTAATCAAGCGCATGCAGTGAAAACGTTACAGCTTGAAATGTAAAAATTTCAAAATTGTATTTATGAATTGGAATCTTTAAAACAGATCACATGATAAGAGCGATGAGTTCAATAAAGACGGCCTACAACGTATATAAATATTCTTAATGACTTAGATTTAGAAAATGATATAATTTGTCTTAAATATTTCACAATAAGATGCCACCGCACTTCAAGACGATCGAAAAAGACTGGTTATTTCCAAAAAAAAAATCATCTTGCATTCAAAACCGTGTTTTTTTCTTTAAGATCGCAAGAGTCTCCTTCTCGTTTACTACAGGATAAAAAGGTAGTCAATTGGTTCGCCTGATATTACTTTAGGATTAAATGTGTAACTGATACGGTATAACTAGTGCTGGGACTAGCTACATAATATCAAAAAAAAAACTATTTTTTGTGGCTGTTGGGAGAGAATGTTTAAATATTTTTCCCTTCTCTTTTGACAAAAAAAATTGACTTTTTCTTTAATATCGCAAGTGACTCCTTCTCGCTTACTATAGGATAAAAAGGTAGTCAATTGGTTCTTCTTGCATTACTTTAGGATCAAATTAGTAACTTTTGCGGTTTATAACTAGTGCTGGGACTAGTTACATACCATTAATTGGAATTTTCATTGCTAGCGGGTAGTATATAAGAATAAAATCAGAATCAATCAGACAACAAACAAGTTGTATATATAAACATATTATAGATTCATTCCGCGAAAAAAAATATTTTAAATTCGTAAGCCATAGAATTTGAGGTCAAATTATGAGTTTCGATATCGAGTGATTTTTATTCGACAATATATTCGGTACGATCATACATACTATATGATTTTTTTTTTGAGAGTAATCGGTATTCAGTATGTCTAAAACCTTTATATTCGGTGGTGGTGGGAACAAGTCTAGTTTTTACCACATGTAGTCCTTGGAGACCTGAAATCGGTCTTTCCGGAGATATGGAAATCGGTATTTCCGGAGATATGGACCTCCAAAGCTCCGTTGGGGCCTTGTATATTTCACGATTTTTTAAAACTCACTAAGGCAATATGGGTGTCAATTTTGAAAATTCTGAAAAACAATATGGGTGTTTGTGGGTATCCGGCTTTCGGCCGGGGATGTACGTCTTGCTCCTATGGACAGTTAATTACGGCTACGCGACCGAATCTAACTTTAATTAGAATAGTGTTTATGTAATCAGAACATCCAACACTTTCCGCATGAAAATAAGTGTATAGTTTGTAATATATACTACATGTGGTAAAAATTTCAAAATAATCCCCGAGGGGCCCTAAATTAGATTTAAGCCAAATAAATAATTATGAATGAAAATGTCGGAATTTTTGGTCAACTTATTGACCAATATATCTAGCTATTCTATCTATATATCTATATATATATATAAAAATGAATTGCTTTTCGTTAGTCTCGCTAAAACTCGAGAACGGCTGAACGGGTTTATCTTATCTTAGTCTTGAAATGTTCGTGGAGGTCTAGGGAAGGTTTTTAAAGGTGAGAAAAAAATCGAAAACCGCGAATAATTTGCAAAAAGTATTATGCAGCATATTTGCATTTCCACGAATTTAGTATCGAGCTATTTCGATTGCACCATGTCGTAGTTTTATTTTGAGATCATTTGGTCAAAAATTGGTAGCGTATTATTCCTTTGAGATTTAATTTGTCAATTATTGAAAATTTTCAAAATATTTTATTTTTTTTTATTTTCCAAAAGTATTGAAAATATTTTATGTGAGAATACAAAAAAAATGAAAAGTATATTATTGAATACACATGCGATCATCATAGAAGACATTCTGAATCGAGTTTGTATCCATTCGTAGAATTTTGATTTTAGGATCCATTCCTAGATTATTTTGTTTAAAAAAAATAATATAGGAACATGTTGTTCCTCGAGAAGTATGAAATCAGGTGGTACCATTATATGGTGGTTATATACCAGATCGGTGTTCAATATCAACACAAATCCTCGCATATATCCCATACAAAAATGTGCATCACAGAGGTAACTAATATAACAAGATATTTTGAAATATTTCGAATGAGAACTACTAACTATAAAAAAGCAATATAAACAAATATATGGAGCTTTGACATTTTACACATACATTGTTATTACTCCTTAGAAGTTTGATATTGTAAATGGTATATATCGGTAAACCATCAATATAAAAAATGCATAATATGAAGGAAATACCAAAACCTTCGTCAAAAACATATATTATAACATAGAGTCCTCAACATACCACAACATGTCAATTACCGATATATAAAATGAGGACATCTAATAACAAGTAAAAACGTCCTTAAGTTCGACCGGGTCAAACTTTTATACCAGTGCACTATAGGTCAAACAGACCATTTTACTGGCCAAAAGTCGAATTTCACACATTGTCTTATCACTTATTTTGAGTTACAAACGAGTAAGGAACACTTCAAAAAAAAATAAAAATGAATTTTGTTTTTGCATAATCACTTATAACGTTACATGGCAAGCTGTCGAACATGAATTATTAAAATATCATAAAAAATGTATTCATTTGGTATGTTACTTGTTAAGATTTAAAGTGGAAATAAAATATAAGTATAAATATAAGTAGAGAATTAATAAGAAAGTATTCGATATTTTTTATCATAAAATGTATCCATACATATGTGTATGTGTACAAGTAATATTAAAACAAGCGTAACTTTAGATTGATCGCAGAAATTTTTAAACTTTGAGGTTATGAATGCATTAAATCCGTGGGCAACGTTTGGCAATTGAAATTAAAATTGATATTTGTTTATTGAAGCGTGTTTAATCTAAATAACCTAATGTGGTTTTGCGGATTTGTGCGGATTTGTTAGTTATGACCATTTTTGTATTTTAAACCATTTACCGAAATACTGACTAATTTGAATCTGAAATAACTGGAGTAAAGCAAAATCGCATATTCCGCCTCAAAATTATTTTAATTTTATTCTTATACCAATTTTAATTAGATTTAAACATATTTCGAACTTATTGTTATGAAACAACTAATTTAATATTGACGAAATATTTCTGGTTGTCCATGACGCTACAGTTCATAAGGTACAAATTCATTCGACGCAAATAATGGAAATTTGTGTACCTCCATTAGAGGTTCTTGGAGAAGATGCTGCTGAAGCTAGGCATAAATTGTATAAGCCCGACAGGTTACATCACGCTCGTAAGAGCAGCCGAATGAATAACATCTTTGATATATTTACTAGAGCCTTGGGTACATTAGATCCTTTAATATCATCAATTAGGTTAATCAAGCGCATGCAGTGAAAACGTTACAGCTTGAAATGTAAAAATTTCAAAATTGTATTTATGAATTGGAATCTTTAAAACAGATCACATGATAAGAGCGATGAGTTCAATAAAGACGGCCTACAACGTATATAAATATTCTTAATGACTTAGATTTAGAAAATGATATAATTTGTCTTAAATATTTCACAATAAGATGCCACCGCACTTCAAGACGATCGAAAAAGACTGGTTATTTCCAAAAAAAAATCATCTTGCATTCAAAACCGTGTTTTTTTCTTTAAGATCGCAAGAGTCTCCTTCTCGTTTACTACAGGATAAAAAGGTAGTCAATTGGTTCGCCTGATATTACTTTAGGATTAAATGTGTAACTGATACGGTATAACTAGTGCTGGGACTAGCTACATAATATCAAAAAAAAAAAACTATTTTTTGTGGCTGTTGGGAGAGAATGTTTAAATATTTTTCCCTTCTCTTTTGACAAAAAAAATTGACTTTTTCTTTAATATCGCAAGTGACTCCTTCTCGCTTACTATAGGATAAAAAGGTAGTCAATTGGTTCTTCTTGCATTACTTTAGGATCAAATTAGTAACTTTTGCGGTTTATAACTAGTGCTGGGACTAGTTACATACCATTAATTGGAATTTTCATTGCTAGCGGGTAGTATATAAGAATAAAATCAGAATCAATCAGACAACAAACCAAGTTGTATATATAAACATATTATAGATTCATTCCGCGAAAAAAAATATTTTAAATTCGTAAGCCATAGAATTTGAGGTCAAATTATGAGTTACCACATGTAGTCCTTGGAGACCTGAAATCGGTCTTTCCGGAGATATGGAAATCGGTATTTCCGGAGATATGAACCTCCAAAGCTCCTTTGGGGCCTTGTATATTTCACGATTTTTTAAAACTCACTAAGGCAATATGGGTGTCAATTTTGAAAATTCTGAAAAACAATATGGGTGTTTGTGGGTATCCAGCTTTCGGCCGGGGATGTACGTCTTGCTCCTATGGACAGTTAATTACGGCTACGCGACCGAATCTCCCTTTAATTAGAATAGTGTTTATGTAATCAGAACATCCAACACTTTCCGCATGAAAATAAGTGTATAGTTTGTAATATATACTACATGTGGTAAAAATTTCAAAATAATCCGCGAGGGGGCCCTAAATTAGATTTAAGCCAAATAAATAATTATGAATGAAAATGTCGGAATTTTTGGTCAACTTTATTTTGAGATCATTTGGTCAAAAATTGGTAGCGTATTATTCCTTTGAGATTTAATTTGTCAATTATTGAAAATTTTCAAAATATTTTATTTTTTTTATTTTCCAAAAGTCATGAAAATATTTTATGTGAGAATACAAAAAAAATGAAAAGTATATTATTGAATACACACGCGATCATCATAGAAGACATTCTGAATCGAGTTTGTATCCATTCGTAGAATTTTGATTTTAGGATCCATGCCTAGATTATTTTGTTTAAAAAAAATAATATAGGAACATGTTGTTCCTCGAGAAGTATGAAATCAGGTGGTACCATTATATGGTGGTTATATACCAGATCGGTGTTCAATATCAACACAAATCCTCGCATATATCCCATACAAAAATGTGCATCACAGAGGTAACTAATATAACAAGATATTTTGAAATATTTCGAATGAGAACTACTAACTATAAACCAGCAATATAAACAAATATATGGAGCTTTGACATTTTACACATACATTGTTATTACTCCTTAGAAGTTTGATATTGTAAATGGTATATATCGGTAAACCATCAATATAAAAAATGCATAATAGGAAGGAGATACCAAAACCTTCGTCAAAAACATATATTATAACATAGAGTCCTCAACATACCACAACATGTCAATTACCGATATATAAAATGAGGACATCTAATAACAAGTAAAAACGTCCTTAAGTTCGACCGGGTCAAACTTTTATACCAGTGCACTATAGGTCAAACAGACCATTTTACTGGCCAAAAGTCGAATTTCACACATTGTCTTATCACTTATTTTGAGTTACAAACGAGTAAGGAACACTTCAAAACAAATAAAAATGCTTTTTTTTTTGCATAATCACTTATAACGTTACATGGCAAGCTGTCGAACATGAATTATTAAAATATCATAAAAAATGTATTCATTTGGTATGTTACTTGTTAAGATTTAAAGTGGAAATAAAATATAAGTAGAGAATTAATAAGAAAGTATTCGATATTTTTTATCATAAAATGTATCCATACATATGTGTATGTGTACAAGTAATATTAAAACAAGCGTAACTTTAGATTGATCGCAGAAATTTTTAAACTTTGAGGTTATGAATGCATTAAATCCGTGGGCAACGTTTGGCAATTGAAATTAAAATTGATATTTGTTTATTGAAGCGTGTTTAACCACGTGTTGACCACTGCAGTGGTCGTGGGATATTTAAAAAATTGAACCAATATTCATAGTTTGTGGTAGAAAGATTTGCTACCATATGAAAATTCGAAATAAATTATAACCGAATCAGCCAAACACCCTAAAATACGGAGCACCGTTATATGGGAGCTATAATAAAAAATTGGGCCGATATCGCTAAAAGTACCAAATTACAGACAAAATGCCGAATATTGGGAGTACCGTTATATGTGGGACTACCTCGAAACTTGAGACAATATTAATAATTTTTAGTAATTAGGTTCGCTATACATTAAAAAACCCCAAAATACCAAATTACAGAAAATTCGGTTGAAACCCATGTCCAAAATCCCCCTATATATCTCATTTTCATTACAAAACATCCAATCAAATCTATATCTTTAATATTCTAATCAATGTGTATTTAATAAGGTGTATGCATCAGATACAACAACAAATATTTTACAAAAACAACATTGTTGTTATAGAAACTAAATTGTCATGCTGACAATATGTTTTTGGCAAAAATAAACAAAAACAATAATTATTTTTTTTTTTTTGGTGAATTTGTGTATTCTTGGGTTATTGGCGGTTTTAGGTTAATGAAAAATAAAGTTTAAGGCCTGGTCGCGATTAATTTTATGTTTCCCATAATTAGCCCATAGCTCCTCGTGATGTTCTTTATATTGTGGATTACAATAAATTTTTTCTATGGAGTGGCTTCAAATCTTGCCTTCTTAAAGAAAATTGAAGGACATAAATCCCCGGCCAAAGACTAAATCATGGACATTGTGTTGACTGTATAAAATCTTTCCATAGGCGTATTTAACCTCCGCCGAGAATTGTGACAAGCACCAAGGGACCGATTCGAATATAGGCTAACATAATCTCCTCGATTTTATGAGTAGCTGGGATTTCTGGACAGATTTAGACCCATAACATAAAATATGTGGACCAATCGGCGAACGGGGTTATAACTGAGCCTAAGTTTCCTTTCCGTCCCCCTCTATGAATGTAGTTTTCTTTAATTTTTATTATTAAAAAAGCCTAAATGTAACGACAATTTTTGAAATCGAAATGTAATATTGAAAATGTTTTGACAATTTACTTTACAAACAATAAAGAAAACGTTTGAAACCATATGATTGTCACTTACACCTTATTAAATATGAATGTAGTTTTCTTTAATTTTTATTATTAAAAAAGCCTAAATGTAACGACAATTTTTGAAATCGAAATGTAATATTGAAATTGTTTTGACAATTTACTTTACAAACAATAAAGAAAAAGTTTGAAACCATATGATTGTCACTTACACCTTGATTCTAATCACTATCGTGATTTTGACATAGATTTTTATTTTGATCAATTATATATACACTAGCAAAGTGCCCCCTACTTCGTATGCGGAAAGGGAATACAACAAATATTTCATAAGGAATCGTGAATACTGTAAATTTGTTGTAATATAGTTTGCGATTTAATACTCCTCATATACATAAGCACTATTTTCCGAAATCTCTCTTACTTCCATTAAACAGATTAAAACCAGTAAGGAAAGTATTAAAGTACCCCATGCAAAATTTCGTGCAAGTCGAAAGATATATAGGGACTTTGGTACACCATTTACATTAAATCGGACGAAGTTATATATGTGAGCTATATCTAAATCGGAACCGATTTTCACGATTTTTAACACACATCGTTCTAGACTTAATTCAGCTCGCTGTGCCTAATTTCGTGTAAATCGAAGAATATATAGGGAGGATGGAGCACTATTTACCTAAAATCGGACAAAAATATATATGGGAACTATATCTAAATTTGTTCCCAATTTCAATAGGGTTCGTCCTTGGGCCAAATAAGTGACTTATGCCAAATTTCATTCAATACGGATCATAAATGCGACCTGTACTTTATTTACAATTTTACATGGACATACAGACAGACGAACGGACATGCATAAATCGACATAGAATGTGATTCTATGCATATTCTCAAAAGGAACCATGTGTCTATCTCGTTTCTTTTTGCCTGTTACAAACATATGCACAAAGACATAATTTCTGTACCACAGTGTGGTGAAGGGTATAAATAGATAAGAATTCCAATTATATATTTTAGCAAATACGTACAGGTTCCGCATTTACTTCCATTTAGTACTTTTTGGACACATAATTACACATTTTCAAGACAACCTCCATACCACCCCACCACTAAATTCAGTACAAGTTAGTATAAAAAACCCTTTGGTACTTCTTTCTAACTCTCCGTCAGTGACCCACATTACAAACTTCAGGTTTCCAGCTCTCTACGTCGCCGAAATCGAAATTTAGTGCATTTGATATTCTATTTACTATTCGTACACATCAATTCGAGTTTCCAATGTTATCTCCATAGCTAAATACTACTCTTCAACAGTAATCTAAATTCCAACACTCAGATTACGACCATATCCAAATTGTTCCAAATTTAGTACCATTATACTCATATGAAACTACATCAATCTTACTCTCCAACAGTAATCTTAAATCCACCAATGTCCAAATTTAGTACTTTTCGTACTCATAAGTACGAATTTCCAAACGTACATCAATCCTGATTTCAAATAATAATCGTAAGTCAAAATTTAAGAATTTCAGCTCTGTCTGTTCATAAAAAACCAAATTGTACCAGATTTGGTACTATTCTGTACTTTTCGTACCCATATTCCAAACTATATCAAATCTACACTCCCACAGTAACGTTCGGGATTCGAATTCTACCCGTTCACCAATGTCCAAATTGTACCAAATTTTGCGCTTTTCGTACCCATAAGTATGAATTTCCAAAGTCATGTTCTCCAATAGGAACCTTGAGTCCACATTTAAGGATTCCAGCTCTATCCGTTCACCAACAACCAAATTTAGTACCATTTATGACTTTTCGTAGAGGTAAGTACGATTTTATAAAACTTCTTCAATTCCACACTCCAACAGTAATTTTAATCATAAATTTCAGAATCCCAGCCCTATCCGTTCACATAAATCCAAATTGTAGCATATTTAGTACTTTTCGTACTTTAAGTTTGAATTTTACATGCTGTCTCCATCCTGTACTCTAACAGTAATTTTATTTTCAAATATAAGTTTTCTATTTCTATCTCTATCCTTTCATTTAAATCCAAATTGTACTAGACTTAGTACCATTTAATACACATTTAAGTACGAAATTCCAATACGACCTTAATCCTGTGATTTGCATTACAAATTTAAATTTTCCATCTCTATCAATTCTCTCTGATTTAGTACCATTTAGTACACGTAATGACAAATTTTCAAAACTACGACATATTTCAATCCTGCACTCCAACAGTAATATTAATTCAACGTTTCAGGATCTCAACCCTATACATTGGTACCAGTTAGTACTTTTTGTTTCTATAATTAAGAATTTCCTAAACTACGTCAATCCTACACAAAAAAGTAATTTTAATTCCAAAATTCTGGAGTCCAACTCTATACACTCACACTTAATCAAGTTATACCAAATATAGTACCATTTAGTACACAGAAGTACTATGCTTCCATATCTTAATTCTATATTCTAAAATCATCCATTATTCCAAATTTTAGGTTTCCAGCTCTCTCCGTTCACCCAAATCCATATTGTACCAAAGATATCTCTATAGCTCAATCTTCAACAGTAATCAGAATTCCAAATTTCCGGGTTTAAGCTCATCCGTTTAAGCAAAATCCAAATTGTACTATATTTAGTACCATTTAGTACTTTTCGTTCCAATAGGTACGAATTTCCAAAACTACCTCAATTCTACACTGCAACAGTCATTTAAATTCCCAATTTCAAGACACCACCTCTATCTGTGAACCAAAATCCAGCTTGCACCAAATTTAGTACCATTAAGTACTTTGCGTACACAAAAATACGATTTTTTAAAGCTTCCTCAATCCTGTAATCTAACAGTAGTCCTAATTCCGTTTTCAGGATTCCATCTATATACACTGAACTAAATGCAAATAGTACCATATTTAGTACCATTTAGTACTTTTTAAAAAACATAAGTACGAAAACCTTAAACCATTTCCATACATCAACACCACTTCCCAACCTGTATTCCATATAAAATTTCAAGATTTTAGCTATATATGTTCAATAGTACACTTATAGGTCGAATTTCCAAAACCCCTTTTGTGCATCTTCCTAACTTTACATCAGTGACCCACATTCCAAATTTCAGAATTCTAGCTCTTCGCGTTCGCCTAATACAATGGGTACCATATTTGGTACATTTTAGTACTTTTCGTGCCCCTCTAGTTCGAATTTCCAAAAACCCAGCCTTATCTCACGCCTACACACCAACAACAACCCACACTCAAAATTTCAAGGTTCTAGCTTCAGCCGTTTCGTCTGGGCGATGATCTGTCAGTCAGTCACTCACTCACTTAACACTAAGCTCTTTTATATATATATATATATATATTCTTTCTGGGGTCTCCATGTTGCAAAGGGAATGATAAATTTAATATACCATTTACCTTATGGCGAAAGGTATAAAAAGCTTACATAGCACAGGGCTATAAGCATATTGGGAAATAATCTAATTAAATCCGAATCCTAAATGATTATTACGGCTCTTGATGTGTAAATTATATGACGTTATTTAAATTTATTTTCCATGATTGCAATAATTACAAAAATAAAAATTATATCCAAGGAAATTTTAGAAGGGTAAACAACGTTTGCGGGTTTGACAATTGCACCGCGTATATCTCAAGAACAAACATAAAATATCCTCGCACAATGAAT
This sequence comes from Musca vetustissima, assembly GCF_032173495.1. NCBI lineage: Eukaryota > Metazoa > Arthropoda > Insecta > Diptera > Muscidae > Musca > Musca vetustissima. The sequence goes on along the minus strand of NW_026881581.1, from coordinate 7,999 downwards.
TTATTTTCTATAGCTACAAGATTCGGTCATAATCATGAAATTGTAGATAATCAGAAATGTAATGCTGCTTTATGTGAATGTCATGGTATTTCAAACGATGTGTTTTGGACCAACCCAATAGAAACTTGATATTTTATATTGCAGAGATTTAATTTGAAATGTGTGCTATAGCTTCCGATGTATCGATCCAGATCGGTATATGAGACAAATATAAAAATGTTTATCTACACCAATAATTTTCATGCATATTTCTTAGCCGAAATTGTATAGTATTAAGTATTAATAGAAATTGAAAAACAAATCTAAAATACCGAAATTTATTCCTTAACAATAGGTTCGTTCGTTTACTCAATAATTTGTACGAATTTGTACAAATTATTACAAAATGTTGTTCGTTTACCCAAAAGTCCAGTAAAAGAGAGTGAATTGAGAGAGCAGATTTGACAGTTGTGTTACTGAGTATTTGCAAATTCTTACAAGGAAAATTTACTCAGTAAGAATTTTCTTGTACCATCAGCTGATATTTAATCAGCTGTTTTGTTATGTTTTGTAAACAAACAAAAAATTGTTCTCAAGAAAATTGATTGTTTTGTGAATTTTATTTTGATTTTGTATCATTAAATACCAAAATGGATGAAGAAAACGCAAGTATTTAAAAATAAGAGTAATAAGAGTAATTGGCGAACGATTTTTTAGGTTCCAAATCGAAACAAAAAAGTGTGCATCCCTAACATGTCTGGAACACCATCGGTTATGTCCACCCCCATATCAATTGCAGATACAGGAATAACAGGTCACAACCCTTTTAAATGTTTATGGGGAACAAACAACATAAATTTTCCGCTTGTTATCCATTTTTCTAATAAAAATGCTGTCTTATAGTTTGCGCCAATTTGTTTGTTGTTTTAATCAGCTGTGTCGAAACAATCTTTTTACTGGATGTTGTTCGTTTACTTTTTGCAGTTTTCTCTCTTGAAAAGGAAAAATTCGTATTTACTCTCTGCAAATTCTTACTGAGTAAATATAACTGGGAAAGTAAACGAACGAACCTAATATTGCTAAGGCAAGACAACGTTTGCCGGGCCCGCTAGTATATATATATATATATATATATAAATTAATTGCTGTTTGTTAGACAACCAACACCACAGAATTACAAAATCACCCATCCTCATTTCTCATCATTTTATTTTATTTAATAACAATAAAAAAATCAAGGTACGTATCTCTATTTAAGAGTGCATTCGCGAGTGTCATTGTTTTCTTTAAATTTCCGAAAAAAAAAACAAACATAACCTGGTCGTTTTGCAATACCCGGCTTGTTGTTGTTGTAATTGAGAATCGCTTCATACCCACTCGGTCGTATACAAAGTGATATTTCTCTACGAGAATAAAATAAAACAAAAAAGAATAAAAATAAAACTAGTGAGAACAGTGAAAAAGTGCCTACGTTGTTTCAGTGTTTTTTGACATTTAATAAATATACAAACAAAATAGCCTGAACAGTGTTTGAATAGAAAAAATATTAAAAGGCTAAAACAAAAAAGAAAACAAAAAACAATAACAAATATACCGGCACTCACTGAAACACACAACTGCATTAACAGCATTAACCAGTATTGTTGTTGTTGTTAATGTTCGATCGCATTCTCACTGTTCCCACTTCAAACCTTTGTATACTCACGAATAGGGTTATTAAAGTGGAGTGATATATTTTTGAAAAATATTTTTTATAAAAAATAATTTTTTTTGATTAATAATTTCGCTTGGTTTTTCAAACACGATCGAAAATAGAACTTTAAAAAAAATCGTAACGCACCCTACAATCGGTCGTACACTGAAAAAAATATATATCAATATAAACATATAAAAATATTTTTTGCCAATATTAATATATTGAATTTAACGTAATATTATTAAATAATAATTGAAATTTTTCGAGAAAAAAATTGTTGTGATCGTGTGTACCCTACAGTACGTGCACACTACATCCTGCAATTTTAAAAATTAGTGAATACCACTCAATTTTATTTAAATTTTTCTCTTTTTCAAAAAGTTTTAATTTTTTTGGACACCTCCGGTGTTATAATTAAAACTTTGTATATTCCATATACACTTAGAGAAATTTTTGAAATTTTCAGTACACTGAAAAAAAATTATATTTTAAAATTTTTCGTTTTTTTTTGGAAATTTGATAATTTTTGTGGTTCTATAAAAAAAAAGTTGTTGTATTTACGATACATCACTGATTTTTTCGATTTTAAGCATTCTGCTTGTTGAATAATTTGAATTTTCGTTCAATTTTAATTGAGAAAATAATTGATTTTTGGGTTTTATTAGTTCGATTTTTGATTTTACGGTCACATTTTGGCTTTTAATCCATTTTTTCTAAAAATCAGTGTCTTATTTCTACACTTCCCACAAGTGTTCTGAATAAATATAAAAATTTTGTTAAATTTTCTTCTTCGAGGAATATTATTTTCTTTATTTTTGAATTAATTCTTTATCAAAATGCCTTTGACTCCACTAGACTTCTTCATCAGAGCCACTGATGCTCTCGTAAAATACGACGCATGCATCACCTCCCTCCAGGAGGAAGATCTTGACGTCTATGCCTTAGAAATTCAGGCAACTGAAGCTAAGGAACTTTGGCGTAAAGTCAAAGAATGTTATGAAAAATGCATGAACGAGATTCACATCGAAGAAAACCCTTCTGAAGAAGAAGTTCTCTCAGTTGAAAGCAAATATCAGGTCGCTTTTAGAGCATATGTAAAAGTCTTATCTTCCCTCAATAGAAAGGTTGATCTACTTCGTCCTACACCTAAAACTCCCACTCCAACTAAAGTTAGTAATCCACCGGTCCCTTCACAAGTGACTTTGCCTCAAGATGACGAAACCGCTTCGGTTTCTGGTGTTTCGCACCAAACAGTTACTCTTGCAGATGCTACTCATATTTCTCTTAATGATAGTTTTGCACATAGCATCAATCTTCCACCTTGTGATATTGATGTTTTCAATGGTGACATTCTTACATGGCCAACCTTCCGGGATTTCTTTTCGGCTGTGTATATAAGTAATTCTCGACTTAGTGACATAGAAAAATTATGCCATTTAATCAAAAAAACTAGTGGTGATGCTCGAGATATAGTATCAAAATTCCCCCTAACTCATAAAAGTTTTAGCTTGGCATGGAAAGCTTTAAAAGAAGCTTATGATAATGTTCGCATTTTGGTTAACAACCAAATTAAAGCTCTTTTTGATCTTCCAATAATAGATAATGAGACAAGCGCTGCTTTAAAAAATTTACAAAGAGGTATTAATGGGTGTGTTTCTGCCATGGCCATTTACGATGTTCCTACGGATAATTGGGACCCAATTTTAGTATTTCTTTGTTTGCAAAGACTTCCCAAAGATACAGTTACGCTGTGGGAACAAAATATAAAAGATAAATCTGCTTTGTCCTCTTGGAAAGATCTTGATCTCTTTCTAACCGAAAGAATCCAAACGCTTACTTGCCTAAAAGATATAAAGGGAATAGACTCCAATAAAAAATTCGAACAGAAAAAAGTTAGGACGCATTTCACGAATGCCGCTCCATCTCGCACATCACAGTCCTCTGAGAAGTTTTGCATATTTTGTCCTAGGCAAATTCATCACTTACGTGTTTGCCCAGAATTTAGAAAACGTTCTCCTAATGACCGCTTCTCATTGGTAAAAAGGCATAAATTGTGCATTAATTGTTTGTCAAAAGGTCACGATGTTAGGAATTGCACAAGTTCACATAGTTGCTCAAAATGTAATAGACGTCATCATACTTTACTTCACCAAGATACGGCACCAAACAATAATTCAAATAACTCTACGGCTACGACCCAAGTCTCTTTACAGTCCACTCATGTTCCGCATGTCACCCCATCCACTAGTTCTAATCTAAATATGCCTTCCACCTCAACAGGTCAAACTTCTACCTCTTTAACTAGACAAGTATTCCATACTTCACAAAACAAAACTGTCCTTTTGGGCACAGCGATGGTGAATATTGCTCACCAGGGTATTACGTATCCAGCTCGTGCTTTAATAGATCCTGCTTCTGAAGCATCCTTTATAACAGAAAGGTTACAACAGCGTCTTTGCATAGCCACTACTTCCACTCAAGCTACTATTTCCGGCGTAAACCAATCTGTTTCAATAATGTCACGAAAATTGTGTTCGCTGTGTGTAGGTTCTCCCGTAGACAGTACGCTCTTTATGGAAATGACAGCATTAGTAGTTCCTACTATTTCAGGCAATCTTCCTTCGTTCTCCATCAGCAGGGAACTTGCCGCCAATATGCCAAATCTTCGTTTGGCTGATAGAAATTTGTTTGACTGTCGTCCAGTAGACCTTTTAATAGGAGCGGATTTATATCCTAAAATACTGCTGCCGGGAATCCAATCTAATATCCTAGGTTCCTTAATAGCACAGAAAACAGTATTCGGCTGGGTCATTACAGGTCCAGTTCCTACGAGTGGCATAGGTCTCTCTAATAATATTACAACATTTTCAACAAATGTTACATTTTCTCCCGAAGATAATCTTAACCAGACTATCCTTCGTTTTTGGGAATTAGAAGAAATTCCAAAGCGCACTTTATTGTCTCCTTCGGACCAATACTGTGAAGATAATTATAAGCGCACAACATATAAGGACTCTAATGGCAGATACGTGGTATCTCTTCCAATTAAACCCGAATTTAACGGCCAAATAGATCTCGGACATTCGAGGACAAATTGTCTACAACAGTTCCTTCGCAATGAGGCATCACTCCTTAGAAAACCTAATGTAAAAGAAATATATGATGGAGTAGTACTTGAATATTTAAATTTAGACCATATGAGGCCAGTTTCGACTACGTCGACAAATTCTACAGTTTGTTATCTGCCTCATCATCCGGTCATCAACCCAGACAAACAAACTACAAAACTACGGGTTGTTTTTAATGCTTCTAAATGGGAAAAGCCTCAACGACATTTTACACGTCGGTCCGACTCTTCAACTTGACTTGGTCCTCCTAATTTTACGATGGAGATTATATCAATATGTTTTTAATTGTGACATTACTCAAATGTATCGTCAGATACGAGTACATCCAAGCCACACGGGTCTCCAGAGAATTCTTTTCAGGGATTCTCCCAATAATCCTATCCAAGATTATGAGCTACAGACGGTAACGTTTGGTAACGTTAATTGCGAACCTCTGGGCATTAGATGGAATGCTCAATTGGATATTTTTTACTTTAATGTCAAGCCTCTTGTCCACAAACATAATTATACAAAACGGGAAGTGCTTTCGGCAATTGCTAAATTATTTGATCCTATAGGTTGGTTAAGCCCAGTAATTATAGTAGCAAAAATTATTATGCAACGCATATGGCTTGACAAAATTGATTGGGATGATTCTCTTCCGTATTCGACGGAAAAAGAGTGGCAGAAATTCGTTGAAACATATCAGGGTGTTAATTCTATTCAAATACCTCGCTGGGTCAAATATAAGCCTGATTGTGTAGCCGAACTTCATATTTTTTCTGATGCCTCAGAGAAGGCATATGCGGGGGTGGTGTACATCCGTATAATTGAATCAAATGGTGAAATTTCCACTTTTCTGCTTTCCAGCAAAACAAAAGTAGCCCCAATAAAATCCATTTCACTTCCAAGGCTAGAATTGTGTGGTGCAGTTTTAGCATCAGAATTATATAAAGTAATTGCAGCTCAAATTGATATAGTTTTTCAAAAAGTTTATTGTTGGAATTCCACGATCGTCCTTTCCTGGTTATTGGTCACTTCCTAATAGGGTATGCAGGATTCAGAAAATGTTGGTCAGAGCAATTGCATCACGTGCGATCTGAAGACAATCCTGCTGACTTAGGTAGTCGAGGCATTTCACCGTTGGAGTTGTCATCGTCACAAATTTGGTGGCATGGGCCACATTGGCTTCGCCAAGATAGTTCCCAATGGGATATTCAAGATTCATCGGCACTAGATACAGATATTGAAAAGGCGCACTATCAAGTGCCACGTTTCCTTTTTTTCGCATTTTCAGGATATTTTAGAAGATTTTTCCAATTTAGATAAAGCGTTACGCGCTATAGCGATGGTATACCGTTTCTTCCATAAAACACATCCATCGCATAAAGGTCGACATTCTTTTCATGAAAAATATCCTACAAGTTCTGAAATAAACATGGCTAGATTACGTCTTGTTATGATAGCTCAGAAAGTCCACTATGCAGAAGAGTATAACAATTTATTGAATGGCAGGTCGATAGATTCTAAAAGTTCCCTTTTACCATTGAATCCTTTTCTAGACGATAAAGGCGTTATGCGTCTCAATGGACGTTTAGCTCAATCCCCAACTTTAGTATATTCAGAAAGACATCCAATCTTATTACCTTACCACTCTAAACTTTCACTTCTTTTAATTGAAAATTTGCACAATATTTCCATTCACGGTGGAATTCAATTAGTTTTGCGCATGTTACGCACGCAATATTGGCTACCTCGAGCCACTTCGTTAATTCGTAAAATTATTAGGAATTGTAAACCTTGCTTACTAGAGAAAAAGAGGTCATGCTCACAAATTATGGCATCTCTGCCTCCGGAGAGAACAGCCATCACAAGACCATTTGAAACTACAGGCGTAGATTTCGCTGGCCCTTTTGAAATCAAATCTTTCACAGGTCGATATTGTAAAATCACGAAGGGCTATGTATGTGTATTTGTTTGCTTTTCTACGAAAGCAATTCATCTTGAAGCTACATCAGATTTGTCAACGGCAACATTTTTGGCCGCTTTTCATAGATTTATTTCACGGCGTGGGTGCCCTAGAACTATATTTTCCGACAATGGTACCAACTTTGTCGGCGCTTCAAGAGAGTTAGATCGAGAATTCAAAATTGTATTTCTGGAAAGTCGTGATAGGATTTGTTCACATTATAACCACCAGCAGCTTTTATGGAAATTCATCCCAGCTGGAGCACCACATATGGGTGGGCTCTGGGAAGCTGCAGTTAAAAGTTTTAAAATCCATTTTCGTAAACATGCTAGTCACTTTAAATATACATTCGAGGAGTTATCAACGATACTTTCTCGAATTGAAGCTTGTTTAAATTCAAGGCCATTGTGTCCTATGAATGATTGTGCAGAAAATCCGATAGCATTAACTCCAGGTCATTTTCTAATAGGGTCTCCTATTCTGGCTCCTGCCGAACCATTAATCGAAGAATCTCCCTTGCATATCGTCAATCGGTATCGTAAATTAAAAGCGCTTACTCAGCAATTCTGCCTCCGGTGGAAAGAAGAGTACCTTAAAAGTCTCCATAAACGTTATAAATGGCAGTATCCCGAGCGCGATATACAAACGGACGATGTTGTAGTAATTCGTCACGAACAATTACCTCCCACCGCGTGGAAATTAGGTCGTGTAACTAATGTTTATCCCGGTACCGACGGTCGCGTTAGAGTAGTCGATGTAAAAACGGAAAACGGGATTGTAAGACGACCAGTAGCCAAGTTGGTCATTCTGACCAATTAAAAATTGTTTAAATTTCTTAAATTCGCAGCCTCTCTATTTTTTCGTAGAATGGAAAATTTAAATGAGATGGTTGCCACTCCTCTGCCTGACTATGAGGATGATGTCCCCATGTCGGATGAGGACAGAGATGACGATATTATTATGGTTCCGCTCACCGATCTGGACCCCACTCCAGCAAATGAAAACAATGCCGAAGCTGCAGCCGCTGCTCCTCGTAATGAGCTTGCTCCCGCCGAGGTTTTAGTAGTCCAACCTGCTGTGACCGGGATGTCTTCTGAGCCAGCAGCTCCTCTACGGGAGACTGCACCTGCTGGTTCCGATGTACGCTCCTCTGGAAGCGACCCAATGGCGAATGCATGTGAGGGCTCCGCAGGTTCCAGGAAGTGTCGTATGTGCCATCAGAAGCACCATCTCAGGCATTGTGGTAGC